>NC_135718.1:66319523-66634210 GCF_964656455.1 Halichoerus grypus
CCATCTTGTGTCCTGCCCACACGGAGCGGGGACCCCCGGCCTGGGGGCAAAGGGACGGTGTTCCGCGGGAAGGAAGGGAATGCCCGCGCGCGTGGGAGCGCAGCCCAGGGCTGCTGGGGACAAGGTGGAGGCGGGCCCAGGCCTAAGGCGGGGCCGGTTGCCCGGTGCGCTTGTGCACTCGGGGCGGCCCAAGGGAATGGCTAGGGGCTCCGGGGATGAGGGCCCGAGGCGCAGGACCTTGGGAGGGCACGCCTGCCCGAGACGGGGTGCCGTCCCGCCCGCGCTGCCCCCGCCCCAACCCCGCGGGCGGTCCTCGCCGCCCTCCCCCTTTCCCTCCCTCCGAAGCCGCCGCCTCCGCCCACCCAGCCCGCCCCCACCTCCCCCAGCCCGCCCCTCTGGATCGGCTGTGCGTGGGCGTGGTGGCTGTGAGGTGGAAGGCCTGGGGGCTGCCTGCCGGTGCAGCGGGCACAAGCTGCGAGACAGGGACCCTCGGTGCGGTGCGCGGGTGGCGAGGGGCCGGGGGGCACGGGGCGTCTGGAGGACGCCTTGTTGGGCAAGGGGCGGTGGGGGGCGGTGGCGGCAAAGGGAGAGGAAGGGAGGCCGAAGCGGAAAGAAAAGGCAAAGAAAAAAGCCTACAGCACCCGGTATTCCCAGGCGGTCTCCCATCCAAGTACTAACCAGGCCCGACCCTGCTTAGCTTCCGAGATCAGACGAGATCGGGCGCGTTCAGGGTGGTATGGCCGTAGACGTGTGCGGCTGCCGCTGGGCGCCCTAAGAGCCTGCTCTGCGCCTCCCGGCCGCAGCCGTGCCCCTCCTCAGCCCCCAACCGCCCCACGCCTGCCCTGTGCCTTGCACCTGCCTGCCTGCCAAACCGCCCAGAGGACGTGGCGCCTCCAGCGCCCCGCACTCGCGGAAGTCCGAGCGCTCTCATGGCCGGATACTCTCCAGACCCGGGGGCCGCCGCCGCCGCCGTCGCAGCCACCGCCGCCTGGCTCCCGAGATGGCCAAGGGGAGCGTCGGGGCGCGGGGGGCGTGGCCCGCGCGGTGTTCTCCGCGCCCCCCCCACCCCAGGCGCCCCACCCGCCGCCCTAGGGCAAGCGAGGCCCGCCACCAGGCCGTTCCGCCTCTCCACCCCGCCTGGCTCCAAGCCAACCCGGAGCCACCGGCGGCCCCAGGGACCCTCCTCATCAGCCCAACCCCGTCGCCCTTCCTCCGCCACCCTTCCCCTGCCCACCCACCGACAAGAGGACCCGACTGAGGGACACGAGAAGCCGGCTGGCATAGACAGACGCACAGACACACGGGGAAAGACAGAGGCACGGACGGAGGGAGATGCAGACAGAGAGGAAGAGACAGACACAGAGGGAGACACAGACAGAGTCTCCAACACACACACCCGCTCTGGCCCCAAGACAGACAGACGCGGAAGCTGACCTGGATGCGGACAGGGACAGAGCCACAGGTGCACACCACAGAAACAGACACACACACCACACACACACACACACACACACACACAGGAAGAGACTGTGTTGGCTAGGCAGCTAGCCCTCGGGAGGCTGGTCGTGCTTGGGTGGGCTTTGGGCGCCGAGGAGCCCCTCCGGGCCGAGGATGCGCAGCCAAGGCGTCACGAGACCCGCTCTGCTCCCGTTCCCGCCCTGGACCCACTCTGGTCCTGGGGGCATGTGGGCGATTCCTCCTCTGCCCTCGTCCTTTATTTGGGGGGCTGCTTTGGGGCGTGGTGCAGGGCGCCCCCCTCTCCCCGTCTTGCTGAGCGAGCGAGCCTCGCTCTTCGCTTCACTGTTGCAGGGAGACTAAGCACGGATTCTGGTGCCAACGGGTGGTCCCGGGTGCCAACGGGGGAGGCCCCGGGCGACCGGCCATCTTGTGTCCTGCCCACCCGGAGCGGGGACCCCCGGCACGGGGGCAAAGGGACGGTGTTCCAAGGGAAGGAAGGGAATGCCCGCGGGTGGGAGCGCAGCCCAGGGCTGCTGGGGACAAGGTGGAGGCGGGCCCAGGCCTATGCCTAAGGTGGGGCCAGTTGCCCAGTGCGGTTGTGCACTCCGGGCGGCCCAGTGGAATGGCTAGGGGATCTGGGGACGAGGGCCCGAGGCGCAGGACCATGGGAGGACACGCCTGCCCAGAGCGGGTGCCGTCCGGCCCGCGCTGGCCCCGCCCCATCCGTGCCAGGGTCATCGCCGCCCTCCCGCTTTCCCTCCCTCCGAAGGCGTCGCCTTCGCCCACCCAGCCCGCCCCCATCGACCCCCAGCCCGCCCCTCTGGATCCGGTGTGCGTGGGCGTGGTGGCTTGGAGGCGGAAGGGCTGGCTGGAGACCGCCTGCCCGTGCAGGGGGCCCCTGCTGCGGGCCAGGGACTCGCGGTGCGGTGCGCGGCTGGCGAGGGGCCGGGGGGCACGGGGCGTTTGGAGGAAGCCTTGTTGGGCAAGGGGGTGGGGTGCTGTGGCGGTAAAGGTATGGGAAGGGAGGCCGAAGGGGAAAGAAAAGGCAAAGAAAAAAGCCTACAGCACCCAGTATTCCCAGGCGGTCTCCCATCCAAGTACTAACCAGGCCCGACCCTGCTTAGCTTCCGAGATCAGACGAGATCGGGCGCGTTCAGGGTGGTATGGCCGTAGACGTGTGCGGCTGCCGCTGGGCGCCCTAAGAGCCTGCTCTGCGCCTCCCGGGCCCAGCCGTGCCCCTCCTCAGCCCCCACCCGAACCCCGCCTGCCCTGCGCCTTGCACCTGCCTGCCTGCCAGCCGCCCAGGGGACGTGGCCCCTCCGGCGCCCCGCAGTCGTGGAAGTCCGGGCGCTCTCCCTGCCGGGGACTCTCCAGTCCCGGGGGGCCGCCGCCGCCGCCGCCGCCGCCACCGCCGCCTCCTGGCTACCGAGATGGCAAAGGGAGGCGTCGGGGCGCCGTGGGCGCGGCCCCTGAGGTGTTTTCCGCGCCCCCCGCCCCAGCGCCCCACCCGTCGCCCTAGGGCAAGCCAGGCCGGCCACCAGGCCTTTCTGCCTCTCCACCCCGCCTGGCTCCAAGCCAACCCGGAGCCACCGGCGCCCCCAGGGACCCTCCTCATCAGCCCAACCCCGTCGCCCTTCCTCCGCCACCCTTCCCCTGCCCACCCACCGACAAGAGGACCCGACTGAGGGACACGAGAAGCCGGCTGGCATAGACAGACGCACAGACACACGGGGAAAGACAGAGGCACGGACGGAGGGAGATGTAGACAGAGAGGAAGAGACAGACACAGAGGGAGACACAGACAGAGTATCCAACACACACACCCGCTCTGGCCCCAAGACAGACAGACGCGGACCCCGACCTGGATGCGGACAGGGACAGAGCCACAGGTGCACACCACAGAAACAGACACACACCACACACACACACACACACACACACACACACACACACACACACACACAGGAAGAGACTGTGTTGGCTAGGCAGCTAGCCCTCGGGAGGCTGGTCGTGCTTGGGTGGGCTTTGGGCGCCGAGGAGCCCCTCCGGGCCGAGGATGCGCAGCCAAGGCGTCACGAGACCCGCTCTGCTCCCGTTCCCGCCCTGGACCCACTCTGGTCCTGGGGGCATGTGGGCGATTCCTCCTCTGCCCTCGTCCTTTATTTGGGGGGCTGCTTTGGGGCGTGGTGCAGGGCGCCCCCCTCTCCCCGTCTTGCTGAGCGAGCGAGCCTCGCTCTTCGCTTCACTGTTGCAGGGAGACTAAGCACGGATTCTGGTGCCAACGGGTGGTCCCGGGTGCCAACGGGGGAGGCCCCGGGCGACCGGCCATCTTGTGTCCTGCCCACCCGGAGCGGGGACCCCCGGCACGGGGGCAAAGGGACGGTGTTCCAAGGGAAGGAAGGGAATGCCCGCGGGTGGGAGCGCAGCCCAGGGCTGCTGGGGACAAGGTGGAGGCGGGCCCAGGCCTATGCCTAAGGTGGGGCCAGTTGCCCAGTGCGGTTGTGCACTCCGGGCGGCCCAGTGGAATGGCTAGGGGATCTGGGGACGAGGGCCCGAGGCGCAGGACCATGGGAGGACACGCCTGCCCAGAGCGGGTGCCGTCCGGCCCGCGCTGGCCCCGCCCCATCCGTGCCAGGGTCATCGCCGCCCTCCCGCTTTCCCTCCCTCCGAAGGCGTCGCCTTCGCCCACCCAGCCCGCCCCCATCGACCCCCAGCCCGCCCCTCTGGATCCGGTGTGCGTGGGCGTGGTGGCTTGGAGGCGGAAGGGCTGGCTGGAGACCGCCTGCCCGTGCAGGGGGCCCCTGCTGCGGGCCAGGGACTCGCGGTGCGGTGCGCGGCTGGCGAGGGGCCGGGGGGCACGGGGCGTTTGGAGGAAGCCTTGTTGGGCAAGGGGGTGGGGTGCTGTGGCGGTAAAGGTATGGGAAGGGAGGCCGAAGGGGAAAGAAAAGGCAAAGAAAAAAGCCTACAGCACCCGGTATTCCCAGGCGGTCTCCCATCCAAGTACTAACCAGGCCCGACCCTGCTTAGCTTCCGAGATCAGACGAGATCGGGCGCGTTCAGGGTGGTATGGCCGTAGACGTGTGCGGCTGCCGCTGGGCGCCCTAAGAGCCTGCTCTGCGCCTCCCGGGCCCAGCCGTGCCCCTCCTCAGCCCCCACCCGAACCCCGCCTGCCCTGCGCCTTGCACCTGCCTGCCTGCCAGCCGCCCAGGGGACGTGGCCCCTCCGGCGCCCCGCAGTCGTGGAAGTCCGGGCGCTCTCCCTGCCGGGGACTCTCCAGTCCCGGGGGGCCGCCGCCGCCACCGCCGCCGCCGCCGCCGCCGCCACCGCCGCCTCCTGGCTACCGAGATGGCAAAGGGAGGCGTCGGGGCGCCGTGGGCGCGGCCCCTGAGGTGTTTTCCGCGCCCCCCGCCCCAGCGCCCCACCCGTCGCCCTAGGGCAAGCCAGGCCGGCCACCAGGCCTTTCTGCCTCTCCACCCCGCCTGGCTCCAAGCCAACCCGGAGCCACCGGCGCCCCCAGGGACCCTCCTCATCAGCCCAACCCCGTCGCCCTTCCTCCGCCACCCTTCCCCTGCCCACCCACCGACAAGAGGACCCGACTGAGGGACACGAGAAGCCGGCTGGCATAGACAGACGCACAGACACACGGGGAAAGACAGAGGCACGGACGGAGGGAGATGTAGACAGAGAGGAAGAGACAGACACAGAGGGAGACACAGACAGAGTATCCAACACACACACCCGCTCTGGCCCCAAGACAGACAGACGCGGACCCTGACCTGGATGCGGACAGGGACAGAGCCACAGGTGCACACCACAGAAACAGACACACACCACACACACACACACACAAACACACACACACACACACACACACACACACAGGAAGAGACTGTGTTGGCTAGGCAGCTAGCCCTCGGGAGGCTGGTCCTGCTTGGGTGGGCTTTGGGCGCCGAGGAGCCCCCTCGGGGCCGAGGACGCGCAGCCAAGGCCTCAGGAGACCCGCCCTGCTCCCGTTCCCGCCCAGGACCCACTCTGGGCCTGGGGGCGTGCGGGCGATTCCTCCTCTGCTCTCGTCCTTTATTTGGGGGGCCGCTTTGGGGCGTGGTGCAGGGCGCCCCCCTCCCGCCGCCTTGCCCAGCGAGCGAGCCTCGCTGTGCGCTTCGCTGTTGCGGGGAGACTGAGCACGGACTCGGGTGCCAACGGGTGGTCCCGGGTGCCAACGGGGGAGGCCCCGGGCGACCGGCCATCTTGTGTCCTGCCCACACGGAGCGGGGACCCCCGGCCTGGGGGCAAAGGGACGGTGTTCCGCGGGAAGGAAGGGAATGCCCGCGCGCGTGGGAGCGCAGCCCAGGGCTGCTGGGGACAAGGTGGAGGCGGGCCCAGGCCTAAGGCGGGGCCGGTTGCCCGGTGCGCTTGTGCACTCGGGGCGGCCCAAGGGAATGGCTAGGGGCTCCGGGGATGAGGGCCCGAGGCGCAGGACCTTGGGAGGGCACGCCTGCCCGAGACGGGGTGCCGTCCCGCCCGCGCTGCCCCCGCCCCAACCCCGCGGGCGGTCCTCGCCGCCCTCCCCCTTTCCCTCCCTCCGAAGCCGCCGCCTCCGCCCACCCAGCCCGCCCCCACCTCCCCCAGCCCGCCCCTCTGGATCGGCTGTGCGTGGGCGTGGTGGCTGTGAGGTGGAAGGCCTGGGGGCTGCCTGCCGGTGCAGCGGGCACAAGCTGCGAGACAGGGACCCTCGGTGCGGTGCGCGGGTGGCGAGGGGCCGGGGGGCACGGGGCGTCTGGAGGACGCCTTGTTGGGCAAGGGGCGGTGGGGGGCGGTGGCGGCAAAGGGAGAGGAAGGGAGGCCGAAGCGGAAAGAAAAGGCAAAGAAAAAAGCCTACAGCACCCGGTATTCCCAGGCGGTCTCCCATCCAAGTACTAACCAGGCCCGACCCTGCTTAGCTTCCGAGATCAGACGAGATCGGGCGCGTTCAGGGTGGTATGGCCGTAGACGTGTGCGGCTGCCGCTGGGCGCCCTAAGAGCCTGCTCTGCGCCTCCCGGCCGCAGCCGTGCCCCTCCTCAGCCCCCAACCGCCCCACGCCTGCCCTGTGCCTTGCACCTGCCTGCCTGCCAAACCGCCCAGAGGACGTGGCGCCTCCAGCGCCCCGCACTCGCGGAAGTCCGAGCGCTCTCATGGCCGGATACTCTCCAGACCCGGGGGCCGCCGCCGCCGCCGTCGCAGCCACCGCCGCCTGGCTCCCGAGATGGCCAAGGGGAGCGTCGGGGCGCGGGGGGCGTGGCCCGCGCGGTGTTCTCCGCGCCCCCCCCACCCCAGGCGCCCCACCCGCCGCCCTAGGGCAAGCGAGGCCCGCCACCAGGCCGTTCCGCCTCTCCACCCCGCCTGGCTCCAAGCCAACCCGGAGCCACCGGCGGCCCCAGGGACCCTCCTCATCAGCCCAACCCCGTCGCCCTTCCTCCGCCACCCTTCCCCTGCCCACCCACCGACAAGAGGACCCGACTGAGGGACACGAGAAGCCGGCTGGCATAGACAGACGCACAGACACACGGGGAAAGACAGAGGCACGGACGGAGGGAGATGCAGACAGAGAGGAAGAGACAGACACAGAGGGAGACACAGACAGAGTCTCCAACACACACACCCGCTCTGGCCCCAAGACAGACAGACGCGGAAGCTGACCTGGATGCGGACAGGGACAGAGCCACAGGTGCACACCACAGAAACAGACACACACACCACACACACACACACACACACACACACACACACACACACACACACACACAGGAAGAGACTGTGTTGGCTAGGCAGCTAGCCCTCGGGAGGCTGGTCGTGCTTGGGTGGGCTTTGGGCGCCGAGGAGCCCCTCCGGGCCGAGGATGCGCAGCCAAGGCGTCACGAGACCCGCTCTGCTCCCGTTCCCGCCCTGGACCCACTCTGGTCCTGGGGGCATGTGGGCGATTCCTCCTCTGCCCTCGTCCTTTATTTGGGGGGCTGCTTTGGGGCGTGGTGCAGGGCGCCCCCCTCTCCCCGTCTTGCTGAGCGAGCGAGCCTCGCTCTTCGCTTCACTGTTGCAGGGAGACTAAGCACGGATTCTGGTGCCAACGGGTGGTCCCGGGTGCCAACGGGGGAGGCCCCGGGCGACCGGCCATCTTGTGTCCTGCCCACCCGGAGCGGGGACCCCCGGCACGGGGGCAAAGGGACGGTGTTCCAAGGGAAGGAAGGGAATGCCCGCGGGTGGGAGCGCAGCCCAGGGCTGCTGGGGACAAGGTGGAGGCGGGCCCAGGCCTATGCCTAAGGTGGGGCCAGTTGCCCAGTGCGGTTGTGCACTCCGGGCGGCCCAGTGGAATGGCTAGGGGATCTGGGGACGAGGGCCCGAGGCGCAGGACCATGGGAGGACACGCCTGCCCAGAGCGGGTGCCGTCCGGCCCGCGCTGGCCCCGCCCCATCCGTGCCAGGGTCATCGCCGCCCTCCCGCTTTCCCTCCCTCCGAAGGCGTCGCCTTCGCCCACCCAGCCCGCCCCCATCGACCCCCAGCCCGCCCCTCTGGATCCGGTGTGCGTGGGCGTGGTGGCTTGGAGGCGGAAGGGCTGGCTGGAGACCGCCTGCCCGTGCAGGGGGCCCCTGCTGCGGGCCAGGGACTCGCGGTGCGGTGCGCGGCTGGCGAGGGGCCGGGGGGCACGGGGCGTTTGGAGGAAGCCTTGTTGGGCAAGGGGGTGGGGTGCTGTGGCGGTAAAGGTATGGGAAGGGAGGCCGAAGGGGAAAGAAAAGGCAAAGAAAAAAGCCTACAGCACCCAGTATTCCCAGGCGGTCTCCCATCCAAGTACTAACCAGGCCCGACCCTGCTTAGCTTCCGAGATCAGACGAGATCGGGCGCGTTCAGGGTGGTATGGCCGTAGACGTGTGCGGCTGCCGCTGGGCGCCCTAAGAGCCTGCTCTGCGCCTCCCGGGCCCAGCCGTGCCCCTCCTCAGCCCCCACCCGAACCCCGCCTGCCCTGCGCCTTGCACCTGCCTGCCTGCCAGCCGCCCAGGGGACGTGGCCCCTCCGGCGCCCCGCAGTCGTGGAAGTCCGGGCGCTCTCCCTGCCGGGGACTCTCCAGTCCCGGGGGGCCGCCGCCGCCGCCGCCGCCGCCACCGCCGCCTCCTGGCTACCGAGATGGCAAAGGGAGGCGTCGGGGCGCCGTGGGCGCGGCCCCTGAGGTGTTTTCCGCGCCCCCCGCCCCAGCGCCCCACCCGTCGCCCTAGGGCAAGCCAGGCCGGCCACCAGGCCTTTCTGCCTCTCCACCCCGCCTGGCTCCAAGCCAACCCGGAGCCACCGGCGCCCCCAGGGACCCTCCTCATCAGCCCAACCCCGTCGCCCTTCCTCCGCCACCCTTCCCCTGCCCACCCACCGACAAGAGGACCCGACTGAGGGACACGAGAAGCCGGCTGGCATAGACAGACGCACAGACACACGGGGAAAGACAGAGGCACGGACGGAGGGAGATGTAGACAGAGAGGAAGAGACAGACACAGAGGGAGACACAGACAGAGTATCCAACACACACACCCGCTCTGGCCCCAAGACAGACAGACGCGGACCCCGACCTGGATGCGGACAGGGACAGAGCCACAGGTGCACACCACAGAAACAGACACACACCACACACACACACACACACACACACACACACACACACACACACACACAGGAAGAGACTGTGTTGGCTAGGCAGCTAGCCCTCGGGAGGCTGGTCGTGCTTGGGTGGGCTTTGGGCGCCGAGGAGCCCCTCCGGGCCGAGGATGCGCAGCCAAGGCGTCACGAGACCCGCTCTGCTCCCGTTCCCGCCCTGGACCCACTCTGGTCCTGGGGGCATGTGGGCGATTCCTCCTCTGCCCTCGTCCTTTATTTGGGGGGCTGCTTTGGGGCGTGGTGCAGGGCGCCCCCCTCTCCCCGTCTTGCTGAGCGAGCGAGCCTCGCTCTTCGCTTCACTGTTGCAGGGAGACTAAGCACGGATTCTGGTGCCAACGGGTGGTCCCGGGTGCCAACGGGGGAGGCCCCGGGCGACCGGCCATCTTGTGTCCTGCCCACCCGGAGCGGGGACCCCCGGCACGGGGGCAAAGGGACGGTGTTCCAAGGGAAGGAAGGGAATGCCCGCGGGTGGGAGCGCAGCCCAGGGCTGCTGGGGACAAGGTGGAGGCGGGCCCAGGCCTATGCCTAAGGTGGGGCCAGTTGCCCAGTGCGGTTGTGCACTCCGGGCGGCCCAGTGGAATGGCTAGGGGATCTGGGGACGAGGGCCCGAGGCGCAGGACCATGGGAGGACACGCCTGCCCAGAGCGGGTGCCGTCCGGCCCGCGCTGGCCCCGCCCCATCCGTGCCAGGGTCATCGCCGCCCTCCCGCTTTCCCTCCCTCCGAAGGCGTCGCCTTCGCCCACCCAGCCCGCCCCCATCGACCCCCAGCCCGCCCCTCTGGATCCGGTGTGCGTGGGCGTGGTGGCTTGGAGGCGGAAGGGCTGGCTGGAGACCGCCTGCCCGTGCAGGGGGCCCCTGCTGCGGGCCAGGGACTCGCGGTGCGGTGCGCGGCTGGCGAGGGGCCGGGGGGCACGGGGCGTTTGGAGGAAGCCTTGTTGGGCAAGGGGGTGGGGTGCTGTGGCGGTAAAGGTATGGGAAGGGAGGCCGAAGGGGAAAGAAAAGGCAAAGAAAAAAGCCTACAGCACCCGGTATTCCCAGGCGGTCTCCCATCCAAGTACTAACCAGGCCCGACCCTGCTTAGCTTCCGAGATCAGACGAGATCGGGCGCGTTCAGGGTGGTATGGCCGTAGACGTGTGCGGCTGCCGCTGGGCGCCCTAAGAGCCTGCTCTGCGCCTCCCGGGCCCAGCCGTGCCCCTCCTCAGCCCCCACCCGAACCCCGCCTGCCCTGCGCCTTGCACCTGCCTGCCTGCCAGCCGCCCAGGGGACGTGGCCCCTCCGGCGCCCCGCAGTCGTGGAAGTCCGGGCGCTCTCCCTGCCGGGGACTCTCCAGTCCCGGGGGGCCGCCGCCGCCGCCGCCGCCGCCACCGCCGCCTCCTGGCTACCGAGATGGCAAAGGGAGGCGTCGGGGCGCCGTGGGCGCGGCCCCTGAGGTGTTTTCCGCGCCCCCCGCCCCAGCGCCCCACCCGTCGCCCTAGGGCAAGCCAGGCCGGCCACCAGGCCTTTCTGCCTCTCCACCCCGCCTGGCTCCAAGCCAACCCGGAGCCACCGGCGCCCCCAGGGACCCTCCTCATCAGCCCAACCCCGTCGCCCTTCCTCCGCCACCCTTCCCCTGCCCACCCACCGACAAGAGGACCCGACTGAGGGACACGAGAAGCCGGCTGGCATAGACAGACGCACAGACACACGGGGAAAGACAGAGGCACGGACGGAGGGAGATGTAGACAGAGAGGAAGAGACAGACACAGAGGGAGACACAGACAGAGTATCCAACACACACACCCGCTCTGGCCCCAAGACAGACAGACGCGGAAGCTGACCTGGATGCGGACAGGGACAGAGCCACAGGTGCACACCACAGAAACAGACACACACCACACACACACACACACACACACACACACACACACACACACACAGGAAGAGACTGTGTTGGCTAGGCAGCTAGCCCTCGGGAGGCTGGTCGTGCTTGGGTGGGCTTTGGGCGCCGAGGAGCCCCCTCGGGGCCGAGGACGCGCAGCCAAGGCCTCAGGAGACCCGCCCTGCTCCCGTTCCCGCCCAGGACCCACTCTGGGCCTGGGGGCGTGCGGGCGATTCCTCCTCTGCTCTCGTCCTTTATTTGGGGGGCCGCTTTGGGGCGTGGTGCAGGGCGCCCCCCTCCCGCCGCCTTGCCCAGCGAGCGAGCCTCGCTGTGCGCTTCGCTGTTGCGGGGAGACTGAGCACGGACTCGGGTGCCAACGGGTGGTCCCGGGTGCCAACGGGGGAGGCCCCGGGCGGTGGGCCATCTTGTGTCCTGCCCACACGGAGCGGGGACCCCCGGCCTGGGGGCAAAGGGACGGTGTTCCGCGGGAAGGAAGGGAATGCCCGCGCGCGTGGGAGCGCAGCCCAGGGCTGCTGGGGACAAGGTGGAGGCGGGCCCAGGCCTAAGGCGGGGCCGGTTGCCCGGTGCGCTTGTGCACTCGGGGCGGCCCAAGGGAATGGCTAGGGGCTCCGGGGATGAGGGCCCGAGGCGCAGGACCTTGGGAGGGCACGCCTGCCCGAGACGGGGTGCCGTCCCGCCCGCGCTGCCCCCGCCCCAACCCCGCGGGCGGTCCTCGCCGCCCTCCCCCTTTCCCTCCCTCCGAAGCCGCCGCCTCCGCCCACCCAGCCCGCCCCCACCTCCCCCAGCCCGCCCCTCTGGATCGGCTGTGCGTGGGCGTGGTGGCTGTGAGGTGGAAGGCCTGGGGGCTGCCTGCCGGTGCAGCGGGCACAAGCTGCGAGACAGGGACCCTCGGTGCGGTGCGCGGGTGGCGAGGGGCCGGGGGGCACGGGGCGTCTGGAGGACGCCTTGTTGGGCAAGGGGCGGTGGGGGGCGGTGGCGGCAAAGGGAGAGGAAGGGAGGCCGAAGCGGAAAGAAAAGGCAAAGAAAAAAGCCTACAGCACCCGGTATTCCCAGGCGGTCTCCCATCCAAGTACTAACCAGGCCCGACCCTGCTTAGCTTCCGAGATCAGACGAGATCGGGCGCGTTCAGGGTGGTATGGCCGTAGACGTGTGCGGCTGCCGCTGGGCGCCCTAAGAGCCTGCTCTGCGCCTCCCGGCCGCAGCCGTGCCCCTCCTCAGCCCCCAACCGCCCCACGCCTGCCCTGTGCCTTGCACCTGCCTGCCTGCCAAACCGCCCAGAGGACGTGGCGCCTCCAGCGCCCCGCACTCGCGGAAGTCCGAGCGCTCTCATGGCCGGATACTCTCCAGACCCGGGGGCCGCCGCCGCCGCCGTCGCAGCCACCGCCGCCTGGCTCCCGAGATGGCCAAGGGGAGCGTCGGGGCGCGGGGGGCGTGGCCCGCGCGGTGTTCTCCGCGCCCCCCCCACCCCAGGCGCCCCACCCGCCGCCCTAGGGCAAGCGAGGCCCGCCACCAGGCCGTTCCGCCTCTCCACCCCGCCTGGCTCCAAGCCAACCCGGAGCCACCGGCGGCCCCAGGGACCCTCCTCATCAGCCCAACCCCGTCGCCCTTCCTCCGCCACCCTTCCCCTGCCCACCCACCGACAAGAGGACCCGACTGAGGGACACGAGAAGCCGGCTGGCATAGACAGACGCACAGACACACGGGGAAAGACAGAGGCACGGACGGAGGGAGATGCAGACAGAGAGGAAGAGACAGACACAGAGGGAGACACAGACAGAGTATCCAACACACACACCCGCTCTGGCCCCAAGACAGACAGACGCGGAAGCTGACCTGGATGCGGACAGGGACAGAGCCACAGGTGCACACCACAGAAACAGACACACACACCACACACACACACACACACACACACACACAGGAAGAGACTGTGTTGGCTAGGCAGCTAGCCCTCGGGAGGCTGGTCGTGCTTGGGTGGGCTTTGGGCGCCGAGGAGCCCCTCGGGGCGAGGATGCGCAGCCAAGGCGTCACGAGACCCGCTCTGCTCCCGTTCCCGCCCAGGACCCACTCTGGTCCTGGGGGCATGTGGGCGATTCCTCCTCTGCCCTCGTCCTTTATTTGGGGGGCTGCTTTGGGGCGTGGTGCAGGGCGCCCCCCTCTCCCCGTCTTGCTGAGCGAGCGAGCCTCGCTCTTCGCTTCACTGTTGCAGGGAGACTAAGCACGGATTCTGGTGCCAACGGGTGGTCCCGGGTGCCAACGGGGGAGGCCCCGGGCGACCGGCCATCTTGTGTCCTGCCCACCCGGAGCGGGGACCCCCGGCACGGGGGCAAAGGGACGGTGTTCCAAGGGAAGGAAGGGAATGCCCGCGGGTGGGAGCGCAGCCCAGGGCTGCTGGGGACAAGGTGGAGGCGGGCCCAGGCCTATGCCTAAGGTGGGGCCAGTTGCCCAGTGCGGTTGTGCACTCCGGGCGGCCCAGTGGAATGGCTAGGGGATCTGGGGACGAGGGCCCGAGGCGCAGGACCATGGGAGGACACGCCTGCCCAGAGCGGGTGCCGTCCGGCCCGCGCTGGCCCCGCCCCATCCGTGCCAGGGTCATCGCCGCCCTCCCGCTTTCCCTCCCTCCGAAGGCGTCGCCTTCGCCCACCCAGCCCGCCCCCATCGACCCCCAGCCCGCCCCTCTGGATCCGGTGTGCGTGGGCGTGGTGGCTTGGAGGCGGAAGGGCTGGCTGGAGACCGCCTGCCCGTGCAGGGGGCCCCTGCTGCGGGCCAGGGACTCGCGGTGCGGTGCGCGGCTGGCGAGGGGCCGGGGGGCACGGGGCGTTTGGAGGAAGCCTTGTTGGGCAAGGGGGTGGGGTGCTGTGGCGGTAAAGGTATGGGAAGGGAGGCCGAAGGGGAAAGAAAAGGCAAAGAAAAAAGCCTACAGCACCCGGTATTCCCAGGCGGTCTCCCATCCAAGTACTAACCAGGCCCGACCCTGCTTAGCTTCCGAGATCAGACGAGATCGGGCGCGTTCAGGGTGGTATGGCCGTAGACGTGTGCGGCTGCCGCTGGGCGCCTGAAGAGCCTGCTCTGCGCCTCCCGGGCCCAGCCGTGCCCCTCCTCAGCCCCCACCCGAACCCCGCCTGCCCTGCGCCTTGCACCTGCCTGCCTGCCAGCCGCCCAGGGGACGTGGCCCCTCCGGCGCCCCGCAGTCGTGGAAGTCCGGGCGCTCTCCCTGCCGGGGACTCTCCAGTCCCGGGGGGCCGCCGCCGCCACCGCCGCCGCCGCCGCCACCGCCGCCTCCTGGCTACCGAGATGGCAAAGGGAGGCGTCGGGGCGCCGTGGGCGCGGCCCCTGAGGTGTTTTCCGCGCCCCCCGCCCCAGCGCCCCACCCGTCGCCCTAGGGCAAGCCAGGCCGGCCACCAGGCCTTTCTGCCTCTCCACCCCGCCTGGCTCCAAGCCAACCCGGAGCCACCGGCGCCCCCAGGGACCCTCCTCATCAGCCCAACCCCGTCGCCCTTCCTCCGCCACCCTTCCCCTGCCCACCCACCGACAAGAGGACCCGACTGAGGGACACGAGAAGCCGGCTGGCATAGACAGACGCACAGACACACGGGGAAAGACAGAGGCACGGACGGAGGGAGATGTAGACAGAGAGGAAGAGACAGACACAGAGGGAGACACAGACAGAGTATCCAACACACACACCCGCTCTGGCCCCAAGACAGACAGACGCGGACCCCGACCTGGATGCGGACAGGGACAGAGCCACAGGTGCACACCACAGAAACAGACACACCACACACACACACACACACACACACACACACACACACAGGAAGAGACTGTGTTGGCTAGGCAGCTAGCCCTCGGGAGGCTGGTCGTGCTTGGGTGGGCTTTGGGCGCCGAGGAGCCCCCTCGGGGCCGAGGACGCGCAGCCAAGGCCTCAGGAGACCCGCCCTGCTCCCGTTCCCGCCCAGGACCCACTCTGGGCCTGGGGGCGTGCGGGCGATTCCTCCTCTGCTCTCGTCCTTTATTTGGGGGGCCGCTTTGGGGCGTGGTGCAGGGCGCCCCCCTCCCGCCGCCTTGCCCAGCGAGCGAGCCTCGCTGTGCGCTTCGCTGTTGCGGGGAGACTGAGCACGGACTCGGGTGCCAACGGGTGGTCCCGGGTGCCAACGGGGGAGGCCCCGGGCGACCGGCCATCTTGTGTCCTGCCCACACGGAGCGGGGACCCCCGGCCTGGGGGCAAAGGGACGGTGTTCCGCGGGAAGGAAGGGAATGCCCGCGCGCGTGGGAGCGCAGCCCAGGGCTGCTGGGGACAAGGTGGAGGCGGGCCCAGGCCTAAGGCGGGGCCGGTTGCCCGGTGCGCTTGTGCACTCGGGGCGGCCCAAGGGAATGGCTAGGGGCTCCGGGGATGAGGGCCCGAGGCGCAGGACCTTGGGAGGGCACGCCTGCCCGAGACGGGGTGCCGTCCCGCCCGCGCTGCCCCCGCCCCAACCCCGCGGGCGGTCCTCGCCGCCCTCCCCCTTTCCCTCCCTCCGAAGCCGCCGCCTCCGCCCACCCAGCCCGCCCCCACCTCCCCCAGCCCGCCCCTCTGGATCGGCTGTGCGTGGGCGTGGTGGCTGTGAGGTGGAAGGCCTGGGGGCTGCCTGCCGGTGCAGCGGGCACAAGCTGCGAGACAGGGTCCCTCGGTGCGGTGCGCGGGTGGCGAGGGGCCGGGGGGCACGGGGCGTCTGGAGGACGCCTTGTTGGGCAAGGGGCGGTGGGGGGCGGTGGCGGCAAAGGGAGAGGAAGGGAGGCCGAAGCGGAAAGAAAAGGCAAAGAAAAAAGCCTACAGCACCCGGTATTCCCAGGCGGTCTCCCATCCAAGTACTAACCAGGCCCGACCCTGCTTAGCTTCCGAGATCAGACGAGATCGGGCGCGTTCAGGGTGGTATGGCCGTAGACGTGTGCGGCTGCCGCTGGGCGCCCTAAGAGCCTGCTCTGCGCCTCCCGGCCGCAGCCGTGCCCCTCCTCAGCCCCCAACCGCCCCACGCCTGCCCTGTGCCTTGCACCTGCCTGCCTGCCAAACCGCCCAGAGGACGTGGCGCCTCCAGCGCCCCGCACTCGCGGAAGTCCGAGCGCTCTCATGGCCGGATACTCTCCAGACCCGGGGGCCGCCGCCGCCGCCGTCGCAGCCACCGCCGCCTGGCTCCCGAGATGGCCAAGGGGAGCGTCGGGGCGCGGGGGGCGTGGCCCGCGCGGTGTTCTCCGCGCCCCCCCCACCCCAGGCGCCCCACCCGCCGCCCTAGGGCAAGCGAGGCCCGCCACCAGGCCGTTCCGCCTCTCCACCCCGCCTGGCTCCAAGCCAACCCGGAGCCACCGGCGCCCCCAGGGACCCTCCTCATCAGCCCAACCCCGTCGCCCTTCCTCCGCCACCCTTCCCCTGCCCACCCACCGACAAGAGGACCCGACTGAGGGACACGAGAAGCCGGCTGGCATAGACAGACGCACAGACACACGGGGAAAGACAGAGGCACGGACGGAGGGAGATGCAGACAGAGAGGAAGAGACAGACACAGAGGGAGACACAGACAGAGTATCCAACACACACACCCGCTCTGGCCCCAAGACAGACAGACGCGGAAGCTGACCTGGATGCGGACAGGGACAGAGCCACAGGTGCACACCACAGAAACAGACACACCACACACACACACACACACACACACACACACACACACAAACAGGAGGAGAGTGTGTTGGCTAGGCAGCTAGCCCTCGTGAGGGTGGTCGTCCTTGGGCGGGCTTTGGGCGTGGAGGGGCCCCTGGGGGCTTAGGACGTGCACCCAGGGTTTGTTGAATCCGGTTGTTCTCCTCTTTCTGCCTTTTACCCGTCGGCGGGGACGGGTGTGGATGTATTTTTGCACATTTCTCAAGTCATTTTTCTCTTAGTCTCCTTTTTTTTTCCCTCTTTGTTTTCTGCATTCGTTTAGAGTCTTTGTTATGGGTGTTTGTTCTAAATTAAATTTGTGATTATCTTGAGTCCGTGTTTTTGGCTTAATGTACAGTTTTTATTTGATCATATCATGTATTGAATTTCTTACTTTGTTACTCTCCTGGTTTCACTTCTTATTAAGTAGCAATAATCTCCTGTGTTTTGAAATTATCAATTAATTATGGAAAAATTAAATTTTTTTTTGGATTTTTTCGTTTTTATTTTAGGACACACCTGGCCTCAATCTTGGTTTACGAAGTTCATGTAGGGATTTATTTTCTAACAGAAGATCATGTTTTTTTTTCATTTGATCCATGTGAAATTATTTGACTTATTTTTTGGGTATTGTAGAATGTTTATTAAGTTCCTTTTCTTGGGTTTGAGAATGTTGAGCTGTCATGTTATTTATCATTGTTTTTTTTCACTGTAATAGTGTTCTGTCCTCTGTTACAAAATTTATACATCCTTCAGAAAGGCTATCTCACTATTTCCAGCTTATTTTTTTAATTCTTCATTTAAATTCTTTTCAGTTAACATATACTGTATTATTAATTTTAAGGGTATTATTTAGTGATTTATCATTTGCATATAATACCAGTTACTCATTACATCACACCCTGCTTAATGCCAATCACCCAGTTACCCCTCCCCTCACTCACCTTCTCTCCTGCAACCCTCAGGTTGTTTCCTAGAGTTCAGTGTCTCTTATGGTCTACCTCCTTCCCTATTTTTTCCCTTCCCCTATGTTCATCTGTTGTTTTTCTTAAATTCCACATATGAGTGAAATCATGTGGTATTCTGCTTTCTCTGTGTTTTCACTTTAAAATCACTGAAATTGTATATGCTGATTTCAAGAGTCTGGTGGCCTAAGCTTTGGTTAATTACCTAGAAATTTGATACCAAGAACTTCAGAGAAGTGCAACATAGAGACTGCAGGAAAAATTGAGGCTAAGATTCTCAGCGTGCAGCCACCATAGTCTTGAGGTCCTTGTAGTTACTATTTTCTTTATTTAGAACAGCTACTCATTTCACTGTGTGCTCCTTGAAGCTGTTCACTTTCATGAATTTGTAAAACATACTTCCTGTGTTTATTTTCCTTCCTGGTTCATATCACCCCTGGATATTATGTATATTACACTTACTTTTTCCCCCGGCTCCCTCACCAATGTTTCGGTTGCATGCAATGTGACCACTGCCTGCTTCACCCGTATTATACTTCAGTGTCTGGAATAGTCCAGACCGTAAGGCCTCAGTGAATGTTAATGGGTGTGTGAACATTGAGTGTACAGTGGGCACAGCTGTGTGTCATTGAGCATTGTCCCAGATCAAGAATGAAGCAGTTAGAAAAACAGTTTGCCAAAGGTCATAGTCTCTTGTTCTGGAAATGTCTCATTGTCATCACAAAGTTACAAAATCAGAGAAAGCAACTGCTTTGATTCGGGGATAGTCCTGAACATAATAAACTGCCACCTCCCAGGGCTGAGGTCAGAAGGGTGGGTGTGCAATTCCAAGTGCCCAAGAGGCATTTCCCATCTTCCCAGTATCTTCTCCCATGTCTCAAAGAAACCTAATGCTCTGGACATTTTGAACAATACCCTCAGCCCTGGAGCCAGGGACTGAAATGTCAACATTTCCAGCCCCCAAATACCTTATTCTATACTTTAGAACTTGGAAGACCCTCTCTTCCACATTTAGCCTATCCACATTCCCCCATTCCTCAGTTCCTGCAACTTTGTAGTTTCCTAGTCTTCATTTAGCAAATGAGTAGCTACTAAGTGTCTAGTGCTAAGGATCATCCAGCTACCACAATTCACTCAAAGTATGCACGACAAATCTATGACCCTCCTTGAGTAGACAGGGGTACGTCCTGCATAGCTTCACTGCAAATGTTCTAAACCTTCTTCCTATCCAGCCTTCGGGTTGAACCCCAAAAAGCCAGACCCTCATTGTGCTACCTACTTATCATCCTCACATCTGTCCACAAAATCACACAGATTCCCCCAGCCTAAGAGAAAAAACCCAAATCCTGATGCCATCCGTATGGTCCTTTGCCTCAGGGTCTCAAACTCCAGACTTGTCTTGGATGGTTCCCCCATCAGCCCCATTGTCTTGTACCGCCTATTTTCCAATGACCAGAAGGAGTTGTTTTTCATATTTGGTCCAGTTTTCTGTGTTTATGGTAAGGACAAGCTTCACACTAGTTACTCCTTCATACAAGGTTCTAGACTGACCTTTTTGTATATCTGTTTTCTCTGCTGAACTGTGAGCTCCCAGAAAACAGCCAGATTGTGTTGGGCCCTGGCACTCAGCACCAGACTGACTGTTGTATCCCTTATGGAATCTTTGTTGTGGTTTATTTCTAAAGACATCCATCATCAATTCCTTCCCCCCTTATATGCATAAGACACCCCCTCCCCCTTCAAGAGGTAGGGTCTTTCCCTCCACCCTCCTAAATCTGGTCTGGCTTGTGACTGCTTTGAGGCTTGAGCCAGTTCTGGGCCTGTCTTTTAAGAGAACTGGAAGCTTCTGATTTCTCTCTCAGAACTCTTGCTCAGCAGCACCTGCCAGTGTGTGATGGAGCCATCTAGGATGCGCAGTCCAGCTGAACGTTTAGATGACAGGTGCTTCAGCAATGGCAGCAGCAGGAGAAACTCTGAGCAAGAGCTACCCCGCTGAGTCAAGGCAACACACAGAACTATGAGAGATAATAATAAGTTATTTTAAGCCACTAAGTTGTTTTTTTTTTTAAGATTTTATTTATTTATTTGACAGAGAGAGATAACGAGAGCAGGAATACAAGCAGGGGGAGTGGGAGAGGGAGAAGCAGGCTTTCTGCGGAGCGGGGAGCCCGACGCGGGGCTCAATCCCAGGACCCTGGGACCATGACCTGAACCGAAGGCAGATGCTTAACAACTGAGCCACCCAGGCACCCCTTAAACTACAAAGTTTTGAGACTGTTTGTTTCATGACAATAATATACCAGACTGATTCTCTAATAATTTCTTTAAAGTAACTGTAACCTCAAAATAGATTGTCAGTCCCTTAAGGGCCCCAGCGATGTTTATCATGGTTGGTTCCTTGTGTTAGGTACAGTAACTGGCATATTTATTCCATCAGACATGCTTATTGAGCAGCTACTATTGTTAGAGTAGGCAGTTAATTAGATTCTAACAGGATGCCTGGAGGCCAGTAAAGAGGAAGTCAGGGCAGCGTTCTGGGAAGTCAGAGGCCTGTCCTGGCAGTACTCCCAAACAAAGACACAAGAAGCTGGATCAAACCAGATAGGCCCAAGATGCCAGGTGCCATAACAGAAAATCCCTGACCAAATAAGGAAGAAAAAGCACAAAACCCTGCTTCCAAGAAATCTAGTCCCCAAGTAATGAAGATTTCACCCTTTGTAAGGACTGTCAGTAAAAGATAGAAACCCAAACCCTGGGGCATGCAGCTCGCTGTCTCTTGAGCTCCTGCTCTCACATCTTGAGAGTGTACTTTCACTTTAATAAACTTTCCTGCTTGTACGGCTCATCTGCTGTGTTATGTCTCTCCTGGAATTCTTTCTTGTGAAGAGACCAAGAGCCTTCAGTGACACTTTTGGGATGGGCTGGATTGAGGCTTCAAAGCCCAAGGTCTCCCAAGTTCATCCAGCAGCACTCTGTGTCAGGCCTGTGCTAGGTCCTAGAGTTTCGACTATGCACGTGAAAGTCCCTGATGAGGGCACAGACATTCACCCAAAAAGGAAACCACAAACAAGAACATTTCAAATCACAGTAAGTGTTGTTCATTCACTATTTGTTGAGCCTCTACTACGTGCCCAGCACTGGGCTGTAGGCAGGGCAGTGACTAAGACAGACAAAACCCCTGCTGCTCCTGTGGACCTGGCATCGCGGAGGGGAGACAGACAATAAACGTAGCCTGGCGTGTTAGAAGGGATGAGTCCTATGGAGAGGAAAGAAGGTCTCAGGGAAAACCCTATGCCCCAGACCCCTGAAATTATTTGTTAGCTGATCTTAAACCTGCTGACCCTGCTTTGCATGTTCCTTCTGTTAAAAAAACAAAAACAGAATTTGGGACGCCTTGGGTGGCTTAGTCTGTTAAGCGTCTGCCTTCAGCTCAGGTCATGATCCCAGGGTCCTGGGATTCAGTTTGGCATGGGGGGCGAAAATCCTTGCTCAGTGGGGAGCCTGCTTCTCCCTCTGCCTGCCACTCCCCCTGCTCGTGCTCTTTCTTTTTCTCTCTCTGTCTGACAAATGAATAAATAAAGTCTAAAAAAAAAAAAAAAAAAAAAACCCCACAAAATTAAATTGAATAAATTTTAAAGATTTTATTGGTTTTAGTCCATAATTCATGAAGCCAGTTAGAATCCTATCTAGCAGAAAGGAGTTCCAAGGGGTTGTATAAAATGAAAGACTTTTATAGGCAGAAGGGAACAGGAATAAGGAAGTTATACTAGCAAAAGGAGATTGGTGTAGCAAGGTCACTTTCCCCTTAGTTGAGATCTATCAGGCAGATTACTTCACTAGTGCTGACCTGGTGATTCCTGAATGACTGGTTAAGATTCCATTTCTGGGAGAGCCAAAACTGTTATTAAGTCTCTGGTGACATGGGGCCTAGGACCATTTTGTGACTCCGTTTTTGGACCTGTTATCTTGTTTTTATTTTTTTTATTTTTTTTATTTTTATTTTTTTTAAAGATTTTATTTATTTATTTGAGAGAGAATGAGAGACAGAGAGCATGAGAAGGGGGAGGGTCAGAGAGAGAAGCAGACTCCCTGCTGAGCAGGGAGCCCAATGCGGGACTCGATCCCGGGACTCCAGGATCATGACCTGAGCTGAAGGCAGTCGCTTAACCAACTGAGCCACCCAGGCGCCCCTGTTATCTTGTTTTTAACACTTCGTTCAGAGACCACAGTAAAGACTCCTATCTATACTTCCTTCCTCTCTCTTTGCCTCTATACTGGTGCTTTCTTGTGTGACTTCCCTCATGGCATGCCCTCTCCTCTCGGGTACTGTAAGAAACTATATTTTCAGTGTTGGTCATCTCCTGATCTGTTGGCCTTACTGTAACTGAAATTTCCTATTAATATACTATATTTTAAAACAGCCCCGAATGATAAGACACTTTATAGGCACTTTGAAGAGTGAACAAATAAGAATAGATGAAACTGCACTTTCTTACAATTGTTAAAAATAAACAAAAGGGGCGCCTGGGTGGCTCAGATGGTTAAGCGTCATGATCCCGGGGTCATGGGATCGAGTCCCACAGCAGGCTCTCTGCTCCTTGGGCAGCCTGCTTCTCCCTTTGCCTCTCTCTCTCTCTCTCTCAGGAATAAATAAATAAAATCTTAAAAAAAAAAAACAGGCCAAACCCCGTAAGACTTACACTATAAGACTTAAACCCAACTCAGTTTCAACCTTTCCCAGGAGTTAAACTAGGCTGGAATTTCCTGGTCAGTACTAGAGAGGTAATCTGCATGATAAGACCCCCAGCTCTTCCTCCTGAGGGAAGGTGACCTTGCCTCAAACAATTGTTTCTTTTGCCAAGAACCTCCTTGTTCTGCCTATAAAATCCTTCCATTTTGTATAGTTCCTTGGAGTTTCCTTTGCGGGGCTCCATGTGGGCTCCATCCCAGGACGCTTAACCCACTGAGCCACCCAGGTGCCCTTGATTTTCTTCTTTTTTTAACAAAGCTTTTAACCAGTCAGCTTAGTGGGAACTCATAGGTCTAAATTCATTCTTTCTAACAATCAAGTGTTAACCTTAAAAATTAAACTGTCAATTATTTTACTAGTAAAAATGGGTTTATTTGAAATAGCAGACAATTGCAATATGGAACAAGCAGGTTATGGCAAAGTCATAGACAAGTTCCCAGAAGAAAGGAGATCATGCTCTTTTATAGGGGAAGAAGGGGCTGTTGGGAGGGCTGTTATAAATAAAAAGTTCAATGGAGTAAATTGGGAATTTGAAGTATAGTGGCCTTTCATTGGCTGGGTTGTAATCTCTCATTGGTTAGGTTCCCGGTTGGCAAGATGTGGGGGGGGGGGGGGGGGGGGGCTAGGAAACTTTTCTTTCTCTGGCTCAGGAAATAAAACAACCACTTGCAAGGTACATTTGTCTTGTTGGTCTGCAACTGACCAGCAATGGTAGGGCTCGAGAGCTTCCTCTGCTGGTCTCCTGACTCCATTTTAGTTTATTTATTTATTTTTTAAAAAATTACTTATTTATTTTAGAGAGTGGGAGCATGGGCAGGGGGAGGGGCAGAGGGAGAGAATCTCCAGCAGACTGCCCATTGAGCGCAGAGCCCGATGTGGGGCTTGAGCTCACGACCCTGAGTTCATGAGCTGAGCCAAAACCAAGAGTTGGAGATAAGGGAAGGGGAGAGGGACTAGAAATTGAGCTCAATCCCCAGTGGACAATGATCTAATCAATCATGCCTATGTAATGAAGCCTTCATAGAAACCCAAAAGGACAGGGTTTGGAGAGTTTCAGGGTTGGTGAACTTATGGAGATTTGGGGAGAGTGGCACTCAGAGAGGGCATGGAAACTCTGGGCCTCTTTCTCCATACCTTGACCCATGCATTTTCTCCATCTGGCTATTCCTGAGTTATATTGTTAGAATAGACAGTTAATTAGGTTCTAATAGGATACCTGGAGATCAGCAACAAGGAAGTCATGACCAACTATGGGGAAGGTCAGAGGCCTGTCCTGGCAGCACTCCCCAGGAAGCTGGATCAAATCAGACAGGCCCAAGATGGCTGATGCCATGACAGAAAACTCCTGACCGAATTAGGAAGGAAAAGCACGAAACCTTGCTTCCCTGCCCCAAGTAATGAATATTCTGCCCCTAGTTAACAACTGCTGATAAAAGATAGAAACCCAACCCCCTGGGACACAGCTCTCTTGAGCTTGCCTGCTTTCTTCACTTGAGTGTACTTTCTGCTTTAATAAACTTTCCCATTTGTGTCACTTATCTACTGTGCTGTGTGTCTGTCCTTGAATTCTCATGACAAGACCAAGAACCTTCAGCAAATCCTTGGGATCTGGCTGGGTTAAGTCCCCAGGGCCCAGAGTCTCCCCAGTTCACCTGACGACAATATCTTTTTATAATAAACTGGCCATCTAGTGAGTAAACTGTGTTCCAGAGTTCTGTGTATCTACGGAGGGGTTCGTGGTAACCTCCAATCTATAGCTGGTTAGTCAGAAGCACAGGGCACAACAACCTTGGACTTGCCATGGGCATCTGAAGGGGAGGGCACAATTTGTAGGACTAGGTCCTTAACATGTTGGATCTGATGCTATCTCCAGGTAGATAGTGTCAGAATTGAGATAAATTATAGGACCCCCAGCTGGTGTCACAGAATTGCTTGGTGTGTGGAGACCTTCCCATATCTGATGGCAGAAGTGAAGTGGTGCTGTAGTAGAGTACTGAGAGTAGAGGAGACACACAAAAATGTGTTTTGTTTTTCCTTTACAGGTTCTTTATTAGGTCATCAGCAAGAAATGGACCAATCACAGCTGGAGATAGTACCTAGTGCTTTTCTTACTTTTTGGTCTCAAGAATAAGGATCCCAGAGAGCTTTCTGTCTATGTGGGTTATAGCAATTGTTATTTCCCTTATTAGAAATTAAAATCTGTAAGATGTTTCAGTTGTCTTTTCATTTCCAGTTTGAAAATCTGTAATATGGTTTGGCTTTTAAAGAGCTCCTAGCAACTAATCTTAAAATACTTAATTCATTTTTCTTTAAATTCTGAATGATTGGTCTCAAAATGATGCTACAACTCAACCAACATCATGATACTATAAGAAATGTTCTGTTGCATAAGACACAATAAGGTACATTATTAATACACCTATAAAGCTAAAAGGAAGATAATTTTATTTATTTATTTTATTTTTAAAAAAGATTTGACAGAGAGAGAGAGCACAAGCAGGGGGAGGGGCAGAGGGAGAGGGAGAAGCAGACTCCCCACTGAGCAGAGAGCCCGATACTGGGCTCTATCCCAGGACCCTGGAATCATGACCTGAGCCAAAGGCAGATGCTTAAAGGCTGAACCACCCAGGCGCCCCAAGGAAGATAATTCTAATTATATTTTTCCCAATAAGATTACCAGCAGATTTCTCATCAGAAACCTTAGAGACCAGAAGGAAAACTAAGTGTCAACCAAGAATCCTATATCCTGCAAACTGTCCTTCAAAAATGAGGGAGAAATGAAGACATTCCCAGATAAACAAAAGCTTGCCCTACAAGAAATGATAAAGGAAATCCTCCAGACTGAAATGAAAGGACACTAGACACTAGTAATTAGTAACTAGACAGTGGTAACTTGAAACTATATGGAAAAGTAAAGATTTCTGGTAAAGTTAAATATGTAAGCAGTTATAAAAGCTAGTATTGGGGCGCCTGGGTGGCTGAGTCATTAAGCATCTGCCTTCGGCTCACGTCATGATCCCAGGGTCCTGGGATCGAGTCCCGCATTGGGCTCCCTGCTCTGCGGGAAGCCTGCTTCTCCCTCTCCCACTCTCCCTGCTTGTGTTCCCTCCTTGCTGTGTCTCTCTCTGTCAAATAAATAAAAAATAAAATCTTTAAAAATAAATAAAATAAAAGCTAGTATTATTTTTACTTTGATTTGGTAATTCCACACTTTTTCTATATGGTTTAAGAAACTAATGCATAAAAACAATTACTAGTCTATGTTTTTGGACACATAATACATAAAGATGCAATTTTGTGACATTAATAACTGAAAGGGGATGGAGATGGACTTGTATAGGAAAAGGGTTTTTGTATGTTATTGAAGTTAAGCTGTATAAATTTAGAATGTTATAACTTTGAGATGTTGCTATAGACTGAATGCAACAAAATTCTGAATGCATCCAAAATTCACCCTCAATGTGATGGTATTTGGAAGTGGGGCCTTCAGGAGGTGCTTAGGTCATAAGGGTGGAACCCTCATAAATGGAATTAGTGCCCTTATAAAAGACATCCCAGAGAGCTCCCTCCCCTCTTCTGCCATATGAGGACACAGTGAAAAGAGCCATCTATGACCCGGGAAGTGCATCCTCCCCAGACACCAAATTTGCTGGTGGCTTGGTTTTGGACTAAGAGGCCTCCACAGCTGTGAGAAACACATTTTTATTGTTTATAAACTGGCCACTCTATGGTATTTTGTTATAGTGTTAGATTAGGCAATTAGGTTCTAACAGGATACCTGGAGATCAGCAACAAGGAAGTTATGACCAACTATCGGGAAGGTCAGAGGCCTGTCCTGGCAGCACTCCACAGGAAGCTGGATCAAACCAGATGGCGGGTACCATGACAGGAAACCCTGACCAAATTAGTAAGAAAAAGCATGAAACCCTGCTTTCCTGCCCCAAGTAATGACTATTGCACTCCTTAGTCAACAACTGTCAATAAAAGATGGGTAGAAACCCAACCCCCAGGGTGTACAGCTCGCTCTCTCTCTCTCGCCTACTCCCATAACTCGAGCATAGCTTTTGCTTTAATAAACTTTCCTGTTGGTGGCTCTAGTCTGTTGTGCTGCATGTTTGTCTTTGAATTTATTCTCGTGACAAGACCAAGAACCTTTGGGTCTGGCTGGGTTGAGTCCCCAGGGCCCGGGGTCTTCCCAGTTCACCTGGCAATAGTAGCCTGAACAGACTAAGACAGAAGTTAAATATAACCCCTATTATAACCACAAAGGAAATAGCTACAGACTATATAAAAAAGGAAATGAGAAGAGAATTAAAATGTTTCACCACAAAAAATCAACTAAACACAAAAGAAGATGGTAATGCAGGAAATGAGGGACAAAAATGATGTAAGGCATATAGGAAAAGCGTAGCGAAATGACAGAAATCTCTCTTTATCAGTCATTACTTCAAATGTAAATGGATTAGCCTCCCTAATCAAATGACAGAGATTGGCAGAATGGATTAAAACCAGATCAAGTATATGCTATCTACAAGAGACTCTAGATCCAAAGACACAAAAAGGTTGAAAGTGAGAGAATGGAAAAAGATATCCTATGTAAATAGTTAAGAGAGAGCTGAAGTGGCTATATTAACATCAGACAAAATAGATATTAACTTTATAGAAGTTACATTAGACAAAAAGTTACATTAGACAAAGTTACATTAGACAAAAAGTTACATTAGACAAAATAGATATTAAATTTTAAAAAGTTACATTACACAAAGAAAAATTAATAAAATTTTTAGCACAACAAAAAGATATAACAATTATAAACATTTACAGACCTAATAACAGACCATCAAACTATATGAAGCAAAAATTGATATAACTGGAAGGACAAACAATTCTACAATAATGGTTGGAGCTTCAATACCCCACTCTCAATAATGGATAGAAGAACAACCAGACAGAAGATAAATAAATAGAACAGAAGGCTTGAACAACACAATAAACCAACTAGATCTAACAAATATATACAGAACACTCTACCCAAAAACAACAGAGTATACATTCTTCTTAACTGGACATAGAACATTCTCCAGGATAGACCATATGTTAAGTCACAAATTATCTCAACAGATTTAAAACAAAGACAAAATATCATACATCTCTGCCCACAACAGGATGAAGTTAGAAGTCAATAACAAAGAAAATGAAAATTCACAAAGTTGGGTGAATTAAACAACACACTCTTAAACACCAGTTGATCAAAGAAAATGATCACAAGAAAAATCAGAAAATATTTAGAGACGAATGAAAATGAAAACACAATATACCATACTGATGAGATGCATTGAAAACAGTGTGAAGAGGGAAATTTATAGCCTTAAACGCTCACATTAAATAACATCTCAAATCAATAGCCTAACTTTACGTCTTAAGGATCTAGAAAAAGAACACATTAAACCCAAAGCTAGCACAAAGAAGGAAATACTGAAAATTAGACTCAAGATAAATAAAATAGAGAATAGGTAAACAATAGAGAAAATCAATGACATCTAAAGTTGATTCTTCAAAAAGATTAACAAAATTGACAAACCTTTAGCTGGATTGATTGAGAAAAAAAGGACTCAAATTATTTAAATCAGAAATGAAGGAAGGGACATTCCTATTGATCATACAGAAATAAAAAGGATTATAAGAGAGTACTATGAACAATCTCATATGCCAACAAATTGGATAATCTAGGTAAATTAGACAAAATCCTAGAAATAGATACCCTACCGAACCTGAATCACAAAGAAAATCTGAACTGACCTATAACTAGTACGGAAATTGAATAAGGAATCAACAACCTCCTGACAAAGAAAAGCTCTGAATCTGATAGCTTCACAGGTGAATTCTACCAAATATTTAAAGAGGAACTGACACCAATCCTTTTCAAATTCTCTCAAAAAATTGAAGAGAAGGAAACACTTTCTAACTCATTCTATGAGTTTAGCATCCAGATACCAAAGGCAGACAAAGACATTACAAGAAAAGAAACTACAAACCAATATCCCTTATAAACCCTGATGCAAAAATCCTCAATCTGTATTGGATCCTTGGCCTGTGGGGAGAAATTCACCATAGAAAGGAAAGCCAGGTGGAAGCTCAAAAATGTACCCCTGGCAAAGAGAGAAAATGCTGTATTGAGGGGAGTGGCAGAGATTAGTGCCATCCTCAGGGGTCTAAAAAATGCAGGGATAACATTACCATCATGTCTGCTTAACTCACCAGTCTGGTACCATCGGGATGTGGATGGACCCTGGTGGATGACAAAGTACAGATTGCAGACCCAAACTGGCCAGCACTTTTTTTTTGGTATACGTTTTTTACTTTTAATTAATTAATTAATAATTTAAAAAATTTAAAATTTATTTGAGAGAGAGAGCGAACTAGCAGGGAGGAGGGGCAGAGGGAGAGAGAGAAAGAGAAGCAGGCTCTCCGCTGAGCAGGGAGCCGGACGCAGGGCTTGATCCCAGAACCTGGAGATCATGACCTGAGCCAAAAGCAGACGCTTAACCGACTGAGCCACCCAGGCGCCCCTATTTTATTTATTTATGGGGGGGGGGCAGGGAGGGGCAAAGAAAGAGGGAGAGAGAGAATCCTAAGCAGGCTCCATGTCCAGCACGGAGCCCAACCTGGGGCTTGATCTCACCACCCTGAGATCATGACCTGAGCAAAAATCAAGATTCCGATGCTTACCCTGATGAGCCACCCAGGCTCCGCTGGTTTTTACTTTTATAAGTGACTGGGAAAAATCAAAGAAGAATAACATTTTGTAACGTGAAACTTAAGAGAAATTCAAATCCCGTCATTTATGAATAACGCTTCATCAGAACACAGAGGGACACTTGCTCGTTGACGCGTTGTCCAGCTGCTTTGGCACGTTACAAATCACAGGGACCTGGTTTTAACACTTCAGTGTTTCAAGTGCAGCCTGCTGCTGAGTCGCGTGAGCCCGCTACGTGAGCTGGAAAGCATCCAGCACACGACTAGGCAGTCATCCCAATATTCTCAACTCCCAGGGAAGCAACAATCATGAAAACTGGAAAATTTAAACAGGAATATCTCAACACAGCCAATTTTCTCTATAAAAATAAAAGTTGGAAATGAGGCTGCAGCCAAAGTAAGTTGCCAAGTGGCTCATTCTCTTGCCGAGTGAGGAAAACCATTTACTGCGAGTGATTTAATTCAATCATGTTTGATCACAGCGGCCAAAGAAACGTGTTCAGAGAATATAAACTTGTTGAAGATTATTAGCTTTTTTGCTCGATGAAGAGAGGGCCAGTTAATTTCTAAAGATGCATAGCTATCCAGCAGGGGGCAGCATTACCCCACAGAGCCAACACCCTCGCTGGCCGAACCGCCCTTTGGAGGGCCTGAAGGGTGGATATATGTTCATTTGCCAAGATTTAATAACCAACGTATTAGCTTCCTTAATCTTCATGAAAACCGTGTAAGACAGGTATTGTTTTTATCCTTTTTACAAATAAGAAAGCTGAAGGTCAGAATGGTTGAATCTAGCCAAATCTAAGCCATTTGTCTGACTCCAGGACCTGTATTTTTATTTAAGAAAACAATTATAAAGTGCTTGCTCTGTGCCAAGCATGGTCTAAGCACTTTGCATGTTTGAGCTCCTTTCATCCTTATAGGCTAATCCCAGGATTGAGGTACCATTATCATCACCCCCAGTTTACGGATGAAGAAACTAAGATACAGGGTTACCACTTTTCCTAAAGTGATTCCACCAGTGAGTGGCAGCACTGGGATCTGCGCTCACTCTGGTTCTGGCCTCTGAGGCTGGCGGGCCCCTGCTTCTGCTGATGAGCTCATCGTATGAGGATAGGCCAGGGCTTCTCAAAGTGGGGGTTAGTGTCATCTGGGCCCTTCCTAGACCTGCCATTCTGAGGCCACGCCCCAGACCTCCTAAATCTGAAACTCTGTGGGAAGAGCCCAACACTCTGAGTTTAACCAGCCCTTGAGGTGGTTATAAACCGTGCTAAACTTAGACATCGGAGGTAATGATTCTCACTGGGTTCCTCCCCACTCCAGCGCCCTCAACGCACGCAAGTGAGAATGTAACACACATCTTCAGTCTATCCGTTGAATAAGGGATGCTTTTCAACAGCCACACATGTTATGGGTAGAAGCAAACGTGTTTGTGTTGGATCTGGATCTTAGCTTGCTTTTAATTCCCAGGAGCAAATTTTCTGGGATGTGGTCTTGGGCTACTTAAGTCGCGAATTATTACAACAGCCATACCCTTTCTGGTTCCTGCCTCATGTCTGTGTAGCTCTTCTCTCCTTATAAAGCTTTTTTTCCTTTTCTTCTTATAATTTATCATCATACACAGAAATGATGATTTCCACACAAGTGTCAGAACTTGTGGTCCTCTCTGGGGGGGCTCTGTGCCTTACTCTGAGCTAGCACTTTCCAAAAAAGAGATGCTGGTCAGACTTCTACAGAAAGGCTCGGGAATAGTGCTGCTCTGTGTGGCCAGGACCAGGTGAGGCAGGCGGGGTTCCCCCTACTGACTGGGTAAAATGGAAGAGAGCTGCCAAGGTCCGAGGGATTCACCAGCTCCCTCAGTAACTCCCTAGCCAGGCTTCTGAATTACTTGGCTACTTTGCATGAGGGGATAAGGAGGTAGGACAGCGGGGAGTGGGGACTGCTGGATTCAGAGCCTGAGCAAACAGGAAGTGGGAGGCTGTCTTTTCTTCACCCACCTACCCCTGTTTCATTTATCTCTGCTTCCTTCCTTTATTTTCTTCTAGCTGTTTATTGTCTCTTACCTGTTTTTCTACCTTCTTTTCCTTTTCTCTCTCTTTATCCATCTTTTCCTTATTTTTTTCCATCTCTTCCTTCTGTTTTTCTTTTTCACAAAACAGAGGCTATTTGTGTTGTACCCGTTCAAATCCAATCAGGAGAGGAGCCACATACTAATTTGACCAGAGAGGGTTTCGTACAGTAACCGCCCCCCCTCCCGCCCCATGTAAAGTTTCGCTTTCCACAGTTTCAGTTACTGAGGTTAACTGAGGTCTGGAAGCAGATGATCCTCCAGACATATTGTCAGAAGGGCAATAGTAGTCTAACACTAGGTCACAATGCCTACATCATTTGCCTTACTTAATCTCATCATGTGGGCATTTTATCATCTCACATCATCACAAGATGAAGAAGAGTGAGTACAGTACAACAAGCTATTTTGAGAAAGAGATCACATTCACATAACTTTTATTACAGCCTAGTGTTATAATTGTTCTATTTTATTATTAGTTATTATTGTTCATCTCTTACTGTGCCTAATTTATCGTTAAGCTTTATCACAAGTATGTATGTCTAGGAAAAAACATAGTCTATATAGGGTCTGTTACTGTCCATGGTTTCAGGCATCCACTAGGGGTCCTGGATTGTATCCTCTGTGGGTAAGGGGGGACTATTGTATTAATAATTACAGTGGGACTGGGACGCCCGGGTGGCTCAGTCGGTTGAGCGTCTGCCTTTGACTCTGGTCATGATCCCGGGGTCCTGGGATCGAGTCCCGCATCGGGCTCCCTGCTCGGCGGGGAGCCTGCTTCTCTCTCTGGTTGTGCTCTGTGTCTCTCTCTCTCTGTCTCAAATAAAGATAAAATCGTTAAAAAAAAAAATAATTACTGTGGGACTGTATATACAATGGACTATTACTCGGCCATCAAAAGGAAGGAAATCTTGCTGTTTGCAATGACGTGGATGGAACTAGAGGGTGTTATGCTAATAAGCAAAATAAGTCAGTCAGAGAACGACAAATACCATAGGATTTTACTCATACGTAGAATTTAAGAAACAAAACATAAACATAGGAGAAGGGAAGGAAAAATAAAATAAGACAAAATCAGAGAGGGAGACAAACCATAAGAGACTTACAACTCTAGGAAACAAACTGACAGTTCCTGGAAGGGAGGTGGGTGGGGGGATGGAGTAACTGGGAGATGGACATCAAGGATGGCACGGGATGTAATGAGCACTGGGTGTTATAGGCAACTGATGAATCACTAAATTCTACCGGGGAAACAAACAACAACAACAAAACCAATTATGGTGGTCAGAGTAACAACGATTGACTAGTAAGAAGGAAAGAGAACTCTGAAGAATACAGAAATAGCAGATATAAGGGGCAGCTTCCACTGCTCATGCTGAGAGAGGGTACCCAAGGAAGGCCTCCCCACCTGTTGAGGAATGTGATAAAAAAGATGTGAGCTGGACCCAAGCACTCCGGGCCTCCTCACTCCCTCCTCTGTTCTTGGAATGTGGGTTCCACTTGGCATGTCTGTTCCAAGAGGCTGCACCAAGGACAGCCTTGAGATGATGATATGATGCTGAAAATGCTTGCACAGTACATGAGACTAAGCCCAGTTAGAAACTCTTTATAAACTTTTAAGATTTGGAGGACGGGTGCGGGGATCCATTTGTCTTGCTGCATCCAAGACAAGCCTCCTACATGAGTTGCCTTTGTTATTATTGAAATTGCCTCCCACCAGCATGGAGTAGCCTGCTTCTTTCTTCAGTCTCAGCCCGCCTTCTGCATATGGGGGCTGTTTCCAGTTACACCGGGAAAGCTCCTGAGAGGATTGCTCCCACTCCACACCTTGGTAGGGAGACCACAGCCATGGCTCACTGGTTGTGGAGAAGGTGCTGTGGTGCCAAGCTGAGGAACTTGCTGGAAATCCATCCTCTCTAAGTTTTTCTACATCTGCCCTCCAGGGTGCTGGGAAAGCTGAGTCTTACTTTACGTACCATGACTTCGTCGTATCACTTAAAAATAGTACCAGCTAAATGATCACAGAATGCTAGGACATCATTTATTGTGAGACAGATGCATCCTGACTTCAGAGAGAGAATAGAGTATGATTGTAAAATCAGGTTTGTCTTAGAATCGATGAAATGCACCCCTTTCTCGGCAGCCACAGCCTCTGCCCTTGCTCAGCTTCTGGGTCACTCATTTCTGATCTGACTAACCTTGACCTCCCTGCTCTCTGTCTCAGCCTAATCCTAAGCCTGGAAGCCACCAACACAGGGTCTCTTTTCTTCTCTTCTGCCTTTCTGTCCTATTCCAAACAGGACAAAGTCAGGGAACTAGGAAACCCAGGCCAGTCTGGGCATCGGGTGTGTCAGGGAGTGATGGGGTCCAGGGCAGACCGATCAGGAGCCTGCATCTTGATGGTGTGTGAGACTTCCGTGTAGGAAGTGGGCATTCCTGGAGGGCATTCAGCAGGGCAGTGACATGTCAGTGTGGAAACAGACAGCAGGGGATTAGGGAGGCAACAGGTATTTTCTCTAGTTTTCCCCAGCCCTTGGAGAAAAAAAGGAGTCAGGTAATACAATGGACTTGAGTCTCTGATAGCAGAACCACAGCAACTCCAGCCACCCCCCCCCCCCCCCCGGCGCCCCCTTGCTGTTGCCACTGAGCAGGGTCCTGGCTGCTTGAAGAGCTGCAGGTGTGGCTCTCAGCGGGGGCTCCCAGCTGCAGTAGGACAAGCAGCTTCCTCCCTCCACCTGTCCCGGCCTTTGAGGTGCGGCCCTGGGTGACTTAGAGTAAGGCCAGGGACAGCGTCTCAGCTGTGCAGTCCAGAAAGTTTTAGTGATCTGTGTTTTTTACATTAAAATCTTCTGTGCTTTTTTTTTTTAAGACAAAATGTTTAACTTGAAAAATGAAAGGTGTCACCTCCTAATTTTTTGTTTTTTTCCTGAGAGCCAGCACAGCCATCCAGGCAGTTAACTGAGAGACAGAGGATGTGCATCACCTTTCATTAGGCCGTGTCTCTGATTCATAACTTCTGAACTCGTGAGAAGTTATTATTAGAGTAGAACTAAAGGGGTGCCTGGGTGGCTCAGTCGTTAAGCGTCTGCCTTCGGCTCGGGTCATGATCCCGGGGTCCTGGGATCGAGCCCCACATCGGGCTCCCTGCTTAACGAGAAGCCTGCTTCCCCCTCTCCCACTCCCCCTGCTTGTGTTCCCTGTCTCACTGTATCTCTCCCTGTCAAATAAATACAATCTTAAAAAAAAAAAACAGGGCGCCTGGGTGGCTCAGTTGGTTAAGCGACTGCCTTTGGCTCAGGTCATGATCCTGGAGTCCCGGGATCGAGTCCCGCATCGGGCTCCCTGCTCGGCGGGGAGCCTGCTTCTCCCTCTGACCCTCCTCCCTCTCATGTGCTCTCTCTCATTCTCTCTCTCTCTCAAATAAAAAAAAAAAAAATAGAGTAGAACTAAAGGGCCTTACCTTGCTGGAGTAAAATTTTAACTCAGATTTAATCTTCCAGTTCTTAGACTTATACTTTGTCATGTCTGCCTTGCGGATACTTTTTCTGAAGCTGATAATAATGGCATGACTGCTCAGTAGGGAAGGGTGTAATTTGCTAAAAGTTAAAGACATTTTATTTTACTTTTAAAACATTTTTTAAATTTAAATTTAATTAATTTACATATAATGTATTATTAGTTTCAGAGGTAGAGGTCAGTGATTCATTAGTCTTATATAACACCCAGTGCTCATTCCATCAAGTGCCCTCCTTAATACCCATCACCCAGTTACCCCATCCCCTCACCCCCCTCCCCTCTAGCAACCCTCAGTTTGTTTCCTATAGTTAAGAGTCTCTTATGGTTTGTCTCCCTCTCTGATTTCATCTTGTTTTATTAAAAATATGGAACGTTTCACGAATTTGCATATCATCCTTGCACAGGGCCATGCTAATCTTCTCTGTATCCTTCCAATTTTAGTATATGTGCTGCAGAAGCAAGCACAAGTTAAAGACATTTTAGCCACTTAATTGTGAAATGCATTTCCATCCAGAATTCTCCCAAAGTCATGGTGGTGCCTGAAGGATAGGATTCACTCTTTTGTATCCTTAAAGCTGAAAATCATACTGAGATGTGTATTAAGCCACACCACCAGGATGTAGACATGAAATTCATGTAACTACTTTCTTTTGGAAACCCTCTGCTAGCATACTGGTCAAACTGGTCATACTGGTCATACTGGTCAACTGGTCAAACAGGAGCCCCTTCTGGGTCCTGGCACTACTCTTGATAATGGGGGTAAACAAAGTCTCTGCTCTTGAGGATCTTGCTGGGCCAATAAGTAGATAAGTTAATGGCAAGTACTGATAAGAGCAGTGACAAAAGATAACATAGAGTAACACGGGCAGCGAGCGGAGCTGATTTAGTTAGGGTGGTCAGGGAAGGCCTCTGTGAAGAAAGTGATGTTTAAGTTAAAACCTAAATAAACATCCTTGTCAAAAATTGGCCCAGCCATCAACCGTTACCACCACCCGTAATCTTAAGCAGAACTGAGCTAAGAGGTGGTCTCTCCACTGGCTGGGCAGTTGTCCAGAGTGCTAATAAATAAGAGAAACAAAAGATCACTGGAGGAATTCAGCAAAGTGTGACTCAGTCCCTCTGACAAAGTTGAGGAGAACTTCCCAGTGGGAATAGAAACTGCTGGTCAAGTACAGGAGTTCTGCACAGCTGCTTGCAGCCTCAGCCCACCCGATTGGAAAGGGGAGGGGCAGGGCGGATCACAAGGAAGGAGAGATTCCTTTTAGTGAATTTAACTCCTTCAGTATGTCTCTCAAGAAAGTCACTGCTTCAGAAAAATTATGAAAGAGAACATGAGCTCTCACCTCCTGGAGGCTTTCCTTGAGGATGGGTCCAATTTTAGAAAAAAAGTTGATATAGCAACTGGCTCCCAAGGCAGTAAGAATTGCCACTTACAGGCCAGTTTCACATTTTTCTGGAACATTCTATGACTTGCCTGGTTGAGATCCTCTTCCTCATCCCCAGCATAGATGTTGTATCATCTTTTTCTTAGGAAACAAAGAGGTGATGCATTTTACTATTATTTTTCGATGTGAAAATATGAATTTAAAAATATGACAACCAAGAGAGAAGGATAGACAGAAAGGCACTTGGAACTTCCCACTTCCAACCTTACCATAGAGATTACTGCCTGTGGACACTAGGAATCTAAGGGGCATCTCCCTGTGACTTGACATGCATCTGTTTCCATTTTTCAAAAGAATATACCTTTTGTGATTAAATATAAATTTATTTAATAACAACACTTAATTCTGTCCTTTTAAACTCTTTTCAATGAATGTAGGCAGCACTACCATCATGTGGGGGCAGTCATCTATAAGTAAACACTCAGGTATGGACACACATACATTAAACGAAATCCTTAAATGGTTGGAAATGACTGCACTCCCATACTTACACTAAACAGCATGAAATCTAGGGCCTTCATTTCAATATAATGACCTTTCATATTAAAGAAAAACTTTTATTAGCACAAATTTAACTTTTCAACCTAACTTTATATAACTTGAATTTTATAAACTTAACTTCATAAACTTAAATTATCACTTAAATTTTAAGTCAGTATTGAGGCTGGGTCAGTGACCTCTCTAGCTAAGTCAAAACCTACCAATAAGAACGTGAGAACAAGATGTATTCCCTGAAGGAAAATGATGCACATTCCCCAGGTTTACAATGCAGCAGTGGGAAGAAAATAAACGAATTTAAACCACCTAGTACACTATTCTCATAAATCACCTTTGCCGTCACCTTAGGAGGTAAGAGTTTTTACCTGGTGGTATAATCCAAATCATTCCCATTCTTTTCCAAGCCTTTTTTAGTAGTCTGATCTTTACTGGGTAGCTACAGTTTCCCACTGACCAGTACTATGGGCTAGGGAGTACTAAGAAACACCCGGTGAATGGACTGGCTTTCAGGAATAGTACTCTACTCTCAGTGGGTTGCAGTAGCCTAATTTCCACCTGGTAATCATCATCAATCAACATGGTTTATTCTCTTTTTGTTTAGTGGCTCAGAGATCCCCAAATGGCCAAGGGCATTCTCAGCTTTCAATTTCCCTTTTACTTGATTAAAAAAAACCAAACAAACAACAGTCATTAGGGAAATATGCAGGCCCCAAATGCAAACATTCTAAGCATAGAGCATGACACGTTGGCTCAAACCACACCCTGTACCCACCACCCAGATGAAGAAATAGAACGTTATTAGTACTCCAGAAGCCCCTCTCTGGACCACTTTTCCCATAGGAGAGCATAAGTCTGGCTTCTCAAACCATAGGTTAGTTTTGTCTGTTTTTGAGCTGTGTATGCACAGCATGCTCTTTTTCGACTCTTTTTTAGCTCCGCATTATATTGATAAGATTAATTCATTTTTGCAGCTATAAATTAGCTCCCTTGCGTTGCTGTTGGAATACACCCAAATTAACGTACCTGTTCCACTGATAACGGAATTATCTGCTGATGGGCATTACGGGTGTTTCCAGCTTTAAGCTGTTTCAAATACTGCTGCCCCAGACACTCCTGCATATCTCTTGGCGCACAGGCACATGCATTTCTGCTGCACATATCTAAGGCTGTATTCCTGGGGTCCGAGGGAATCTCCAGGTTCTACTTCTGTAGATTCTTCCAAATCATTTGTCCAAACTGTTTGTACCATTTGAGAGTCAATCAGAGAAACTGCTGGTCAAGTACAGGAGTTCTGCACAGCTGCTTGCAGCCTCAGCCCACCCGATTGGAAAAGAGAGTTTTAATTTTTCTACATTCTTGCCAACACTGGCTTTGTCTTTTTAGGTAGTGGAATTATAGTGGTTTTGACTTGCATGTCTTTGATAACAATTGAGATTAAGTACCTTTTCGTGTGTTTCTTGGCCATTTGAATATCTCTATTGTGAAGTGAATATCTTGCCTATTTTTCTACTTATCTTTTTCGTTTGGGTCTTCCTTTGTCAAATATGTAATTCAAACATATTCTCACTTGTCTTGTCTTTTACTTCTCTTAATGCTATCTTTTGATGTTCAGATATTCCTAATTTTGATTTACTCCAATTTGTAAATGTTTTCCTTAGTGGTTATTGCCATTTGTATCCATTAAGAAATTATTTCCCGCCCAAAGTCATGACGATGTTCTCCTATGTTTTATTCTAAAAATCTTTATTGTTTTACTTTTTTACATTTAAATCTGTAATTCACCAAGAATGATATTTTTGCATATTATTTGAGTAGGAATCAAGTTTCATTCCCCCCCTTATTAGTACATAATTGAACCACAACTTTTTTTCACTTTTTAAAAGCATTTAAATTCAATTAATTAACATAAAATGTATTATTTGTTTCAGGGGTACAGGTCTATGATTCATCAGTTTGTTTTTTTTTAAAAGATTTTATTTATTTATTTGACAGAGAGAGAGACAGCGAGAGTGGGAACATAAGCAGGGGGAGTGGGAGAGGGAGAAGCAGGCTTCCCACCGAGCAGGGAGCCCGATGCGGGGCTCGATCCCAGGACCCTGGGATCATGACCTGAGCCGAAGGCAGACGCCCAACGAGTGAGCCACCCAGGTGCCCCTATGATTCATCAGTTTTATATAATACCCAGTGCTCATTACATCACATGCCCTACCCAATGTCCATCACCCAGTTACCCCATCCCTTCCACCCCCCTCCACTCCAGCAACCCTCAGTTTGTTTCCTATGATTAAGAGTCGCTTATGGTTTGTCTCTCTTCCTGGTTTCATCTTGTTTCATTTTTTCCTCTCTTCTCCTATGATCCTCTGCCTTGTTTCTCAAATTCCACATATCAGTGAGATCATATGATAATTGTCTTTCTCTGATTGACTTATTTTGCTTAGCATAATACCCTCTAGTTCCATCCACGTCGTTGCAAATGGCAAGATTTCATTTTTTGATGGCTGCATAATATTCCATTGTATATATATACCACATCTTCTTTATCCATTCATCTGTTGATGGACATCTGGGCTCTTTCCATAGTTTGGCTATCGTGGACATTGCTGCTATAAACGTCGGGGTGCAGGTGCCCCTTTGGATCACTACATGTATCTTTGGGGCAAATACCCAGTAGTGCAATTGCTGGGTCATAGAGTAGCTCTATTTTCTTTCTTTTTTTTAAGATTTTATTTATTTATTTGACAGAGAGAGACACAGCGAGAGAGGGAATACAAGCAGGGGGAATGGGAGAGGGAGAAGCAGGCTTCCCACTGAGCAAGGAACCCGATGTGGGGCTCTATTCCAGGACCTGGAATCATGACCTGAGCCGAAGGCAGACGCTTAATGACTGAGCCACCCCGAAGCCCCGATAGCTCTATTTTCAACTTTTTGAGGAACCTCCCTACTGTTTTCCAGAGTGGCTGCACCAGCTTGCATTCCCACCAACAGTGTAGGAGGGTTCCCTTTTCTCCGCATCCTGGCCAACATCTGTTGTTTCCTGACTTGTTAATTTTAGCCATTCTGACTGGTGTGAGGTGGTATCTCATTGAGGTTTTGATTTGGATTTCCCTGATGCCGAGTGATGCTGAGCACTTTTTCATGTGTCTGTTGGCCCTTTGGATGTCTGAACCACAACTCTTTAATGAAAAGATTGTCCTTTCTCAACTTTTTGCAGTACCTCCAATCATAGATCAAGTGTTCAATGAGAGGATGGGTCTGTTTCTGGCATCTCTAGTCTTTCCATCAGTTTATTTGTCCATCCTTGTACTGATACCACAGTGTCATATTTGTTATGTCTTTATAACAAATAGCTATCCAGAGAGTGTTAGTCCTTTATCTCCTCCTCCTTCTATATTCTCTTAGCTACCTTTGTCTTTTATATTTCCATAAATTTTAGAATTTTAGGAATTTACTTGAGAGAGCTGTGGATCTTTTTTTTTTTTTTTTTAAAGATTTTATTTATTTATTTGAGAGAGAGAATGAGACAGAGAGAGAGAACATGAGAGGGGGGAGGATCAGAGGGAGAAGCAGACTCCCTGCTGAGCAGGGAGTCCGATGCGGGACTCGATCCCGAGACTCCAGGATCATGACCTGAGCCGAAGGCAGTCGCTTAACCAACTGAGCCACCCAGGTGCCCCGAGAGAGCTGTGGATCTTATACATAGTTTTTATCTTTATCATATTGACTCTTTCAAATCTTGGGTATAGTACATTACCTCCCCTCCCCATTTATTAAGTTTTCTTTAATTCCTCTCAATTATATATACTGTTGTTGTTGTTTTTAAGTAGGCCCCACCTGGAGCCCAATGTAGGGCTTGAACTCATGACTCTCAGATCAAGATGTGAGCTGAGATCAAAAGTCAGATGCTCAACCAACTGAGCCACCCAGGTGCCCCTAACTCCTCTCAAATTCTTCTCAATTATGTTTTATACTTTTTTTGTGTAGAGGTTTTGTACATTTTTATTAGGTTTATTTTTAGGTATTTGAAGTTTTTTTTAAAAAGACTGTTATGATAGACTTTATGTGTGTATAATTTTATTTCAGTGCTCATTGCTGTTGTAAGTAAAATATAGATTTGATTCTTGCATGATGACTTTAAATATAGTGACCTTGCAAAAGATTATATGTAGATTCGGTTGGATTCTCTTTCTTCATCTCTCTTTTTTTTTTTTTTAAAGATTTTACTTATTTATTTGACAGAGAGATAGAGAGAGCCAGAGAGCACAAGCAGGGTGGGCGATGGTAGAGGGAGAGGGAGAAGCAGGCTCCCCATGGAGCAGGGAGCCCGATCAATCCCAGGACCTCAGGATCATGACCTAAACTGAAGGCAGACGCTTCACTGACTGAGCCACCCAGGTACCCCATCTTTCTTCATCTCTTTGTCTCTCTGTGTATCTCACTATATGTGTAATTATTATTATTACCTAATATTCTTGTTAATTAACTTCCTCAACTTATTAAATCAACTAGGACCCGCCATGCAATGTTAAATGGAGTAATGATAATGAGTGCCCTTGAGTCATTCTCTCTCTCTCTGTCAAATAAATAAATAAAACCTTAAAAAAAAATAAAATAAAGCTGCAAATGGTGTGGTTTTAGCAACTGAGAAGAAACAGAAATCTGCTCTGTATGATGAGCGAAGTGTACTGTACACAAAGTGGAACCAATTACCAAGCACATAGGCTTGGTGTATAGTGTGGCATGGGCCCAGGTTACAGAGAGCTTGAGCACAGAGCTCGGAAACCAGTTCAGCAATACTATCTGATTTACCAAGAACCCATTCCCACAGCTCAGCTGGTACAGAGTAGCTTTTGAGATGCAAGAATACACTCATTCATGTGATGTTTGTCCATTTGGAGTTTCTTTACTAATTTGTGGTTAGAATGAGGTGCGACCGTATTTATTTCAGTCAGATCCACCTGGAGCTTTCTTTCTAGAAAGCCACAGCAATGGGAAAGAACTATGTGAATGGGAAAACTTCCCTCAAGAAAAGACATAACGAAGACCTGGGACTTAAAGATGCCATTCACACAGCCATATTAACCCTAAAGGAAAGCTTTGAAGGGCAAATGACAGAAGATAACATAGAGGTTGGAATCTGCAATGAAGCCAGATTCAGGATGCTTACTCCTACTGAAGTTAAGGATTACTTGGCTGCCATAGCAAAATAATGAAGTGACTAAAAAATCTGGAATTTCAGATAATCCCTCTACTTAAACATGTATGTTTTGTTTTGCAGACTTCTTGCATACTTATTTCTACATGGTTTAATGGACTGATTTTTAAAATTTATTTTATTTATTTATTTATTAAAAAGATTTTATTTATTTATTTGACAGAGAGAGACACAGTGAGAGAGGGAACACAAGCAGGGGGAGTGGGAGAGAGAGAAGCAGGCTTCCCGCGGAGTAGGGACCCTGATGTGGGGCTCGATCCCAGGACCCTGGGATCATGACCTGAGCGGAAGGCAGACGCTTAACGACTGAGCCACTCAGGCGCCCCTGGACTGATTTTTTTTTAAATGACACCTGTAAATCATAATAAACTGTTAAATAAAAAAATCATGAATAGATAATTGAATTTTATCAAGTATTTTTTCACGAATCTATGGAGATGGTCATTTGATTTTTATTCTTTACTCTGTTGATGGCATAAGTTATATTGATTGATTTTAAATATTAAGCTATGCATGGATTTCTGGACCAGATACAATTAGGACATGGTATATTAATCTTTTTCATGTGTCACTAGATTCAGTTTGCTAATACTTTGTTCAGGATTTTCTGCACATTTATGGATAGGATTGGCCTGTTTTACAAAGGTCTCTGGTAGCCACACCATATCCCCTTGGCCTACCTCAGATTTCAGCTGCATCTGGGGTGGGCACTGTGGAAGTTGACAGCTCAAGTGCATACAGAGTATCTTCCAGAATTCTCCCCAAAACATTCCTTGGTTCCTAAGGATCCTTCTTAGCCAACACATCCCACAAGTCTGAGGCAATCAATGCCCACAGAGGCAACCTTCTGACAAAGGGAGCGGGAGGCTACCTACTGCCTGTCCAGTGAGCAATTCCGGGAGGAACTCTGTGTATTTCTCAGAGGCCCTAAGATTAATGACTCCCTCATGACCTATAGCATTAATCTCAATAACAAACCCTTACATTGGCTTGTTTTAATGTAGATTTTTTTACTGTGTTATAACCTATGTGCAAAAACTTGCCCAGATTATAAGTGTCCAGCTAGTGAATTTCCACAAAGTAAGCATATTCACATAACTGGATCAAGAAATAGAGCATCTCAGCAGCCCCTCTCAGGCCCCCTTCCACATTCTTCCTGTCCTCCCTTGCTGGCTTAGATTCTACGGCCACTGTGATAGAGCATCACAATCTTAGCACCTCACACAATACAAACCTATTTTCTCTAGGTGACGAGTCTGACATGGGTCTCACCCATGGGCTAAAATCAAGGTGTTAACATGGCTGCATTCCTTTCTGGAGGATCTGGGAGAGAATTGGTTTCATGCTCATTCAAGTTATTGGTGAAATTCAGTTCTTCATGGTTATAAGACTGCAGTGCCCATTCCTTGCTGATTACCAGCTGAAGGCCACTCCCAGTTTCTAGAGGCCCCCACATTCCTTGACTCCTGACTCCCTTTTTCCATCTTCAAAGCTAGCAACCATCACATCTTTATCTATTCATCTATTGATAGATACTTGGGCTGCTTCCATAATTTGGCTATCATAAATAATGCTGTTATAAACATAGGGATGCATGCATCCCTTTGAATTAGTGTTTTTGTATTTTGGGGGTAAATACCCAGTAGTGCAATTACTGGATTGTAGGATAGTTCTATTTTTTTAATGTTTTAATTAACATATAATGTATTATTAGTTTCAGAGGTAGAGTTCAGTGATTCACCAGTTGCATATAACACCCAGGGCTCATCACATCACGTGCCCTCCTTAATGTTCATCACCCAGTTACCCCACCCTCCCACCCCACCCTCCAGCAACCCTCAGTTTGTTCCCTGTAGTTAAGAATCTCTTATGGTTTGTCTCCCTCTCTGATTTTGTCTCATTTTATTTTTCCCAAGATTTAAAACCTTTTTTTTTTTTTTTTAATAAAAAAAGACATTCTTAACGAATTGTAATGTAACAATAGACAGGTAAAGATATTTGTAGCATGTGTAATAAAAGGGTAATATTTAGAATACATAAAACTTTCCTGGAAATCAATAAGAAAAAGAAGCAATCTAGTTAAAAAAATGGGCAAAGGATAAGAACAGGAAATTTATAAAAGGAGAAATATATGTATATATAGCTAATAAACATATAAAAAGGTGCCCATCCTCATTCTCAACTAGGAAAATACAAATTAAATAATGGCGTACCATTTTAAATCTATTAAAACGGCAGTATTTTTGGGGGCGCCTGGGTGGCTCAGTCATTAAGTGTCTGCCTTCGGCTCAGGTCCTGATCCCAGGGTTCTGGGATCGAGCTCCTTCTCCCTCTGTCTCCAACCCCCCCCTCCCCCCCCCCGCTTGTGCTTTCTGGCTCTCTCTATCTCTCTGTCAAATAAATAAATAAATAAAATCTTAAAAAAAATAAAATGGCAATATTTTTGAAGTTTGATAAAATCAAAGTTGGCTATGTTGTAGGACAATTATCTACCAGTATTGGTGAAAGTATTTTGGAAAACAATATGGCAGTTTCTATGCGTATCCTGCAAAGTGCATATTCACTGTGATTTAGTGCTATCCCTCCTCAGTGTCTACCCTAGAGAAGCACTTACATGTGTGCACTAAGAGGCATATGAAGTTATCTTTATTGCAACATTTATAACAGAAAAATGATTGAAATGTCCACCAATAGTGGAATAGTTAAAACAAACAACAGCTAAGGAACCATCTACACTGTGAAACAGCTAACTGTCCGCTGGGGCCTTTAGTCTCCTCCATGTGGCCTTGCGGGCGGGCGGAGGGGCGTGTCTCCGTGGATCCAGCTTCTCGTGTGGTGGTTGGCATCCCCTTGTGCAAAAGCAGATGTTTCCAGGTCAATTTAAGGCTTCAGCTCGGAGCTAAAGAACTCACCGCTGTTGTTGTATTTGGTTGGGCAAAGGCAGGTGCAGCGCTTAGATCTGTGGGGCAGGAGAACAAGCCACCCCTCTAGACGGGTGGAGCCGATAGGCAGAACGGTCCGCTCCCACAAGGAGGGGAGCAATCAAGGCTGTGGTAGGAGCTGGGCTGTCACAACCTGCCGGGAGATTTCCAGGGCGGCTTTCCTAAGGATGTGACAATTGAGTTGAAATCTGAAGGTCAGGCTGGGCATTGGAGGGAGAGATGAACCATGAGAGACTGTGGACTCTGAGAAACAAACTGAGGGTTCTAGAGGGGAGACGGGTGGGGGGATGGGCTAGCCCGGTGATGGGTATTAAGGAGGGCACGTTCTGCATGGAGCACTGGGTGTTATACGCAAACAATGGATCGTGGATCACCACATCAAAAACTAATGATGTATTGTATGGTGACTAACATAACATAATAAAATTAAAAAAAAAAAGAAATCTGAAGGTCAATAAGCGTTAGTTAGACGAAGAGGAGAGGGAAGAGTACTGCAGAGAAAGAAAGGAGCAAAAGCAAAGGTGCTTCTCCCTCTCCCTCTGCCCCTCCCCCTGCTGTGCTCTCTCGCTTTCTCTGTCAAATAAATGAATAAAATCTTTAAAAAAACATTTAATCTTCATGCCTTACATTCTAATTCGAAAACAATTTGTTCTCCTTTTGTGAAACCCTAATTAACAGCGTTCGACGTTTGACGGCTTTTCCACTATCCCCTCCTTGCTCTTCAAGGGTTAATCTAGTACCACACTTAATTACTCTCTGGAGCTATTATTAATAGAATCTGTAAGTGGTAATGTTTTGAAAGCCAGGAATCTTAATGATTTCATCCTGATCCGAGTGTGTAAGATCAGAGCTTCTACAGTTTGGCATCTTATTATAGAAAGATAAATTTTAACGATCACAAGGAAACACAATTTAAGTTATGATCAGACTTCTATATTAGTCCATTGACCTAAAAATCTCACTTGCTCAAAGGGTTGTGTAGATGTACTTAAGTTTGAATCATGATTCTAAGACTTATTAGATTTAGAGCAATTTGTTAGATCTCCCTTACCTTCACCTTCATCAATAGAATAAAAATAAAAATACCTACTTCGTGGGGCTCCTGTGAGGCTTAAATGAGACAGTATCTATATGATGCTTTATAGTTAATGTACTTTATGAGTTAATATTACAATACTGAGTTTCTGTTTGGGATGATGAAAAATTTTGGAAACAGTGGCTTACAGCATTATGAATGTACTTAATGCCCCTGAACTGTACACTTAAAATATACTAAAATGGTAGCTTTCATGTTATATATATATTTAGCAAAATAAAAATTAAAAATATGAAATACAATAATTACATACTTGCAGCATATATACATATTTTAAAAAATAAATATATTTCTGAATTTCAGTTTCAGAGCTCCAATGGTAGCTTTAGTCCTACATTAGATGACACCTGTGATATTTAGTAATCCAAACTACCCTGAGTACTTGTCCTTTTCTAGCAGATGGAGCTATAGAAAAGTCTGGAGCCTTTGATTCATGCCTATAATGCCTTCCAGTGGCTAGCATATATCATTGCTGCATTAAAGAAGGCATTTGCTCCAGGATTTGCTCTTAAAATCCCAAGTTTCTAATTTTTAAAGCCTTGATAGTCAGAATCAAAAAGCAAAGGAGGATTTAAGAAATGATACTGAGCTGACTAATAAGAAAGAGTGCATATAGCTAATTTTCTATTATTCAAGCGAGCCATTGCTTGCTCATTAGGAAGCAGGGAAGCAGAGGAGAGGGGAAATCGGCTTGTGTCAGTTCCGCTCACTGGTACTGTAGGACTGAGACACGAAGGGAGATAGTGACTTAAATCACTTGTAAAATTTTGGTTGTGAAGAAAACTAAATTTATTGTGATGATTTAGGCTACAATTTTTACAAAGATTTTATTTATTTATTTGAGAGAGAGAGAGAGAGCACACACAGGGGAGGGGCAGAGGGAGAGAATCTCAAGCAGATGCCGCTGAGCTCCAGGCTGATGTGGGACTCCATCTCAAGACCCTGAGATCATGACCTGAGCTGAAACCAAGAATCAGACGCTTAACCGACTAAGCCACCCAGGCACCCCAAACTACAATTTTTTAAAAAAAGATTTTACTTTTTAAGGCAGCTTTAAATTCCCAACAAAATTGAGCAGAAGGTAGCCTTCCCATATACCCCCTGCCTCACACATGCAGTCTCACCACTATCAACATCCCCCACCAGAGGGGGACATTTGTTACAATTGATGAATCTGCATGGACACATCATTAACACCCGAAGTCCATAGTTACATTACATATACTCTTGGTGTTGTACATTCTATGATAAATGTATAATGGCATATTTCTACCATTATAGTATCATACTGTAAAAGTTCTCTGTGCTCTATTTATCTCTCTCTCCTACGAATCCCTGGCAATCACTGATTTTTTTTTTATTGTCTCCATAGTTTTACCTCATCCAGGATGTGATTAGAGTTAGGATAGATTTTCAGATTGGCTTCTTTTACTTGATAATATGCGTTTAAGTTTCTTCCATGTCTTTTCCTGGTTTGATAGCTCATTTCCTTTTAGTGTTGAATAGTATTCCATTGTCTAGATGTACCACAGTTTATTTGTCCATTCACCTACTGAAGGATATCTTGGTTGCTTCAAATCTTGGCAATTATCAATAAGCTGCCTTACACATCCTCATGAAGGTTTTCATGTGGACATAAATTTTCCAAGTTGTAATTTTTCATTTTTAGTTTTTAGTATCTGTGAAGAGTGGCTGATAAAATTTGACCCAGGCAGTAGACCTATAAATCTAGTTCCTGCTATGTCTCCTCACCAAGGCAACCATTCCAAATGTTAGCTAAGTCAATACAAAGGTTGGAAACACCAAGGCGGAAGTATTTAATCACATAATCTAGAGTTTACTGTATTTGAGAATGATTAGATTGTGAGTTGGAGTAAGTGCAAGCTAAATGCAATCACAAACTTCCTTTTGATTCCATGAGATCTTCAAAAGTGCTGTGGTTGCTTTTAATCATAAAAAGTTTAGGCTGTAATTATGAAGAAGCAATGTGTAAATGTCTTGCTCAAACACTTTTAGAAAGGTTATGACAACTGAACCACATGCTATATGTTCTTAGTTGAGATCCTGGTGACAAGTGAGCACTGAAGACCTGAGATTAGTAGATTAGTAGAATAGAAGCCCACAGATACCTGGAGAAGAAAAAATAATGTATATTTCAATATAATATAGACATTCTTTTTTAAAAAATCATCCTGCAATGGTCATTATTAAAAGTTAAAAGAATTTGAACTACTCAAGGACTTTATGAAATCTTTTATTATGTAATTATCCACATGCTATTGCTACCCCAGATCAAAATATCTTAGAAACCCCTGTCTTTTCACCTGCGACTCATCCCATCTCCTCCCCAGTACTTAACAAAGAATCTACTTGGGCACAGAGATTAGAGATTTTCATTACTTGTTTAGAGTCTTTGGTTTCTTGTGTTGTAGATGTTGCTTCTCTGTTTTGTTTCGTTTTTCCTGGTGATTCTGAAATCAGTTTTTACAACATTTGTGGATGTGCCTGATTTATGAAAATCTGATATCTTGAAAAATCCAAACTTCAAAAGCAAAACAATTAACAAGAGTATTTATATAACAAGAGTATTGTTGAAATTTTCATTGAACAACTCCTTTAAAATATCAAGCTCCCTTAATATGTTATTATATATAATTGTATTTACAAAAATAAGATTTATAGATAACTTTGCCGCAACACCCACAGCACACATCTAGCAGATGCCCCCAAATTACTAATGTGCGTCTTACTTGGCTTTCAGTAGGGAGGGTCCAGCCATGGCCTTTTTAAATAGGGGAAGTTCAACAAGATAAACAATCATTCTCTTCAGTAATAATTAACCTTATGGGCTAATCAATCCATGACTTAAAAAAGAAAACAGTAAATCAAAGCTTTTCAGTAAAAACAACTATTACAAAAATAGGTTTAAGAGAAGGTGTTTTTATTTACAATTTGTGTCCACACTTAACTCGGGTCACATGGGGGGGCAGTATTCTCTCAGTGTGAACTGGCCTCATCCTGTCTATCTGCCCCTAACAGTGGCTTTCTAGGCTGGCAAACTTAAAGCAACTCAGAATTTTAATTTGATCCCCAGATAAAATTTAATTGGCTCAAATTGTCATAAGGAAGATACTAAGAAACATTTAAGGAAAAAGACAGTTATCCAGCTCAAATATAGAAGTCACATCACTGCTTCAAGTTAATAATTAAATTTAACTTGTCACATTGACAACTGTGAAGCTAAACAAAGATAATTTTTTTAAAAGATTTTATTTATTTATTTGAGACAGAGAGAGCACAAGTGAGGAGGAGGGGCAGAGGGAGAGCGAGAAGCAGACTCTCCACTGAGCAGGGAGCCCAATGCAGGGCTCGATCCCAGGACCCTGAGATCATGACCTGAGCTGAAGGCAGACGCTTAACCAACTGCCGACTGAGCCACCCAGGCGCTCCCAAAGGTGATTTTTTATTTGTCCTTTATTATGATATAGTTGACATACATTATATTAGTTTCTGGTGACAGAAATAATAATTTACTATGTGCATCTATTACAAAATGATCACCACAATAAGACTAGTTAACATCCATCACCATTACATAGTTATAAAAATTTTTTCTTGTGATTAGAACTCTTAAGATTTACTCTCTTAGCAACTTTCAAATATGCTATACAGTATTATTAACTATAGTTACCATGCTACACATTATATCCCCCAGACCTATTTTATTTATTTACTTATTATTTCAAGTTTTATTTATTTATTTATCTTGAAAGATTTTATTTATTTATTTGACAGAGAAAGACACAGCGAGAGAGGGAACACAAGCAGGGGGAGTGTGAGAGGGAGAAGCAGACTCCCCACTGAGCAGGGAGCCCGATGTGGGGCTCGATCCCAGGACCCTGGGATCATGACCTGAGCCGAAGGCAGACGCTTAATGACTGAGCCACCCAGGCACCCCTCAAGTTTTCTTTAAATTCTAGTTAGTTAACATAAAGGGTAATATTGGTTTCAAGTGTAGGATTTGGTGATTCATCACTTACACACAACACCCAGTGCTCACCACAAGTTCCCTTAATACCCATCACCCCTTTAGCCCATCCCCCCACCCACCTCCCTCCATCAGCCCTCAGTTCTCTATTGCTAAGAGTCTCTTATTTTTTGCTTCCCTCTCTTTTTTTCCCCTTCTCCTATGTTCATCTGTTTTGTTTCTTACATTCCACATATGAGTGAAATCATATGGTATTTGTCTTTCTCTGACTAATTTCGCTTAGCATAATTAACTCTAGCTTCATCCATGTCATTGCAAATGGCAAGATTTCATTCTTTTTGATGGCTGAGTAATAATCCGTCTTCTTTACCCATTCATCAGTCAATGGACATTTGGGCTCTTACACTGCTGGTGGGAAGGCAAGCTGGTGCAGCCACTCTGCAAAACAGTATGGAGTTTCCTCAAAAAGGTAAAAACAGAACTACTCTACCACCCAGTAATTACACTAGTAGGTATTTACACAAAAGATACAAAAATACTGATTTGAAGGGGCACATGCACCCTGATGCTTATAGCAGCATTATCAACAATAGCCAGATCTATTTATTTTATAAATGGAAGTTTATAGCATTTGATCCCCTTCACCCATTTTTCCCATCCCCCACCCCCACCTCTAGCAACCACCAATATGTCTTCTGTGAACTCTGTTTTAAAATATTCACATATAAGTGAGATTATGGAAGATGATTTTTAAAGTTAGTGTTACCTATTACCAGGGTAATGTTCTTCCTCCCCCCTTGAACGAAATGAAAGCATTAACATAATAAGATTCTAGAGCTAGAAGGAGCCAACTTCTATGTGAAAGTTCAAATGTTTGTCCCATATACTGCTGATGTTCTACTAATCAGTTTAGGCAAGATCATTAATCTAAGTATTCAGTAACAGATTAGATCTCAGAATTTGCAGCTCAGTGTTTTTTCCATAGCTCCACACCCATTTCAAATTGTTCAGGGCAGACATTTCTTTCCATAAAGTGTTTAATCAGCTATTGTTTCAGCTGTGAATCGTATTATCTCCTTGTAGCTCTGGGTTGGGTTGCTTTGCACACATTGCTTTTCAGCAATTGAGTGGATACAGTTACAATAAATTATGTAGTAACTATCAAACTTTCTGGACCTATATTTAGCTACAGAGAGCATTTTATTAATGATCTCTTATGATTAAGATAGTGGCTTGTTTTTATTTCATTTTATTATTTTTAAAAATTTTAATTCAAGTATAGTTAACATACAGTGTTATATTATTTCAGGTGTACAATATTGTGATTCAACAAATCTATACATTACTCAGTGCTCCTCAAGATAAGTGTACCTTTAATCCCCTTCATCAATTGCATCCCCTCCCTCCACCTCCTCTCTGGTAACCATCAGTTTGTTCTCTATAGTTAAGATCTCTTCTCTTCTCTTCTCCTCTTCTCTCCTCTTCTCTTCTCCTCTCCTCTTCTCTTCTCTTCTCTTCTCTTCTCTTCTCTTCTCTTCTCTTCTCTTCTCTTCTCTTCTTCTCTTCTCTTCTCTTCACTTCTCTCCTCTCCTCTCCTCTCCTCTCCTCTCCTCTTCTTCTCCTTTCTTCTCTTCTCCCATTCTTCTCTTTTCTTAAAAGTCTGTTTCTCGGTTTGGTCTGGTTCTCTTTCTTTTTTTTTTTAAAGATTTTATTTATTTATTTGACAGAGAGAGACACAGCGAGAGAGAGAACACAAGCAGGGGGAGTGGGAGAGGGAGAAGCAGGCTTCCTGCCGAGCAGGGAGCCCGATGCGGGGCTCGATCCCAGGACCCTGGGATCATGACCTGAGCCGAAGGCAGACGCTTAACGACTGAGCCACCCAGGCGCCACTGGTTCTCTTTCTTTTCTCCCCTTTTGCTACTTTGTTTTGTTTCTTAAATTCCACATATGAGTGAAATAATATGGTATTTGTCTTTCTATGACTGACTTATTTTATTTAGCATTATACTCTCTAGCTCCATCCATGTTATTGCAAATGGCAAGATTTCATTTTTATGGCTGAATAATATTGCATTGTATATATATATATATATATATATATATATATATATATATATATACCACTTCTTTATCCATTCATCTATCAATTGACATTTGGGCTGCTTCCATAATTTGGCTAGTGTAAATAATGCTGCAATAAACATAGGGGTCCATGTATCCTTTGAATTAGTGTTGTATTTTTTCGGGTAAATACCCAATAGTGTGATTGTTGGATCAAAAGGTAGTTCTATTTTTACTTTTCTGAGGAAACTCCATCCTGTTTTCCAGAGTGGCTTCACCAGTTTGCATTCCCACCAACAGTGCAAGAGGGTTCCTTTTTCTCCACGTTCTCGCCAACACTTGTTTCTTGTGTTTTTGATTTTAGCCATTCTGACCAGTATGAGGTATGTCTCATTGTAGGTTTGATTTGCATTTCTCGGATAATGGGTGATGTTGAGCATCTCTTCATGTGTTTGTTGGGCCATCTGGATGTCTTCTTTGGAGATATGTCTATTCATGTCTTCTGCCCATTTTTAAATGGATTATTTGGTTTTTGGTGTTGAGTTGTGTAAGTTCTTTATATATTTTGGATACCAACTCCTTATTAGATACAACATTTATAAATATCTTCTCCCATTCAGTAGGTTGTCTTTTAGTTTTTTTTTTTTTTTTTTAAAGATTTTATTTATTTATTTGACAGCGAGAGACACAGCGAGAGAAGGAACACAAGCAGGGGGAGTGGGAGAGGGAGAAGCAGGCTTCCTGCAGAGCAAGGAGCCCGATGCGGGGCTCGATCCCAGGACCCTGGGATCATGACCTGAGCCGAAGGCAGATGCTTAACAACTGAGCCACCCAGGCTCCCCGGTTGTCTTTTAGTTTTGTTGATCATTTCCTTTGCTGTGCAAAACCTTTTTATTTTTATTTATTTATTTAAAATATTTTATTTATTTATTTGAGAGAGAGAGAGAGGGAGAGAGTGCAAGCAGGAGGGATCTCCCTCTGGGATCCCTATAATGCAAATGTTATTATGCTTTGTGGTGTGTCTGAGTTCCCTAAGTCTATTCTCATTTTGTATTATTTCTTTTCTCTCATCTTCTCAGCTTGATTGCTTTCCATTACTCTGTCCTCCAAGTCACTGGTCCATTCTTCTGCTTCCTCTAGTCTACTATTTATTCCATCTAGTGTATTTTTAATTTCATTTATTGAGTTCTTCATTTCTGATTTTTTTGTGTGTGTGTTTTCTGTCTCTTTGTTTAGGGTCTCTCTGATGTCCTTTACTCTTTTCTCAAGCCCAGTGAGTATCTTTCTGATAGTTACTTTAAATTCTCTATCACACATATTAGTTATCTCCATTTTGCTTAGGTCTCTTGCTGTGATTTTGTCCCGTTCTGTCATTTGGGACACTGTCCTCTGTCTTCTCATTTTGTCTAACTCTCTGTGTCTGTTTCTCTGTGTTAGGAAAGTCAGCTACATCTCCTGCTCTTGAAAGTAGTGGTTTTACAGAGAAGAGGTCCTGTAGTGTCTTGCAGTGCAGTGTCCCCTGTTCCCCAGAACCTGGCGCATCAGGGGTGTCTTCCATGTGTGTTGTGTGTGCCCTGCTGCTGTGGCTGAGTCACCTTTTCCTTCAGTCCAGTTATCTGCAGTGGCTCTCTTCGTCTGTTGTGCTCAGCGTTTGGTCCTTTTGGTGTTTGGACCAGTCTGGGGCCACCTTGGGCTTGAGTTGAGTCAGACCAGGCGTTTGCCAGAGATACAGTAGCACCAAGCTCTGGGGCACTTTCCCTGTGTTGTCCCCTGGCAGAGTGTCCTCTGTTCATGTTGAGTGGGGCCTGTAGTCAGACCACTGTCTGCCCCCAGCCCATCGCAGTCTTACTGGTTTGTGTGGTTATCGTTCCCTCTCCGCAGGGCAGGAGTTACTTTGGCATGGTGCTGGCCCCTAGTGGGGCTACTTGTGCACTGCCAAGCTTGTGACACCACTTTGGGTGGGCTCTGGCCAAGGACCTATTGGAGGGTGCGGGTCCACAAAGTGCGTGGGGGCTGGGGGTGTAGTGTTAGCGAGTGAGGCAGCTAGTGTCTGTGCTGCACTGGTTCCTGCAGGCCGCTGTGTGTTGGTGCTAGGGGGCAGGGGAGGGAAATGGCATCTGCCACTTTCTTTGTTCCTGGACGAGTCTCCCAACAATCCCTGTCCCTCCTGACATGCTCTGATATTAATAAATAACTCTTCCTCCTGTATGCCCCAGGCAGGTTTCAAACTGCTGATTCTATGCTCTATCTCCATAGGCTGTTTGTTGTGCTGTCTCTTTAAGAGTGGGGACTCAGTTTCCCCTCACCCTCCCAACTATCCCAGAGTGGAACCTGTTGATTTTTAAAATTCCAAGTTTTAAGTTCCCCTGGTTGTAAAAACTCATGAAATTTGTCCCCGTTGGTTTTCAAAGTCAAATGTTATGGGCATTCGTATTCCTTGTGTGGGCTCCCTGGTGTGAGGGTCTGTTTTTCTCCTCTCTCTATACCCACAGTGTTCCTCCTTCCCTGGGACAGTCATGCAGGTCCATTTAGCTCCCGACTGCATCTTTGTCCTTCCTACCCTCTTCGATGTGGCCTCTTCTCTACATTCAGTTGTGGAGTTTTTTGTGCCAATCTTCAGGTAATTTTCAGGGTTATTTATACTGATGTGAGTGTTATCTAGTTGTATCTGTGAGAGGAAGTGAACTCAGGGTCTTCCTATTCTGCCATCTTCCGCAGAAGTCTCCTCTTTAATTTAATTTAATTTAATTTAATTAATTTTGTCTTACCTGTGAACTGCAGCATTATGATAATTATTTTGCATTTCAGTTTCTCAGATACATATAGAAGTAATAGGAGAAATATAAGTTGTAATAAAAGAAAGCAAGGGAATGTGCCAAGAGCAGACATTGGAATTTAAGAACATAGAGAATAATAATAATAATAATAATAATAATAATAATGGTTGTTTTTAAAAAGCTAACAGTGGTTTTGTTAGAGGTTGCAATTGGGTTAATGTTTTCCTTTTCTTTATTTTTCAAATTCTCTGCATTATTTCATGTATTTTGTATAAAAAACTATACAAGTATGTTTTTTATTTTTATTTTTTTTTAAGATTTTATTTATTTGGCAGAGAGAGACACAGCAAGAGAGGGAACACAAGTAGGGGGAGTGGGAGAGGAAGAAGCAGGCTTTGATGCGGGGCTCGATCCCAGGACCCTGAGATCATGACCTGAGCCGAAGGCAGACCCTTAATGACTGAGCCACCCAGGCGCCCCTACAAGTATGTTTTTAAAAAGGACAATCCTTTAGAAACATATACTCTGGGGCTGATTCACATCTAAGGAAATGAATGCTTAGTGGAGTGCCAAATATTAGACCCTGTGTTGTTTTTGTTTTTATTTTTGCTTTTTCCATTTCTTTTTAATTTTATTTTAATTCCAGTATAGTTAACATACAGTGTTATATTAGTGTCAGGTATAGAATACAGCGATTCAACAATTCCATGCATCACACAGTGCTCTCATCACAAGAAGTGCACTCTTTATTCCCATTACCTATTTCACCCATCCCCCCACACCCCCTCCCCTCTGGTAACCATCAGTTTGTTCTCTATAGTTAAGAATCTGTTTCTTGGTTTCTCTCTCTCTCTCTCTCTCTCCCCATTTCTTATTCATTAGAACAGCTGCACCATGGTGGTTGGGAAGACTGATGAGAAAATTTCTATTAAGTGTTTTTTCCTCCCTGTGGAAGGAAGATGCTTCATGATACATTATTTGCTCATATCTAAAAACTCATTTTGATTTGGCTTGTCTTCTTTTCTATTTCTTTCCCTTGTTTTCTTTTCTTTGCTTCCTATCTTTCTCTTTTTAATAGTTTATTGTCTGACACACATGTTTTTAGATTTTATTTTTGCTTATTTCCATTGTATGCTAAAAATAATGACTGATATTGATGAGATTAATAATTAAAAGAAGTTGGCACATGAGAAATAATAACTCTTAAGAAATGAGGGGTGAGGAAAAATCCCCTTGAGGTTTTAATTCTTAGTTCAATATATTCTGGGTGTCTGTGGATCAGTGAAAATGCAGCACAGTTAGATGCAATGAAAATAAACCTTTTGTCAGTCTTCTTCCACATTATGTTCTTGTCTTTCAAAAAACAGTGATCAAGCCTTTTTAAAACACAGCAATGTGTCAACACCTTCATATTTACTTTAAGATTCAGTCCTTTCCCAGAAGATCAAGTTGTATATTCCGCAAAGAAGTTTTATCTTGTGTAAGGCAGAAAAGCCCTCAATTTTCTTTCCATTTGTTTCCCTTTCTACAGAGAGGTAGGCACAGAGCCACAGGTGAAGGTTTGGCCTGCCTGCCATCCTGGTCTCTGAGCCAACACTGGGTGTGGATGGACATGTGGTTTGATTATCATGTGGAAGTTCAGCAGCCATTTGCTTGATTGACCAACTGTCAGGAAGGCCAAGATGCCAAATACTTTCCCGGCATCGTGAGAGGGAGGAACCTAATGGACAGGGAGATAGAAATGCTAGAAGAGGCTTACTATGTTGACTTGCACCCCCTTGCTGCATCACTAAGATGTTGAGCAATGTGTGGGTGAGGGAGGCAGCAATACCCTTGAAGAGCTCTGTAGTTACTGTCCCCCGGGGCCAGGGTTGGTGGGAAATGCTGCCATTGAGACATGTTCTCTGATTTCAGAGAGGAGGGCAAGATCCCAGGGAAGAGGGCAGAACCCCAGGGGGGAGCACGAAATCCCAGGGAGACTGAGGCCCAGTGGCAGTATGGAACCTCCAAAAGGCCTGCTGAGCAGATGACTTTTTTTTTTTTTTAAAGATTTTATTTATTTATTTGACAGAGAGAGACACAGCGAGAGAGGGAACACAAGCAGAGGGAGTGGGAGAGGGAGAAGCAGGCTTCCCGCAGAGCAGGGAGCCCGATGTGGGACTCGATCCCAGGACCCTGGGATCATGACCTGAGCCGAAGGCAGACGCTTAACGACTGAGCCACCCAGGCGCCCTGAGCAGATGACTTTTATGACTAGTTGGGACTAAGTAGTAATCAGAGTGTTTTAAACCACAGTATATTTGAGGGTGGTTAATGGGTCACAGTATCCTTAGGAATGAAATGGATGGGCAGTCTATGCTTGATCTATAGAACAGCAACAATTCTATCTTCTTACAAAATTTAGTAGATTAAAACAATGATTAATCATCTCTCACAGTTCTGGGGCTGTTTCCTTTTTTTTTATTGTGGTAAAATGTGCATGACATAAAACTTACCATTTTAGTCATTCTCGAGTGTATAGTTCGGTGGCATTAGGTACATTCACACTGCTGTGTGACCATCACCAGCATCCATCTTCAGAGCTTTTTCATCTTTCCAAACTGAAACTCTGTCCTCATTAAGCAACAGCTCCCTATTCCCCCTCCTGTAAGCCCCTTGTGACCCCCATAAGTGGAATCACTCAGTATTTGTCCTTTAGCGACTGGATTATTTCCCTTCGTCTTCAAGGGAATGTCTTTAAGGTTCATGTTGTCGCAGGTGTCAGAATTTCCTTCTTTTTTAAGGCTGAATAATAGTCCACTGTATGAATATACCTCCTTTTGTCTCTTCATTCATCTTTTGATAGGCATTTAGGTTGTTTCCACCTTTTGGCTATTGTAAATCATTCTGCTGTGCATATTGGTGTACAGATATCTATTGGAGTCCCTGCTTTCAATTCTTTTGGGTAATACCTAGGAGTAGAATTACTGGCTCATATGGTAATTCTATGTTTAATTTTTTTGAGGACTCACCATGCTATTTTCCATAGCAGCTGCACCATTTTACATTCCCACCAGCAGTGCACCATGGTTCTAATTCCTCCACATCCTTGCCAACCCTTGCTATTTTCAGTTTAAAAAAAATTTGTTTTCCTTTCTTCCTTCTTCCCTTCTTTCCTTCCTTCCCTCCCTCCTCCCTTCCTTAATTAATTTTTCTTTTCTTTTCTTTCTTTCTTTCTTTCCTTCTTTCTTTCTTTCTTTCTTTCTTTCTTTCTTTCTTTCTTTCTTTCTTTCTTTCTTTCTTTCTTTCTTTCTTTCTTTCTCTTTCTTTCTTTCTTTCTTTCTTTCTTTCTTTCTTTCTTTCTTTCTTTCTTTCTTTCCTCTTTCCTTTTTTCTTTCTCTCTCTTTCTTTTTTTTCTTCCTTCCTTCCTTCCTTCCTTCCTTCCTTCCTTCCTTTCTCTCTCTGTCTCTCTCTGGTATAGTAGCCATCCTAATGGGTATGAATGTGGCAGTTCTTACTGGAGTCTCTCAGGTAGCGGCAGGGATCAGGGCTGGGGCCATTTGCTGCTTCATGTGTTTGGCATGGGGTTGGGATGACTGCAACACTAGGGGTTTCCAGGCAGTGTGCCCTTCATACAACCCCTCCACATGGCTAGTTTGGGTTTTCTGGGGATCTAGGGTAGTTGTGCTTTTTATATGACTTCTGGTTTCCTCCTGAACAAATGTTCCAAGAAACAAAGTAGAAGCTGCCAGTGTATTAAGACCTGACTCAGAACCTGTCATGAGGACATTTTCAATATATTCTTTAGTCATGCACTCACAAATATGCCCAGTTCCAAGGGGCTAGGACATGGAGGCTACCTCCTAAGGTGAGGAATGTCAAAAGATCCTCAAATGTCCTGGGTGGAGTTGATAGACTAAGTCACGCTCCTAATAGCTCTCATAGACAAGCAGATGGAGGCATTTCCTCTAATTCAACCTTGGTCTTCTGGGAAGTTGAAACTCCAGCCCAGTGTCACTGTTTCTGATCCACTAATTTTGCAGTCTGGGTGACACCTCACCCACTGTCAGTACAGCCTTCGTCTTCAAGTCCCGCATCGGGCTCCCTGCTCAGCAGGGAGTCTGCTTCTCCCTCTGACCCTCCCCCTCTCATGCTCTCTCTCTTCCATTCTCTCTCTCTCAAATAAATGAATAAAATCTTCAAAAAAAAATACCCATCACCCGTCGATTCATTTAGTCCATCCCCCACCCATCTCCCTCCATCAACCCTCATAAACTGAAACATTTTATTTTTTGTTATTTTTTAAAGATTTTACTTATTTGAGAGAGAGAGTGAGTGAGAGTATGAGTGGGATGGGGAGGAGCAGAGGGAGAGGGAGAAGGAGACTCCCTGCTGAGCAGGGAGCCCAATGCAGGGCTTGAACCCAGGATACCAGGATCATGACCTGAGCCAAAGACAGACACTTAACTGACTGAGCCACCCAGACAACCCAAACTGAAACATTTTAAATTTAAACCTGGAATTAACTATTTTTCCAAGTATAGTTGGTTCCTTTTAGTGATTAATTGTATTTTTTTTCTTCCAAATTTTTATTTAAATTCTAGTTAGTTAACATATAGTGTAATATTGGTTTAGGAGTAGAATTTAGTGATTCAATACTTACATATAACACCCAGTGCTCATCATAACAAGTGCCCTGCTTAATACGCATCATCCATTTAGCCCACCCCCACCTCCTTCCCTCCATTAACCCTGTTTGTTCTCTATTGTTAAGAGTCTCTTATGGTTTGCTTCCCTCTTTTTCTCTCTCTCGCTCTCTTTTTTTCCATTCCCCTATGTTCATCTGTTTTGTTTCCTAAATTCCACATATGAATGAAATCATATGGTATTTGTGTTTCTTTGACTGACTAATTTCACTTAGCATAATACACTGTAGTTCCATCCACGTCGTTGCAAATGGCAAGATTTCATTCTTTTTGATGGATGAGTAATATTCCATTGTATTTATATACCACATCTTCTTTATCCATTCATCTATCAATGAACACTTGGGCTCTTTCCATAGTTTGTCTATTATTGATAATGATGCTGTTATAAACATTGGGGTGCATGTACCCCTTTAAATCTGTATTTTTGTATCTTTTGGGTAAATATCTAGTACTGTGATTGCTGGGGTGTAGGGTACTTCTATTTTCAACTTTTTGAAGAACCTCCATACTGTTTTCCAGAGTGACTGTACCAGTTTGCTTTTCTACCAATGGTGCAAGAGGGTTCCCCTTTTTCAGCATCCTTGCTAACATCTCTTGTTTCTTGAGTTAATTTTAGCCATTCTGACTGGTATGAGGTGGTATCTCATCATGGTTTTGATTTGTATTTTCCTGATAATGAGTGATGTTGAGCATCTTTTCATGTGTCTGTTAGCCATCTGGATGTCTTCTTTGGAAAAATGTCTATTCATGTCTTCTGCCCATTTCTTAACTGGATTATTTGGTTTTTGGGCATTGAGTTTGATAAGTTCTTTATAGATTTTGGATACTAACCTTTTATCAGATTTGTCATTTGCAAATATCTTCTCCCATTCTGTAGGCTGCCTTTTAGTTTGGTTGATTGTTTCCTTCACTGTGCAGAAGTTTTTTATCTTGATGAAGTCCCAAAACTTCATTTTTTGCTTTTGTTTCCTTTGCCTCTGGTGACATGTCTAGTAAGAAGTTACTACAGCTGCGGTCAAAGAGGTTGCTGCCTGTGTTCTCCTCTAGGATTTTGATAGATTCCTGTCTCCCATTTAGGTCTTTCATCCATTTTGAATTTCTTTTTGTGTATGGTAGAAGAAAGTGGTCCAGTTTGATTATTTTGCATGTTGCTGCCCAGTTTTTCCAACATCATTTGTGGAAAAGACTGTCTTTTTTCCACTGTATATTCTTTTCTGCTTTGTTGAAGATTAGTTGACCATATAGTTGAGGGTCCATTTCTGGGCTCTCTATTCTGTTCCATTGATCTATGTGTCTGTTTTTGTGCCAGTACCATACCGTCTTAATGACTACATCATTGTAATATAGCTTGAGGTCTGGAATCGTGATGCCTCCAGCTTTGCTTTTCTTTTTCAGGATTGCTTTGGCTATTCAGGGTCTTTTGTGGTTCCATATAAGTTTTATGATTGTTTGTTCTAGCTTTGTGAGAGATGCTGGTGGTATTTTGATAGAGATTGCATTAAGTGTGTAGATTGCTTTGGGTAGTATAGACATTTTAACAATATTTTTTCTTCCAATCCATGAGCATGGGTTACTTTTCCATTTCTTTGTGTCCTTTTCAATTTCTAAGTGTTCTATAGTTTTCAGAGTACAGATCTTTTACCTCTTTGGTTAGGTTTATTCCTAGGTATCTTATTGTTTTTGGAGCAATTGCAAATGGGATCAATTCCTTGATTTCTTTTTCTACTGCTTCGTTATTGGTGGATAGAAATACAACAGATTTCTCTATTTTGACTTTATATCCTGACACTTTGCTGAATTCATGTATGAGTTCTAGCAATTTTTTTGGTGGAGTTTTTTGGGTTTTCTACATAGAGTATCATGTCATCTGCAGATAGTAAAAGATTGACTTCTTCCTTGCTGATTTGGATGCCTTTTATTTCTTTTTGTTGTCTGACTGGTGAGGCTAAGACTTCCAGTACTATGTTAAATAGTAATTGTGAGAGTGGACATCCTTGTCTTGTTCCTGACTGTAAGGGAAAGAGTCTCAGTTTTTCCCCATTGAAGATGATATTAGCTTTGGGTCTTTCCTATATGGCCTTTTTGATGTTGAGGTACGTTCCTTCTATCCCTACTTTGTTGAGTTTTTTTTTTTTTTATCAAGAATGGATGCTGTATTTTGTCAAATGCTTTTTCTGCATCTATTGAGAGGATCATATGATTCTTACCCTTTCTTTTACTAATGTGGTATATCACGATTTATTTGCAAATATAGAACCAGCCTGCAGCCCAGGAATAAACCCCACTTGATGGTGGTGATTAATTCTTTTAATGTACTGTTGAATTCGATTTGCTAGTACCTTGTTGAGAATTTTTGCATCCATGTTCATCAGGGATATTGGCCTGTAATTCTCCTTTTCAGTGGGGTCTCTGTCTGGTTTTGGAATCAAGGTAATGTTGACCTTGTAGAATGAATTTGGAAGTTTTCCTTCCGTTTCTATTTTTTTGGAATAATTTGAGGAAAGTAGGTATAAACTCTTCTTTTTTTAAAGATTTTATTTATTTATTTGAGAGAGAGAGTGAGTGAGAGATAGAGATAGAAGAGAGCACGCACAAATGGGGGGAGGGGCAGAAGCAGGGGGAGAAGCAGACTCCCTGCTGAGCAGGGAGCCTGATGCAGGACTTGATCTCAGGACCCTGGGATCATGACCTAAGCCAAAGGCAGATGCCTAACAGACTGAATCACCGAGGTGCCCCTCTTCTTTAAATGACTGGTAGAATTCCCCTGGGATTGTTGGGAGTTTGTTGGGAGATTTTTTATTACTGTTTCAATTTCTTTGTTGGTTATGGGTCTGTTCAAATTTTCTATTTCTTCCTGTTTCAGTTTTGGTAGTTTGTAGGTTTCTAGGAATTTATCCATTTCTTCAAGATTGCCCAGTTTGTTAGCATATAATTTTTCATAATATTCTCGTATAATTGTTTGTATTTCTGTGGTGTTGGTTGTGACCTCTCCTTTTTCATTCATGATTTTATTTATTTGGGTCCTTTCTCTTTTCTTTTGGGTAAGTCTGGCTAGGAGTTTATCAATTTTCTTAATTCTTTCAAAGAACCAGCTCTTAGTTTTGTTGATCTGTTCTACTATGTTTTTTTGTTTGTTCCTTTTTTTTTTGTTTTTAAGATTTTATTTATTTATTTGTCAGAGAGAGAGCAAGCACAAGCAGGGGGAGCTGCAGGCAGAGGGAGAAGCAGGCTTCCCGCTGAGCAGGGAGCCTGATGCGGGACTCGATCCCAGGACCCTGAGATCATGACCTGAGCCAAAGGCAGACACTTAACCGACTGAGCCACCCAGGCGCCCCTGTTTGTTGTTTCTGTATCATTTATTTCTGCTCTGATCTTTATTATTTCTCTTCTTCTGCTGGCTTTAGGTTTTATTTGCTGTTCCTTTTCTAGCTCCTTTAGGTGTAAGGTTAGGTTGCATATTTGAGACTTTTCTTGCTTCTTGAGGTAGGCCTGTATTGCAATGTACTTCCCTCTTAGGACCATCTTTGCTGCACCCCAAAGATTTTGGACTATTGTGTTTTCATTTTCATTTGCCTCCATCTACTTTTTCATTTTTTCTTTAATTTCCTGGTTAACCCATTCATTCTTTAATAGGATGTTCTTTAACCTCCATTTGTGGTCTTTCCAAATTTTTTCTTGTGGTTGACTTCAAGTTCCATAGTTTTGTGGTCAGAAAATATGCATGGTATGATCTCAATCTTTTTGTACTTGTTGAGGGCTGATTTGTGACCCAGTATGTGATCTATTCTGGAGAATGTTCCATGTGCACTTGAAAAAGAATGTGTATTCTGCTGCTTTAGGATGAAATGTTCTGAATATATTCATTAAGTCTATCTGGTCCAGTGTGTCATTCAAAGCCATTGTTTTTTTGTTGATTTTCTGCTTAGAAGATCTGTCCATTGCTGTAAATGGGGTGTTAAAGTCCCCTACTATTATTGTATTATTATTGATGAGCTTCTTTATGTTCATTACTAATTGATTTATATATTTGGGTGATTCCAAGTTGGGGGCTAAATACTTACAATTGTTACGTCTTCTTGATGGATAGAAATTATGATAAAATGCCCTTCTTTACCTCTTGTTAACAATCTTTGGTTTAAAATCTAGTTTGTCTGATATAAGTATGGCTACTTCAGCTTTCTTTCTTTTTTTTTTTTTTAAAGATTTTATTTATTTATTTGACAGAGAGAGACACAGAGAGAGACACAAGCAGGGGCAGTGGGAGAGGGAGAAGCAGGCTTCCCACGAAGCAGGGAGCCCAATGCAGGGCTCGATCCCAGGACCCTGGGATCATGACCTGACCCGAAGACAGATGCTTAATGACAGAGCCACCCAGGAGCACCTACTCCAGCTTTCTTTTGGCATACATTAGCATGATAGATGGTTCTCCATCCCCTCACTTTCAATCTACAGAATATTTTATTTATTTATTTGAGGAGTGAGTGAGAGAGCACAAGCTGGGGGAGGGGCAGACGGAGAGGGAGGAGCAGACTCCCTGCTAAGCAGGGAGCCTGATGTGAGGACCCTGGGCTCATGACCTGAGCTGAAGGCAGACGCTTAACTGACTGAGCCACCCAGGTGCCCCTGCAGATGTCTTTAGATTTAAAATGAGTCTTCTGTAGGCAGCATATGGATGGGTCTTTTTTTTTTTCATCCATTCTGATATCCTATGTCTTTTGATTGGAATATTTAGTCCATTTATGTTCAGAATGATTTTTGAAAGATATGAATTTAGTGCCACTGTATTACCTATAAAGATGGTGTTTGTGGTGATGTTCTCTGTTCCATTCTAGTCTTTGTTGCTTTTGGTCTTTTTTTCCCCCACTCAATGAGTCCCCCTTAATATTTCTTGCAGGGCTAGTTTAGTGGTTATAAACTCCTTGGGTTTTTGTTTGTTTGGGAAACTCTTTATCTCTTCTTCTATTCTGAATGACAGTCTTGCTGGATAAAGTATTCTTGGCTGCAGATTTTTCCCATTCAGGTTGTTGAATATATCCTGCCATTCTCTTCTGGCCTGCCAAGTTCCTGTGGACAGATCAGCTGTGAACCTGATCTGTCTTCCCTTGTAGGTTAAGGACTTTTTTTCTCTTGCTGTTTTCAGGATTCTTTCCTTATCTGTGTGTTTTGTGAATTTGACTACGATATGCCTTGGCAATGGCTGGCTTTTGTTGAGTTTAATGGGAGTTCTCTGTGCTTCTTGGATTTTGATGTCTGTGTCCTTTCCAAGACTAGGGAAGTTTTCAGCTATAATTTGCTCAATTGGATCTTTTGTCCCTTTTTCTCTCTCTACATCTTCTGGGACTCCTATGATACCAATGTTATTCCATTTTAATAAGTCGCTGAGTTCCCTAAGTCTACCTTCATGATCCATTACCTTTGTTTCCCTCTTCTTTTCACTTTCATTATTTTCCATAATTTTATCTTCTATACCACTGCGTCATCCATCCTCATTGTTATGGCATCCATTTGAGTTTGCATCTTGGTTATAGCATTTTTAATTTTGGCTTGACTAGCTTTTAGCTCTTTTATCTCTGCAGTAAGGGATTCTCTAGTGTCTTCTATGCTTTTTTCAAGCCCAGCTAGTATCCTTATAATTGTTGCTATAAAATCTAGTTCAGACATCTTACTTATATCTGTATTGATTAAATCCCTGGCCATCATTTCTTCCTGGTCTTTCCTTTGGGGTGAATTCTTTTGTCTTGTCATTTTGGAGATCAAAAAGAAAAAAGCAAAATAAAATAAAAATTAAAAATTAAAATAAATAAAATAAAGGAAGCTAGGTGTGTTATGGTTTGCTTGTTAAGAGATGCTTGATAGAAAAAAGACAGAGAAAAAGATAAAAAATTTAAAAAAATAAAAATTTAAAAATAGCTTTTTCTCTATCCAAAAAAACCCAAAACAAAATAAAACAAAAAACCCCCCCGGGGCGCCTGGGTGGCTCAGTTGGTTGGGTGACTGCCTTCAGCTCAGGTCATGATCCTGGAGTCCTGGGATTGAGCCCCACATCGGGCTCCCTGCTCTATGGGGAGCCTGCTTCTCCCTCTGACCCTCTCCCCTCTCATGCTGTTTCTCTCTCGCGTGCGCTCTCTGATAAATAAATAAATAAAATCTTTAAAAAACAAACAAACAAACAAACAACAAACAAAAAAAAAAACCCCCAAAACTGAACAACAACAATAAAAACTAAAGGCAGCTAAATCCTGTTTCACCTAAAACTGAAGCTTTCCAGCACTCTATGATCAGTAGACTTGGTGTGGGTGAGAGGTTTGTGCTGATGTTCTGGGGGAGGAGATTGTTATTCTGAGTCTCAGATGGATTTGCCCTAGTGGAGATGTGTCTGCAGGGCTCAGGGAGGGTGGGACTTGGTGTAGTGGCTCTCTCCACCTGGTGGCACTGTTTAGCTCACTGAGGTCGGTCAGTGCTGGTAGGAGAGGGGTGAAAATGGCTTTGCCCCACTTTCTTGTCTCTGGATTGGGAAATTCATGACCACCAGTCTTCAGGATGCCCTTACAGATGTGCAAACAGTCACCCCTCCTGTGTCCCCAGCTTCTGTCAGATCCCTGCCTTCACCCTGTCCTTGACTGAGTTGTCCACCTGCCAGGTGACATAGCATCCTGTGTTTTATCTCAGGTGTGGCCATGTTTCAAAACCCCACACTTCAGAGACACCCATGGCACAGACCTTAACTGATCCTCTGCAGGAGGGTCTTGCTAGGCTGTGGCCGATGCAGGCTTGTCCCAGTAAATAGTCACACGGCCACACAGCAGTTTGGAGTTTATGGTAAATCACTGGCACCAGGGTCTGCTGCCCTCAACCGGCATCTTTGTTCCTATACTGGTGAGCTGGGCAGCTAAATGGTGCCCATAGGGTCTGTTGGCTGCAGAGAGGCCATATCACCTCTACCAAGTGCATTTGTAGTGTAATATTGTCTGGCTGTTTGTTGTCTGTATTTATTCATGAATAAAAGGATCATGTTTGTTTTGTTCACTGTTGAACCTCCAGCACTTAATACAGTGGGTATCCTATGGTTGGCAGTCAATAAGCATGTATTAAATGAGTCTGCAGATTCGTCTATATTTATTTTTATATTTTATATTCCATAATAGTGGAAACCAGTTACTATTACACACGCAAAAACTTTTTTTTTCAGTTCAACTGTAAGTTTTTTTCACACAGGTGTGGTCTGAAATCCATCACGAGGGAATATCATGAAGATCGGGAGGGCTCATATTCTATGCAGGCACACATTCCAGTTTCTCAACCTTTGAATGAGTCAGTTCCTTTTTATTTTCTTGTCTTGGGATTAGAAAGCTTGGAAGCAGCTGACACTTGTGCAGGCGCCCTGACACGGGTGGGCTGTGGCCCCTCAGGAGGCCCACGCTGAGGACACGCTCTCGGAGTCTGTAACAGAGATGGGAGGAACTGGAGCTAAGGGTCAGTCTTTTCATGACATTGAAACAAAAGCATTGTCTTTCCCAGGAGGATTTTAGAAGAACAAAAAATTTCAGGTCTTTAAAACCATTGAAAAGTGCCTTTTTGATATAGCTACTTTGAAAGGATGCCTGGAATTGCTCCACTTGTTCTTATAATAACACTGTGTGTCAATCACCTGGCTGCCAAAAAGTACAGGGTACTTTACAAAGACAGAGCCAGAAAGTCTCAAAACACCGTCTGTCTAAGCAACAGCTTCCCCAGAACTGAAATGACCTCTTTCTGCTTCTAGGGCCCTTCAGTGCAGATTCTCAGAGGTTAGGGAGAATATCCGCCACCTGTGAACTAACTATACAGCCCCTGAGAGGATATTTAGTTCTACCATGGAGGGGGGCAGGTAGAATGGGGAGAAGGGTATCTTTATCACTTACCACCCTGATCCATTATTGTGAAAAACCTTTGCCAAGGCGAGCTACTATTACAGAATGATGCTGGAGACATGCCTTCTGGCATCTTGGTATAGGAAAAAGTTGAGATCAGCTTTAATGAAATGATCTTATCAGAGATGATACTTGCTTGCTGGCCAGTCATCTCCATTAATGAGAGCAGTGTCCCAGTCTCTTGTCAGTGTAATCCAGTTCTGTGTTCTGGGACCCAACACAGTACCCTTGAATCTGGCTAGCTATTGAAAAAATTTATTCTGGATCAGAAGAAAAGACAAGCGAAGGATCAGAATAATTCCAAGCCTCTCATTAGCACATTTGATTAACAAGGTAGTGTCATGTCCGAATGTAATACAGGACATACCTATAGATCATTTCACCTGGATCGACTTCCTTTGTGAAAAAAATTTTTTTTAAAGATTTTATTTATTTGAGAGAGAGAGAGAGAGAGAGAGAGAGAATGAGCAGGGGAAGGAGCAGAGGCAGAGGGAGAAGGAGACTCCCCTCTGAGCAGGGAGCCCGACGTGGGACTTGATCCTGGGACTCCGGGATCATGACCTGAGCTGAAGGCAGACACCCTATTGACTGAGCCACCCAGGTACCCTTTCTTTGTGAAAATTATGTTTGTTCTTATTCCATATGTAAAATATTGACTATATACCACAGTAAAGATGATTTGGTATGAAAAAAAATAAGATTCCAGAAGACCATTTTCTTGGGGTCACTTAAATTAGAAATTTATGTGTGAATCTGTGACAGGGAGAGGAAGAGATAACCTCGGGCTCCCTCACCCTCTACAAAAAATGTTTATCCATTCATGGGTTTCTAATAAATGGGCTAAGAGGAAACAGAAGTTTGAAACAGGAACAGTCAAGAGTTTGTTTCTAGACATGAGGAAATGTCAGGATGATGCAAATGAGTTTCAAGGACAGATGGAATCCACTATTAAGATTTGGGGCAGTTCAGGAGGTTTACTAGTTACCTATTGCCATCTAACAAATTAACCCAGAACATAGCTTAAAACATTTATTATCTCCTAGTTTATAGATAAGAATTAGGGAGCAGCTTAGTAGTTGGATGATTCTTGCTTGTGAGATTGTGGTTGAGCTATTGGCTAAGGCTGTGTTTCTTCGGAAGGCTTCCTTGATTTCAAGATGGCTCACTCACATAGTTGTTGGCAGGAAGCCTCCATTCTTCGTCATGTGGCCCTCTCCATATGTCTGCTTGGTGTTCTCATGACACGGTAGTTGGATTTGTAAGACAGAGTTAGAAGTCACACTCCTTCATTTCTGCAATATCCTATGAATAATATGAATATGAATCATCCCTACCTAGTGTGGGAAAGGACTACACAGGCTGTGACATCACTGGGGGCCAGCTACCACAAGAGGTTATGCCAAATGCCAGCCTAGGAGACTGTAGAAAATGCTGCACTTCATTGAAAGTAAGAACTGCCCTATCAACTGGATGAAGAAATGGGTTGGGACAAATATTAGACAGTCTTAGGGAACTTTAGGAGAGGAGGGAAGGGAAGATTATGCAAAGTAGCTACAAGGGGTCTTAAATCTCAGATGTAGAATATTTGGGAGATGTTAGAAAACTGCCTTTCTTAACCGGAAACCTAGAGACCAAAGTGTAATGGGAAAGATTAGAATGGTCATAGAAGGACATGAACATCTCTTCCTGGGACATGCCCTAGGAATGATCACATTGCAGATGACCTTGAAAGCTTAATGTGGGAGGCATTGAGTCTTTTACTAGATGGGGAAGCAGGTTTTGAGAGGGATCAAGCATTACACCAGACCTGGTAGCAAGGCCAACCTAAATCAGCTTCAGCTACGTGGCCAATAGAACAAAAGGTAGTGTGGTTTTAAAACTAAATATAACTTTATTTATGTATGTAGGTACATACGTATGTAATTTCTGCACCCTGTGTGGGGCTCAAACTCACAACCCCGAGATTAAGAGCCAGCCAGGGACCCTGAAATATAGCCTTTAATGACATTAATTCCACAGCACCTACCTTGAGGGGTTAAGGGAGAGTAGCAGGAGGAGTGAGATCTCCTGTTGGCTTCATGTGCGACATCAGTATTTGGCTAGAGTTTAGGTCAAGTAAGACTCAAAAAAATCTTCCTATGTCCTGTATTATTTTACTTACTCATCCATCCATCCATCCATCCATCCATCCATCCAATGTTTATTGATCACTTACTTTGTGCCTTGATTCTCTAGAGAAAAAACAAAATTGTTGAATTTTTAGTTCATAAAATTATATGTTTCCCAAAAATCATTACCACAGTATTGTGTCTCTGGAGCATGTTACTACACTAGTCAAGGAGAAGGGAGCTAAAATTTGTTGGAGGTGAAAGTCACACAATTAACAAATGGCAAAACTACAACTAAATTCAGGTTGGCCAGTCTGTTTATGCCCTTTGGATCACATCTCCAAAAATGATTTATCTTAATTTTTCTTAACACGGTAGCACTCTCTCCCCTGATGCTTCACCAAGAAGCACTGGCTATTGGTTTTTGTTTTGTTTTGTTTTGAGACAGAGAGAGAGAAAGAGTGCAGGAGTGGGGGTTAGGGGCAGAAGAAGAAGGGGAAAGAGAATCTTAAGCAGGCTCCATGCCCAACATGGAGCTTGATACGGGACTCATCTCATGACCCTGAGATCATGACCTAAGCCAAAACCAAGAGTCAGATGCTTAACTGACTGAGCCACCCAGGTGCCCCAGTTATTGCGTCTTTTGAGAAGAGTCTTTGCTCCCAAGGACACCTGAAATAATCTTAAACAAAATTACATTAAAATATCCCCATACCTTAAAAAAGTTAGAGTTAAGTATGCTTTTGTAAACATCTATTCTGGTCTCACGCTGTAATTATGAGACTTCCTAATAGATTATGGGCACTTAAGCAAAAAAAAATTTTTTTTTTTATTTTATTTGAGAGAGAGAGAGAGAGAGAGAGAGAGAGAGAGAGAGAAACAGCATGACAGGGGAGAGGGTCAGAGGGAGAAGCAGGCTCCCCGCTGAGCCGGGAGCCCGATGTGGGACTCGATCCCAGGACTCTGGGACCATGACCTGAGCCGAAGGCAGTCGCTTAACCAACTGAGCCACCCAGGCGCCCAAGCAAAAAAAATTTTGTGTACATAAATAAACATTTAAAGAACAGAGCTTTGTTTATCAGACATAATTCTCAATAGATAATATATATTGTTATTTATACATGATACATAATCAAAACAGAATATAATACTGTCTACTAGTAGATCGTCCTCATTGTTATAGGCTGGATTGTGTCTCCCAAAATTCATGTGCTGAAAGAAGCCCTAACCCCTTCTACCTCAGAACATGACAGTATTTGAAGATAAGGTCTTTGAAGAGGTAACTAGAGAAAATGAGGTCATTAGGGAGAGCCCTCATCCAATCCGATTATCGTCTTTACGAGAAGAGAAGAGGAGGACACTGGCAAGCACAGAGGGAAGACCACGTGAAGACAGGGAGAACCAGCCATCTACAAGCAGAGGAGAGAAGCCTCCGAAGGAACAACTCTGTTTACACCTTGATCTTGGACTTCTAGCCTCCAGGTCTGTAAGAAAATAAATTCCTGTTATTGAAGCCACCCAGTCTGTGGTACTTTGTTATAGCAACTCCAGCAAACTAATCCACACACTTATACAAATGAGGGGATTCAAAGTTGGAGAAGTAAAATGACCTGCACAGGTGTGTGACACTATCGGGCTCAGATGTGGGTTCATTTGACCAGAAGGCCATCTGCTGCACCGCACCCCCAACGGAACATGCTCTAGGGAAAGAATAAATAGTAACTATTGCTTCCCTCTAATGGAGTAACTTTACATCCTCCCATCCTCTGCCACCCAAATCCTTTCCACAGTCCTTTGCAGAGCAAGTCACTGATCACTGATGTCTCCATGTCACCTCAGGTTTCCCGACTCCCACCATGGACTGAGAATTTGTTACCTTGTCTTCCAAAACAGTGACTACAAAAGCTTCACGCATTTCAGAGGATCCAATAGAACATTTTTCTTCCTAAGATAAACAATATATTTTAATGCTTTTTAAAAGGATATTGACTGGAGTTTCGTTTTTAGTCAAAGTGGAGCCCAAAACCCCTATCGCTATCCCTTAAGTAAGCTTGGAACACACGTGGATTTTATCAGGCAACATGAACTCTGGGCATGTCTGTTTACTGACACAACCAGATCAATGTGCAGATCCTGTCGGTGTGCTGGACAAAGAAAAGCAGACTGTTTGGTTCCAGACTGTGTGCTGAGGACACTCCCCCATGATTGTCCAGACTTTGTCTCAACCTTTGTTATCCCTTCCTTCCCTGACATTCAACCCAGAACCAGAAATCAATGAAGCAATCAGTTTGTAAATAGGGTAGCTACAGTGCCATATTGTGTTTATTATTGGCGACCTTATAAATAAAGGAGACAGATTGTTTCAAATTCAAAAGGGGCCAAATGACTTACCGTGCAATGAGATGGTAGGTACCCATTCAGATAAGCTCTTACTCACACATGTGGTGCATTTAGCAGTTACTTTTCCATTTCTCCCTTCCCAGCTTTTGATATTTGGTCTTTCTTAATATTTGTAGCTTTTTAAATGTCTTTCCTTTTCATTTAACATTGGAGTCCCAGAGTTCAGCCCTAGGTCTTCTCCTTAGGTCCTCTCCTCTTCTTGGTCTATACTCCTTCTTTGATGATCTAATGCCCTCCTATCCTTCATCCATGTGCTGACATCTCTAGACAGCACCTCTCTCTGAACTCCAGACTTATATATTCAACTGTCTACTCAATATTTGCTCTTGGACATCTCATAGGCAACTCAACCTCATAGGTACAAATCAAATTCCTAATCTTTCTCCTTGAACCAGCCCCTTGGAGTCTTCCTTATCTTAGTTAATGACAACTTCAGTTTGTCAGGCCATGATCCTTGGAATTGTCTTGCCTCCTCGTGTACCCTCAAACCCCAGACCCAGTGCACCAGGAGGATCATGCTGGCTCTACCTTCAAGGTATGTCCAAAACCTTCCCACCACCACCTCTGCACTCCTGGTCAAGTCCTTCATCTCCTAATTGGTCTCCCCACTCCCCTTGTCCTTGACAGTTGCTTTTCATCTGTAGCCCCAGGGATCCTGGGAGCCTAAGTCAGATGATGCTACTACCCATCTCAATTCCAGCAGCTCTCAGCTCATGCAGAATTGACACTACATCTACCACGGCCTATGTGTGTTTTTCTTTTTTCATTTTTTCTATGCCTGGTCATGGAAGATGATTGCTAACATTTTCCTAGGCACATGAGGCTCCTTGCTGTTTCTCTGACCTGCTGACACAGTCCCTGCTAGCAGGGATTTTGCTGTTGCTCTTCCCTTTGCCTAGAATGCTCCTTCCTCATTCTATGATGAATCAAAGTAGCTCACTATGACTTACACAATAGAATGTTCCTTCCCCAGACACCCAAACACTTAGTGACCTCGATCCTTCAAAGTCCTTGCTCAGATGTAACCTGTGTGAGGCATTCTCTAACTACCTGATTAAAACATACCCCCGTCCCATTCCCTTTCCCTGCTTTTCCTCCTCTGTGGTGTTTTTCACCCTCTGACATGATATCTAATTCACTTATTTTGGTTGCAGCTCTGTGAAGGAGTGGTTTGTGTCTGTTGTGCTGATTGACATTATCCTCAACCACTATAGGCCTCGCATGCAGTGGGTGCTTAATAAATATTTGCTAAATGAGTGAGTTAATGGAATTCCTCCTACACAATTCCCTTATTTAGACAGGAAAACCCCACTGCCTAGGAAGAAAGAGTAAACCCATGGTGGCTTCAAAGGGAACTTTTGAATTAATCTAAACTAGTGGGTGTTGTTTTTGAAGTTCCCTCCTAAGATAAGGTAAGGTTTTTATTTATGTTAAATATGTGTGATTTGGAGGCTCTTCTTTCACTATGTTGATCTCCATTCTTTTAGACATTAAATATACCCCTTGATACACAGAAGCATTCAACAGATATGGGCCGAAGCCAGCCAAATCAAATTGATTGGTTTCATTTCCTTTCCTGGAACAAAGCAAACTTACCCATTTTTGGTTGGTTGTTTTTGAGTCTTTTCTTGTCTGATAGTATTTCTCTGCATTTTGATTTGATTTGATTTGATTTGATTTTAGTTGCTTTTAAAACTCAGGACCACTGTTATAAGGATTAAAGGAAAAGAAAACAAATATTTTTAATCAACAAAATCTTTCCTGCTGCTCATATTCATCTTCTGGGTTATTTCAGATTGATGAATTTGAAGGCACTCCCTTAGGGTATATGGTAGGAATTCACTCTGCACTCTCAAGTCCCAAAGGGCAGAGTTCAAATTCTACAGAAACTAGATCCCAACAGCAACTAGGCCCAGTCTGTATTCCTAGGGAGGAAGAGCCCAGAAGCATTTCTCACCTAGGGCTTCCCAAATCTGGTTCCCTGCCATGCTTGGGAGGTGCAGAGCTCTAGAAGTCATTTCCAGAAGGGTGTAGCGGCAGCAATCCCAGGGGCAGTTGCCACAGAGCCCTTCCCCCCAGCTTTGGAATCCTCCCCAGTGATATTGTGCACCTGTCTTTGCCCTCCATGTCCGTGGAGCTTGTGGGAGCTGAGAGCTGTCTGTGAGGGATGAGAATACCAAGGAAAGCACTTCCCAAGGTGGTGAGCACAGAGGCCAGAATGATGGCAATACCTCTAGCTGGACCTACAAAGATGCTTATGACTTAATTAGGTAAAGACAATGGAAAAGGCTCTCCAGGCAGGGATAACTCTATAAAATATATTTTTGTAAATATTTTATTTATTTATTTATTTGAGGGGGGGCACGAGATGGGGGTGAGGGGTAGGGTCAGAGGGATAAGCAGACTCCCTGCTGAATGCAGAGCCCATTGAAGGGCTCCATCCCAGGACCCTGAGATCGTGACCTGAGTCAAAGTCCTACGCTTAAAAGACTGACCCACCCAGGCGCCCCTAAAATATTTTTAATGTGACTTAAAACTTTCCAATTTTGACTGATTAGAAAGCCATCCGAATTAATGAAATTTTAGAATTACAGAAAAAATTTTCAAACAAAATATTTGATCATGAACAAATCCTTAAGTCAACAAAAGGCCTCAATCAATGTTTATGGAATTACTTTATTTATTTATTTACTTTTTATGGAATTACTTTAATGAATAGATAAAAAATGGTTTTAAATTCACAATAGGACAGTCCTATTATTTCAGAATTGCCGGCTCGGGTGATTACACTTATCGGGAAATGGTGACGTGAACAGTTCTTATCTTCAGGGGGGGCTGAAAAATTAGAGAAGGTCAAGGTTTTGCAATAGCTAAGAGGGGTTTCTAAAGAGTTCTTATCATCTGTAAGGATTTGGACAGCTGGACAATGTTTGACCTGGGGAGGTTCTGTGATGTGTGTTTGGGGAGGGAAGTTGGAAGCATATCAGTTGCTGCAAAGGTCTGGGAAGGAGGCTTTTTCTATCAAAAGGGTCCGAACAGCTGGGAGGGCAAATCCGGAAGGTCGCAGTAGGTCTCAGAAAATGGACTTGGTGTTTCTCATCAGTGGCAGCGTTGCAACAGCTGGGAAGACCCAGAACTGGGGATTTTAAAGAGGAAGAGAAACCAAGACTGGGGGGCGGGGGTGGGCGCGGGCACCTGTGTACGACATGAATGGCAATTCTGGCCTCTTCCCCAGCAAGGTCTTGGTGCCAAGTTGCCTGTCGTCCATCCAAGGGCCCTCCCTGGTGCTCTCATTTTCCTCCAGGAACTTATGTCTATAAATTGCCATTCACCTCTTTCACAGCAGTCCTGCAGGACCAGTTCAGTTTGTTAAAAATACTAGAACACCCACAAACAGCACTTGTGGAAGATGATACCTATATTAAAAGTAACTATTAGATGGGGTGGCTGGGTGATAGACATTGGGGAGGGTATGTGCTATGGTGAGTGCTGTGAATTGTGTAGGACTGTTGAATCACAGATCTGTACCTTTGAAACAAATAATACATTATACAAATTTAACATTATATGTTAAAAAAAAAAAGAAGAAGATAGTAGGAAGGGAAAAATGAACGGGGGGAAATCAGAGGGGGAGACGAACCATGAGAGACTATGGACTCTGAAAGACAAACTGAGGGTTCTAGAGGGGAAGGGGCGTGGGGGGATGGGTTAGCCTGGTGATGGGTATTAAAGAGGGCATGTACTGAACGGAGCACTGGGTGTTATACACAAACAATGAATCATGGAACACTACATCAAATACTAATGATGTAATGTATGGTGATTAACATAACAATAAAAAAGCAAAAAAAAAAACTATTAGAAATGTAAATAATGTACAGTAGTACTTCATGATATGTGGAAAAGTTTTGTATAAATAGGGTTTTGGCCAATCAAACCACATTGAAATTTTACTCTAAGGGTTTGTTATTCCATTCAAAAAGTGTACAATATGTATACCACTGTGCTAGGCTAAAGCAAACAGTTCTTTAAAATGCAAATAACCATCAGTCCTATTTAATACAATTTGTAGGTTTGAATATTTTAAACCATTATAATTTTGAAATATAATGAAATACATTAAGGTGAAAAAACAAAAATATGGTATAATAATTAATTAGTATAAAGTGAACACCTATGTAACCACCACTCAGAACATATCTGAACATCAGAAGCCCCCTATGGCCCCTCTCCTTCCCAAATGTAACAATTATCCTCAATTATTCTGACATCTAATGCTGTTTAGTTTTTCTCATTCCTAAACTTTTTGTACATCAAATCAGATAGTTTATGCTTTTCTTTTGTATCTGGCTTCTTTCCCTTCTCATTATGTCAGTGAGATTCGTTAGTGTTGTATTTATCTGCAGTTCATTCATTCTTTTGAGTAGTATAACATAAATTCCAAAATTAACTCATCCATTTTACTGTTTTGACACTTAGATTGTTTCCAGTTTTGAGCTCTTACAAAATCGCTGTTGCATGCCTGGGTACATGCACAGAAATGCATGGTACACAGAGAGAGCTGTAAGCTCTGGGAGTCATTTCCAAGATGAAGCATTTAATAGTTGGCACATGACCCTCCACATTCTCTTTCCTGAAAACCATATGTCCCAGGTGGCATAGTTATAAGACACAAGCAGATTGGATCCCTGAGTCACCACTTGGAAGAGAGCTGCCTTGGAGAACCACTAGATCTGCAGTGAATTTTGAATGACCAAAAAATAACTCCTATGTTTCTAGACATTACAATTTTGAGTTTACTTCTCACTGCTCCACAGCCTAGCCTAATCTGGCCAGTAGAAACAATATAGACATTTGACCTTCAGAAATATTTTTTACAATCAAAATCAATGATTGATTTTCACATCTGAAAATTTCATCGTGCTAATGCGAGCTCTTAATTTATTCATTCTATTTATTAAGAGGGTGATGGCAAGTGACAGAAGGACATGTGGAGACAGGGGCACCAATACCAACATGTTGGACCATGTTCATGACCCCTTACTGTAATACTAACTGATGGAAGAGTTCAGGGCTTTGTGATTGCTGACAAGGACTCACTGGTGGACCAGCTAATGGTTTGGTGCCATTTATATGATTTCCCCCATGTTTTCTAGTGAAAAATGCCAAGATTATTTTCCTTGTCAATTTTCTCCCTAGGATGTCATCCCAAGTGGTAAACAGAGACTAAGGAAGGGTATGGTCACAAAAACAGCCACTCCAAGGTACAGGGGCTAAGAAGGGGAACTTCCATGAGTTTGCAAGTTGCCAGGGAGTTGCTAGCTGGTGCAGGGTACCAGCTAGAGCTTGAGAGAGAACCCAGTAGCCATGCAGGTGTGGCCATGAAAGGGAGCTTGAGAAGTGGAGTGTGGGAGCTGCAGCCTCTGTGGGGACAGGAATGGCGGTGGGCTGGGGGCTGCTGTGAGGGGGGTGAGGTGGGCACAGAGCGGGAGGAATGTGAAGGCACGCTGGGCCCCTCTGTGTCTGTCTGCCATCATGCTTGGCCATATGATCTTCTTCTACCACCCTCCCATATTCCAAATCCCTGGGGAGCTCCTCTTATTGGACATCTTTAGACTGGAACCACATGGAGAAGGGTGTTCTGGGAAACATCATCCCAGCCTCAAATGGAAGCCATAGTATCCTGTTGGCAACAGACGACCCAACTCAGAATCTTCAGTTTATGAGAAGTAATTTTCTCTTCCAAGAGTCTCTTGGACTCTTACAGGACATTTAAAAATTAGGGCACAGCTGAGGAAAAGATATGAGATCAATTTGTCCAAGGGAAAGGGTTGTGGCTTAAAGAAAGAATAAACACACATAGCTGTATGACCTGTTAACATGAAAGATCCGGAAACCATACACTTCTGATTTGGTTATCTGTTGTTATTTATTTATGGAAGATGGGTAAATAGTGAAATGTTATAAATAGTAGAAAAATAGCTTTGTATTGAATTTGATGATGGAAATTATAGACTGGCAAGAGATATATTAATTAAAAAATTATTATAGCTTACTTCTTGAATATGTCAAAAGGTAGAAAAGTGAAAGGTACACAGTGAAAATTCCATTAAGATGGTTTTTACTACATTAGTAAAAAAGTATAAAGTCACTATAATTAGTAAATTTGAAAATTAGATAATCTTTACTAGTGGAACAGGTAGAAGAACTTTATGGAAAAAAAAAACACTGGAAAATGTGTTGGAGTTAAAGAATTTGGTGAAGCAAGGATTCCACCTTTTAGGAGATGAAGAGCCAGTATCAGTAGGTTATTTCAGCAGGAGGCGCTATGGTAGGGCAAACACAAGTACATCAACATCAGAGGGCCAGGGAACACTTCCTGGAGGAGGTGATATCTAAGCTGAGACCTGTGTGATAAACAGGGACAAGTCAGAGGAAGAAGGGGGAAAGGAGTGCAGACTCTTGGTCTGGGTGTGTTCGGCTGTGGTGGGCAGTGGGGTGGGGTGGGATGCTGGAAGAAGTGGAGGAGGGTTTCAGAGTGGGGTGGAGTTCACACCTGGGCTGGAGGGCCACATAGGGACGAGACCTTAAGAGTGGAAATTCCGTGCCCGGGCAATTGCCAGCATTTCCCAGGTTTCCTACACCCAAGACATCATGGAGAGAGACATCGCACCAATTTTGTAGCCGTGGTGAAATCAAATGGGGGTACACTAAAAGAGAGCAAAGAAATGGTCTTTCCTATTCACTGCTGTAAGACATAGTCAGATTTGATTCATGTGTTCCAAAAATATTTTATAGAAGCATAAAAAGTAGTAATAGTCGTCTCTTATTTGCCCCACGTGATTCTAAGTGTGGGGTATAGGGATGAACAAAATAAAGTCCTTGACCTCATGCACTTGTGCGAGGAGACAGACAGTAAACAAACAAACAAACAAACAAAAACACATCATTCGATTTGGAGCCACACACTGTGAGGGGCCTCTGGCAGTGCCAGACCTCAGTCGGCATTCTGCTGCTCCAGGCTCTCTCTCTATTTTTGGTCTGGAATGAAATACATGGTGGATGTGGAGCCTGCTTTCCTGAATCACCTGCAGAAGATTCTTATAAATATGGGAAGAATTAGTTCTGGGTATTTTTTTTTTTTTTTTTTTTTTTGACACTGAGGTTTCTGGGTATTTTTGATAAGGCTGCAGGAAGTTTATTAAGCTGAATCTAGAAAGATGGGCCAAAATGAGTGGGGATGGGACAATATGCAACATAATAAGGCACAGCATACAAAAAAGGAGCACAACTAAAAAGCTTCTGCACAGCAAAGGAAACCATCAACCAAATGAAAATGCAGCCTATGGAATGGGAGAAAATAATGTGAATCATATATGTGATAAGGGGCTAACACCCAAAATATATAAAGAACTCATACAACTCAATAGCAAAAAACCTCAAATAATCCAATTAAAAATGGGCAGGAAATCTCAATAAACATTTTTCCAAAAAACATATGGATGGCCAACAGTACTTAATAAGATGCTCAATATCATTAATCATCAGGAAAATGTAAATCAAAACCACAGTGAGATACTACCTCACACCTGTTAGAATGACTATTTCAAAAAGACAAGAAATAACAAGCATTGGTAAGGATTTGGAGAAAAGGGAACCCTTGTACACTATTTGGTGGGATTGTAAATTGGTGCAGCCATTATGGAAACAATACGGAGTTTCCTCAAAAAATTATAGAACTACCATATGATCCAGCAATCTTACCGGTGAGTGTTTGTCCAAAGAAAATGAAAACACTAATTCAAAAAGATATCTGTGCCTCCATTTTCATTGCGGCCTTATTTATAATAATTGAGACATGGAAGCAACTTAGGTGCCCCTCGATGGATGAATGGATAAAGAAAATGTGTTATATATACACACAATGGAATATTACTCAGCCATCAAAAAGAATGAAATCTTGTCATTTGTGACAACATGGGTGGACTTTGAGGGCATTTTGCTAAGTGAAATAAGTCAGACAGAGAAAGACAAATATTGTATGACCTCACTTATATGTAGAATCTAAACAAACAAACAAACCCAAGCAAACAAAAAACAAACAAGATCACAGATACAGAGAACAGATTGATAGTTGCAAGAGGTGGGGGTGGGGTGGGGTGGGAGAAACGGGTGAAATTTTTTTCAGTTTAAATAAATTGAATAAAACTTTTTTTTTTTTTAAAGGGAGTAAAGCAGGAGTAAGAAGGATACAAAAACTAACATATGACCAGATGTAGGGGTAGAGCAAAATTCTGTACAGCCTAAAAGCTTATTAAATTTGAGGGCCTTCTTTAAGAGAAAGAATACCAATTAGACAATTAGGTATAAAAATAAATATTTATTTGAAATAAGAAATGCATCACAACAAGCTATAAAATTTAAAAGGCCAACAAGTACCATAAACTTCAAGAAAAATCCACAAGAAAACATTTAATAAACTGCCTGACACACCTCCCTACGCTGTTTTCTGACATTTTTTAGCTGCATACCCTTTTCTTCCAATTTTACTGAGGTATAGTTGACAATTAAATATTGTGTATATCAAAGGTATACAACTTGATAATTTGATACATAGATACATTGTGAAATATTCACCCCCACTCAAGGCAATTAACATTATTCATCACCTCACATAGTTACCTTTGTGTGGTGTGTGTGTGGTGAGAAATTTAAGATCTACCTTCTTAGCAAATTTCAAGTATATGATACAATGTTGTCAACTATAGTCACATGGTTGTACATTAGATCTCCAGAACTTATTTATCTTGTGAAACTGAAACTTTGTGCCCCTTGAACAGTATCTCCCCTTTTCCTCCTAGCTGCATACCCTTTGACCACTTCTTCAATTTTGTAATTTGGTAATACACCTTCCATGGGAGGAATAGAAATGTACTTCACATTTAGGTGAACTTGCTGTTTGTGATACCGGTACAGGGTTTTGCCCTCACAGACATAGGAAGTCCTATCTATTCTATTTCATGTGATTTCCTCCAAAAATGTATGATGCATTTGTAATTGTCTGTGCTACATTTAGAGTACACTTCTGATAGGAGAGAACTCCCATTTTGACCAGGTGGAGTGGAGAGAGTCAAACTCTCTCTAGCACTCAACACTCACAATACTGTGTTTTATGATGTAAAAAATCGCCACAGACTAGCTTCTGGCTCTGTCTGTCTCAAAATCTGTTGTTACTCCTTTGCTACTGGGACCCTTCCAGTGCTGGGGAACGTAGAAAAGTTCAGGTGGACACCAACACGACACAGAGGGTAGTAGGTGAGTCATTGGTAGCCATTTGTACACCTGGACGAGGAACTATAAAACCACATAAATGCATCCCATGGGGTCAGGGCTAGGGAGAAGCAAGCCAGGTGCCTGAGGCTCAAAATGTAAAGGGGCTCTCATTCTCAGGGTCGCGCAAATGCAAGGCTGGCCTCCCTAAATTTTGCTCCCTTGGCACCTCTGTTACCTCACCCTAGTCCTGACTCTGTATCCATTAATCCCAAACAAAATTTGTCTCCAACTTCACTTTCCTCGGTTAAAAAGTCCATGGCCACTTTAAAGCCACTTAATATGAGGGGAAGTTAGAGTTGAGACAGTGGACTGAACTGGTAGTGGTTAAAAATATGTTATTTTGGGGCACCTGGGTAGCTCAGTCGGTTAAGCATGTGCCTTCGGCTCAGGTCATGATCCCAGGGTCCTGGGATTTGGGCTCCCTGCTCAGTGGGGAGTCTGCTTCTCCCTCTCACTCTGCTCTTCCCCGCTGCTTGTGCTCTCACTCTCTCTCTCTCAAATAAATAAATAAATAATCTTAAAAAAGTGTTATTCTGCAAAATTTACAGTTCACATTGCCAGGGCCCCTAGGGCCTTGGAAGGGGTTCTCTGCAAGTGAGGGGCCCTGGGTTCATGCATCTAGCCTCTTGATAAATCCACTTCTGCATTCCAACCATGGTCATACTTCCAAGTCTGAGTTTATCACACCAGCTTATTTTTGCTTTCAGGAAATTGGTTAAGAGCTTAGTCTCTTATCACTAAATTCTATACCTGAAACTAATATTACACTGTATGTTAACTAGCTAGAATTTAAATAAAAAATTGGAAGAAAAAAGAAAAGAAAAAAAAGAGCTTAGGCTCTGGAGCTAGACTATGCGGGTTTGGATCTTGTCACTGCCACTTTATGAGCTGCTGAACCCTGAGCACTTTTTCAATATGTCTGTGCCGGAGATTTTCTCATCTGTAAAATGGGTATAAGTAATATTAAGATTAAAGGAATTAGTTCAGGCAGAGTGCTTACAACAGTGTCTGGCACATAAAGGCTCAATATGTATTGGCTATTGCTGTTACTGTTATTGTTGTAGCATCAGTATTCATGTTAATAGTATGTGCTCTTCTCAAACCACACTGTGAATCCTGAGGAGCCTTTGTGTCCTGACTAGACCCAGAGAGGCTTCGCTGTTTTCTGAATGGACTGTTTGCTAAATGTAGAAGGAAGGCAGAGAGGAAGTCAGAGGTAAATGGAACTCCCCTCCGCCCCATTAATATTAATGTCACCAAATTACATTTAAGTAAAAGAAGAAATTGGGTCTATAAATTAATTTGCTGGCTCATGGCATACCAAACGAGCATTAACACTGGACCTGACATCATCTTGCTCCTAAATACTATGAGGATAAATTATTTTAGAAGAAAAATCACACGATGGGCTGTAGGTAGACTTTAAAAACTTGCCTTTTAATTCAGTCTCCTGCAGACACGTCCCCAAGACACTTCATTCCCCCTTGGGTGGAGCACTGTGGCCAGCAAGGGACCCCAGAGCACAGGCTGCGACCGAGAAGGGGAGGTGGGCAGCGAGGGGAACAGGAGGAAGCTCAGGCTTCCCCGCCAGCGTGGGCGCAACAAGGCCGAACCGCTTCGGCCCCTCGGGCGGTGGAGTCGGTCTCGGGCGCCGGGGAGGATGCTGCCCTCGGCCACCCCGCTCCTCCAGGAGCCGCGCCCCAGCATGGGCGTTCGGGATCCATCCCCAGAGCGGGTGTTGGCCGCCCCTCCTACCGCCCCGCAGCCGCTGTTCGGGCCCGGAGCCGGCGTCCGCGCTCCCCTGCTGCCCGGCGTAGCGCCGCCTCCGGCCCGGGTGCAGGGGCCCGGCGCGCAGGCGGGGGGCGCTGTGGCCTCGGCGCGGGGACAGAGCGACCGGGCCGGACCCGCCTCTTTCCCCTCCCCGCCCGCCCCCCACGCGTCGTGTCGCCGGGAAGCCGGGAGGAGACAGAGCGCTCGGGCTCCACGGCGCTCGGACCGCAGTCCCCTGACCGCGCGGAGCAGAGCCAGGTGGCGCCGCCGGAGCCCAGAGCCGCGACCCTCCCCGGCCGCCTTTGTCTGGGAGCGTGCGGCCTGGAAGCGCTGCTCTCGGGGGCCGGGCACGCGCCCACAGCGCTCGCTGACAGCTCTTCCCTCCCGGAGGGCTCCGGGACGGAGGGGCGGTCGGGCCGGGCCCTGCTCGCCCGCGCCTGCACGCCCGAGCGCGCGCACCGATGCCCCCGCAGCAGGGGGACCCCGCATTTCCCGGCCGCTGCGAGGCGCCGCCCGTTCCGCCGCGCCGGGAGCGCGGGGCGCGCGGGGGGCGCGGGCCCGGGGCGCCGGGGGGCCGGGGGCGCGCGGGCGGTGCCGAGGGGCGCGGCGTCAAGTGCGTGCTTGTCGGCGACGGCGCCGTGGGCAAGACCAGCCTGGTGGTGAGCTACACCACCAACGGCTACCCCACCGAGTACATCCCCACCGCCTTCGACAACTTCTCGGGTGAGCCGGGCCGGGTGGCGCTTCTCGGGCCGGGGCGCGTGGCCGCAGTCCGCGGGCGCGGTGCTGACGGCCCGGGTGCCGGGGGGGGGCGGGGGGGAGCGCGGCGCGAGGGTCGCGGGCCCCCGAGGAGGCTGCTGGGCGGGCCGGGCTCCAGCTGGGAAGCGGACCCGGCGCGGAGCGCAGCACCTTTCCCGAGCCTCGGGGACGGGGCAGGCGCGGAGCCACCTGAGGGACCGCGGGCCGACGGGGAGCCCCCAAAAGCGGAGCCCGGCGGAGGGGGCGGGGTACGGGAGACAGAGCCTGTGCAGAAAGAAATGATACGGCAATTTAGTAAGGAACGGGTCGAGTTCAGGTTGCCTGGTCAGTTTGCTGCGTAGAAAAGTTGCGTCAGGTCGACGTTGCTGGCGCAGCTGCCGAGTTTCCGTGGGAAGGTGACGCGCAGGTGCCATTACCTGTGGCCCTGAGAGTCAGTCCCCTCCTTTCGGTGGCTTCCCTCACAGGGAAGGGGCGTCTCCACTTTGAAGAGCCACAGAGACGGCAGAACATAGTTGACTTAGTGAAAACAGCACTAAGGGCTTAGGTTTGGATTAAACCTGGAGAGTAAACGCGATTTCTTCTGAGTCCCTCTCCCCTGCTCCCACTGCTCCCTCTTCCATCTCCCCCGTTGGCTCTGTTTCTGTTTCTTAGTATCTCTTCAGTGTCTCTTTAAGCCATTTACAGCCCTTATGTGCTATGTTTTTTGCTTTGCTGGAAACAAAGATAAAGGATTTTTCAGGTCTTTTTGAAATTTACTAAAAAGTTAAAATCCACAGTGAAGCACTCTCTCTGCTCTTAAAAGGACAACAACAACAACAACAACAACAACAACAACAATGCTTCTTGACCTCTTAGAAGGTCCCGGTGGCAAGGGCTTGCTTTCTTCCACCTCTAAGGTACCCTTGATAAAACTGCTACACTAATGGGTTTCCACCCAAACGGTTTTGTTTTTTCCTCCTTTTCCCTCCCAGCTGACTCGTGTAAACATTAAAAGCAACTTAGAAAGTTGCACTTAGAGGGACCTGAGTGCTTAATTCAAATGAAACCTCCAGGCTGTGCTCCAATGCAGGCCCCTGCCCAGTACCCAATCCCAGTGGAAAGGTGGGCAGGCTTTCTTTTCTGTGTTAATCCTCCCTTTGAGCGGACACGGTGAGATAAGCACTGCCCTCTTCTATAAACAGGACAATGCAGGCTGCCTGTGTTTGCTCATGTTCTCAAAACAAGCTACAATTTTATGATAAACCATGAAGTCTTGGAACGTTTCCCAAGGGAAAACAGAATTATTTGTAAGGTTTTCCACTGAGTTAAAACGGCAAGGTTGGTTCCCATTTACAAGCCCCCCCCCCCCCCCCAGTGTTGTTTTTAGGTTTTTTGAAATGAGTGTGACAGGAAAATAAATCTTCCGGGGCTGAGCGAAAAGCGCAGGCCCTTCTGGGGTGCCCTCAAACGGCTCAGGGATTTGCAGCTTCAGCCCCGGCCATGCGATGAATTGCCAGCCCTGGATGGCTGGACGGTTGGAAGACAAAAATGCCTCCGTGGGGCCTCCTTGTTTTAGGCAAGTCTTTAATTCATTAGGGGACCCAGAATAGCCGAAGGGTTTGGAGGGAGAATGGTAGTTGCAGCTGAAGGCATTATTTTCCTGGAAGGGTTAAAAGACACCCACCCCCTGATCATTGTTTTCGTCTTGTTTTTAAGCTGTGGTGTCCGTGGACGGGCGGCCTGTGAGACTCCAGCTCTGCGACACGGCTGGGCAGGTTAGTGGGTCATCGCGGCTCCGGGCTGGCCAGGGAGCCGGCCTTAGAGAGGCCTCACAATAAGCTCCCTCCATAACCGGGTCATTCTAAAGGCTCGTGCAGTGGCCCCAGCCCTGCTCTCTCAGAGGGTGGTGGGGAGGGGAGATAGCTCTGCACCCCTAAAACAGGGTTTGGCCCAGCTTTGCATGCTCAGGGCAGGGGGAGAACAGGGTCAAGAACAGCAGTTCTTACAGGACTTTCTGATCTTATTTACTGTCTCGTTTATATTAAAAATTATCAATGATGCTTTGTGATTATTTCTCAGAGTAAGTTGGTGATAGAATCATTTTATTAGAGGTCAACACGCCAAATACTAAATCTGCTCAAGAAAAAGATGGAGGTTTTTAAAAAAGATTTTATTTATTTTAGAGGGAGAGAAAAAGAGAGAGCACGGTAGGGAGGGGGAGAGGGAGAGAGAATCTTAAGCAGACTCCACGCTGAGTGTGGAGCTGGACATGGGGCTCGATCCCACGACCCTGAGATCATGACCTGAGCCGAAACCAAGAGGCAGACACTCAGCCAACTGCACCCCCCAGGCACCCCCCCAAAAAGATGGAGTTTGTCAGTGGGTGTATTTCCCTCCCTAAGCTGTGGTTTGACTCTCTAGGGCCACCCCCATCCTTTGAAGCAGAGATAACAGTGGTCGAAGCTCTCCTGAGCTGGGGGAATGAATGAATCTGGACTTAGTCTTTCCAAAGTGTGAATGTTTATTCTTGTCTTGAGGATCAAGCACTTGGATGACCCACCCAGGGAGGGACAGGGATTGGGGTGTTCCCCGACGAGCTCCAGGGACTCATCATCAGCCAGTCGTCCCTTGGCACGGTGCTCGTCACTGAGGTCTCCTTGTTCTCTGTGCGAACCCAGGGTGCCATCTCCTGAGTTTGTCATAGTGACAGTTCATCAACATGGAGTCTTTCCTGTCCTTGTTAGAGTTAGAGCAAATGCTGAGGGGCCCTTTGTAGGCACGTAAAAGTGCCCACCTCACTTTCTGAGGTGTTGTCACATGACGATCTGTGTTTAGGAAGCTCGCTTTCCAGCATTCCCAAGTGCCTCATCCAAACTGCTTGCCTACCCTGGGACAGCAAATTCACAGGTTTATTTTTCAAAACTCAGGGTGACACAAGACTGGGCAGCTTTGGTCCCCAGCTCAGCACGGGTTTGGCAGTGGCCAGAGTGGCCTGAGTGGTGGCCCTGCCCCTTCTGCCCCTTCTACACTGGAGCATCTCCGTTTCCCCTTCAGCGGCAGCAGAAAAAAGCAAACGCACTGTGTATCTTCCTGCCTGTGGAAAAGAGGACTCAAAAGAACACTTTCTTCTAATATTGAATCTTTCTGAATGCCCTCTTGGTATTTGTCATGAAAGCTTAATTGCTCTTTATAAAGTAAGAATCTTTGTCCTACTACGTGTCTGATTTTCTGATCTTTAAAATGAGGTCAGAGTTGCACGTGGATAAATATAGACGTTCCTGCTAACGCCAGAAAGGGGCAGCTGAATAGCCCAAGAATAAGACCGTAGACAGGAAGCCCAGAAGGCACAGTTCCTGGGGACCCTCGAGGGGAGGAGCAAGCAGTACAGAGCACATCCCTGCCCACTGATGGGGCTCTCCTGTTAGCTGTTGACTCTTGTCACAGACCCGGCTTCCTGAGTTGGGGTTCTAGGCCTAGGGCCCTCATGGTGCCTGGTGCAGAATAGGGCTTAATCATGGTTTATAATGGATACATAAAACGGAGTGCTGGGTCCTGGGGAATGCAACCTTAAGTCCTGGCCTGCCCCTCAGAAGACTTATAGTCTGTAGGGAAGATAAACCAGTTAGTAGAACTTGTGAAAGAAACCAGGGAAGTGCCATAAGGAGGAAGGCAGTGTTGGCTTGGGGTGCAGGACAGGTGGGTCTGGGGAGAAGACCACTGGGCAGTTTTGAAAGAGGCATAGGACCATCATCAGAAAAACTTTGTAGAAATGATCCTGAATTACTGAGGCAGAGGTCGATTTTTCCTTAGTATGGTCTGTTTAAAAGCTGGGGAAGCGCAAGAATAATTTTGGAGATATTTTCATGAAAAAAGTTTATAATTAGGGAAATAAAAGGACTTTAGTGCAAATTGGTAAGCTTTAGTTTATTTGGAAATTATTCTTCTGGTCTCCCAGTGATGTTTTCATTGAGTTTGACTATTTTTTAACTGATGTATTAGTTAGTAAAGTATACCTTATTATGTAATGAATGAATAAACCAACCTCAAAAACTATGCAAAGTACACAGCTGGTAAGATAAGATCATTTTTTTCCCCTACTCTGCAAGTATCCATTAGGACTTATTTTGACTAATAGCAAAGCAGGTCAGAGTGGTAGTTCTTTCCCACCTTCCTTATTCCTTACTCCCGATCTGATAAACAACCTTTTAAGGGACTTGATTTGACACCTGCTGTATTTCCCTAATGATGACTCAGCCAGTGAAACCCGCCCCTCCCCCCCCCCGCCCCCCCCCCCCCCCGCCGCCCCAGGCAGTCCTCAGGATAGCCTTGTGGGCTTAAAGTGACTTGTGCGACCTCTGTTTCCAGCTCCAGGGGAGCGTGAGCACAGGTAGCCCTAACCCGGGGCCCAAATGCAGGTTTTTCATCTGGAAGCTCAGAGCAAGAATATGGCTCTACTGGATGAAGAAGTAACTAGAAATTGCTTTTTGTGTCTTTGGGATTTCTTGTTAGGGACGTAGGTGAGCATAGAAGATGTTAAAGGGAGTTTTTAACACTGGACTCACAGTCTTACTCAAGTGAAAATAGATCCGAGACCGAGGGTGTTGAGAACATACCTTTGGCATAAGAGAAGGGACCGTCACTGAAATAGGAGGAGGTCACAGTGGCATTGTGAGGAGAAGCTGAAAATTCCTCAGCCTTCTGACCCGTGAGGCACTTGGAAAAATCTCTGTGCTAAAAAAACCAAAAACTCAGGTTGCAGCTTGACCAGCACTACTATTCAGTGGCCTGTCCACCACACCCTGTCCCTGACGGAATTCTGTATGTCTTCCCCACAGACCTGGCAGGTGCGTGCACATCACTGGGCCTCAGCACACCTCTCCTGGAGGGTACATTCCAATTGGCCTCGTCACGCATATGTATGTTGTGTTGATTTCAGCAAATATCTAGGGTTTCTGGTCAGGCAGTGAGGAGGCGGGTTTGATTTCTGCTTGGCTCCCTGAACCCTTTCGCCAGAATCTCAAGAGGTCTGGGGAGCTGGATTTCCAAAGCCCTGTCACAAGGCCCAGCCCCTGCGCTTGCCTTTCTTTTTATTGGTAATGCAACCCCAGCTCGCAGGGCACCGCCAAGGGTGACTGACTTCTAGCAGTGAGCTGCAGCTGCCTGAGGGAGCTGACCTTACGCGGGGCTCCGTTTTGTGCTTTTCTGGGGCCTCTGAGAACAGAGGGAATGTTTTATTACAAGATCTTTGCTGGGCCATCGTCGACCTGGTGGATCTTCTATGTTGATTCTTTCAGCACAAAGTTGGCACTAAGAAAGCCAAGTTGTTCTTTTTTTTTTTTTTAAGATTTTATTTATTTGACAGAGAGAGAGATAGCGAGAGCAGGAACACAAGCAGGGGGAGTGGGAGAGGGAGAAGCAGGCTTCCTGCCAAGCAGGGAGCCCGATGTGGGACTCGATCCCGGGACCCCGGGGTCATGACCTGAGCCGAAGGCAGATGCTTAACGACTGAGCCACCCAGGCGCCCCAAAGCCAAGTTGTTCTTTTTTAACCACCGTGTGTAGAAGTCTGACAGGCGGCAGTGATGAAATGCCAGATTCGTTCCTGAGCATTTGAGCTGGTTGACTTCTGTACTGTTAGCTCGTTGTTGCCCTACAACTGAACTGTGGAGCCTCAAATGGTGAAAGTGCCTTCAAGTAAAACAGATCCAGGTTTCCTTTACGCCTCCAGAAGGGCCACAGATGCAGAATACTGTGCACGTAAATAGGAGTTTGTAAATAGTCAGAGTGTGCCAACGGCGTACTGAAAACCTGGATGGCATTTCACTTTTTCATGCCACTGGGAAGTTATCTATCATAGGACATGTGTGTGAGGCTGGCACCCACAGATAGAAATGTTATTTTACTTTATTTTTTTATTTTTTAAAAGTTTAATTAATTAATTAATTTTTTTTAGTAATCTCTACACCCAATGTGGGGCTTGAACTCACGGCCTCAAGATCAAGAGTAGTATGTCTTCTGACTGAGCCAGCCAGGTGCCCTCACAGATAGAAATTTTAAATAGGAATGAGATGATGTAAGTATTTTCCTATGAGAGAGTTGAGTGAAAGCTTTCAGTTCATTGAATAGGGCACTGCAGGGGACTATGAAGAAATGCTGGTTTGGAGGCCGACATCTCTACAAGGGCTGAGGCCAGGTCTGTCTGTTCCCAGCCGACTCCCCCGACCCTGCACAGTGCCCGGTGGCCAGCGTGCATCTCTGCCAGGTGGATGACTCTGGCAGGTATTCAGCAGCATGATGCTTGGTTATCTTCCCAAAGCTGCAGGGAGGTCCCTGGTATTTGCAGGGAAAAGGGAAGGGGAAAGGAAGTTCCAAAAGGAAGAAAGGAGGGAGAAAAAGAGATCAAGCAAGAAGAAAGGTATATCAAGCAAGAATGAACATGTATTATCCAATGTGACATTGTAAGTCACATTGTTGTAAGTGACTTTGAGAGGCATAGGCTCTCTGAATTGCCAAGGAGAGTGGGCTGTCAGAGGTCCTCAGCTCCAGTTCTGGGTCTGTCCTTGTGTCTGATTGACATTAGTCTGTACTCTGTGCGTGCCCCGACCGTGTGCGGCACAGATGGGACCAGGCGGGCATCACTCACAGCTGTCGAGAATGGGCAGGGCTGGATTCTTCAAGAGAGGAGCTGGGTTAGATGGGGTTCACTGGGGTCAGATTGGAGACTTGGGGATCCGTGGGCTGCTAACCCTGAGTCTAAAAGAGTAGCTAAATACCAGAGTTGAAAGAGTAAATCTGGGGTACTCTAGGCTGAAGGCTGGAGAAAGTAAATTTGCTTTCTGCCATTCACCCACTGTAAGTACTTCTCCTGTGGTAAGTTGCCAGAGGGCCGTGAACACTGATGTGAACATCGAACGCACTGGGCAGGTTTCGTGGGGCTGGCAAGCAGCGGGATCGCTTTCCGAGGCGCTGGCCTTTCCTTCCATAACCGGACCTGCCAGACCCTTTCAAGGAAAAAAATGGTAAAATGGTCTTTTTGCTGATGAGAATCAATTGAGAAGGTAACTTTCGGGTGCTTTGATTGGTTGCAGGATGAGTTTGACAAACTCAGGCCTCTCTGCTACACCAACACGGACATCTTCCTTCTGTGCTTCAGCGTGGTGAGCCCCTCCTCTTTCCAGAACGTCAGCGAGAAGTGGGTGCCAGAGATTCGCTGCCACTGTCCCAAAGCCCCCATCATCCTCGTTGGAACGCAGTCGGATCTCAGAGAAGACGTCAAGGTCCTTATTGAGCTGGACAAATGCAAAGAGAAGCCCGTGCCCGAAGAGGCGGCCAAGCTGTGCGCCGAGGAAATCAAAGCCGCCTCCTACATCGAGTGTTCAGCCTTGACTCAGAAAAACCTCAAAGAGGTCTTTGATGCGGCCATCGTTGCGGGCATTCAGTACTCGGACACTCAGCAACAGCCAAAGAAGTCCAAAAGCAGGACTCCAGACAAAATGAAAAACCTCTCCAAGTCCTGGTGGAAGAAGTATTGCTGTTTCGTATGACGCCGGCCGGGAACCCGCAGTAGAAGCTATATTAGCTGAATGAGTCCTCTCATCGTGCCGGAGCTGTGTAGAGAGCGTGTGTGTGTCATAGGTCCAGCTCTCAATTTACGTCTTCTTTCTTGCCTTGGCTATTCTTGTTTGTTTGAGCTTAGGGACGAGCTGATTATTAATTATGCAAGATATTTTTGAAGTCAGTGGAGCATTTTTCATAACTCTGGAAATGTAGAGCTCTAGACCTCTGGATTAATTTATATCTAATATGAAAAAGACACCTTGGATCTGGGTGTCAAGAATGAAATTTTTTTTTGCTACGTTATAATGTACAGAAGAACAAAAGAAGAAATGGTGTGGTTAACCCTGCCTTGATTAAGGGCTCCTTCCTGCAAGTGCGTTGTGTCCCCTGGCCAGCTATGGTGAGAATCACTCTTAGCCCAAAGACTCCACACACTTCTAAAAAACTTTTTAAGGGACTAAAATCTGAGAAAAAAACAAGAGACCTCTGCCTACAACACCTCAAACCAGTCACTTTTGTCATATGCTAATACCTGGTTGCTTAAGATCTAAAATCAACCAGCAAAGCACATCCTACTAACCCTGTGGCCCTGGGTACACCAAAAAGAAAACATTGTTTATTGGGATTTTTCATTCTTAGACCAGTTGTGTTGACATCGTATAAACATAGCCAACATGCCATGTGGAGTAAAGCAAGTATTAGTCAGAAGCTCTTGTATTTTCTTTAGGGAGTGATTCATGTTGAGATCAGAATGTGGTATTTGCTGTTCGTATGTGTGCACCAAACTGCCTAAACCCTGGTAGTTAGAACACTAGGGAGCACCTATGGGAATTGTTTTAAAACTTCCATACTAACTAAATAAACTAAACCATCTGCAGGGACGTGGACACTCTTGAAAGGCCTGCAGCCAACAATTGTAGGAGACAAAATGTACTTTTTTCCCCTTAAGTCAGCCAAAATGTACACACACACACACACACACACACACACACACGTGTATATGGCTGTTTTTGCTGCTGATTCAGACTTTTAAACAGTTAATGAGAAAAAGCATGACCACAAAAACATGTGAGGGAAGCTCAGCTTCCTCTTTTTGTTACTTTTTTGAACAGATCTCTTTTTGATTATATCCTACTCCGATAGGATTTTAAGTATATTTTGACACAGTTTTGAGACCATCTTAAAACACGAACATCTCTTAAAACCTGTTTTAAACTGAATGTCTCTTGAAACCTGTTAAACCACCGGTTAAAGCCGCAGATGCCTTTGAGGGAAAGGGCAGCAGAGACCAGGGCTGTGAGTCGGAGGGCTCACGGGGGCGGCCTGCTGTGGCCGCCGGGAGCGGGGTGCGCGTATGGACCCCAGCTCCCCCTCTCAGCTGCATCCTTGTGGGGGGACAGCCAGAAAACCACATGCTTGTGAAACATTTGTGTTCTTCAAGGTGGCAGTTTTTAGGGCTTCATCTTGAGAAAAAAAGTTGCGTATCAGAAGAGTAGGTTTGTTTACTTTGTGATGGTTATGCTTCTGAGATGCCAAAAGGTAGCCTACCCCACGAATTATAATGTCTGGTTGCGGTGGGTGAAGCAGATGTACCAAAATCGATTCAATAACTAGGGAAACTTCTGTAGAGCTGGTGGATGGAAAAGTCTTGTCTTTCTGTGGGTCTTGCATTGTCTTTTTTGTATTTAAAACGAATTTATGTTTTCCTGTAGAAGAAGTAAAAGATTGGGTTAGGGGCTTCTTTGATTTGTGTTAGTAAATAAAATTAACTGATTTCTCTGTTTTAAAACTAAAATACATGGATTGTTCACTATTTTTCATTATTGAAATTGGTATCAGTCATAGTTTCCCGAAGCATTTAGTCACATAGCCTGAGTGAATAAAATTACATCATTTGTGGAAAGGCTCCGAACAGACTCTAAGCTGGCCTGCTTGGCTCATCTGTCTGTGGGGGGGCCAGTGTCCCAGGCTGGGCTCCGCCTGCTCTGGGGTGCAGGGGTGGGAGCGGTGGGAGACTTACTTGGTGAGTAATTTTAACCAGTATTTTTATATTTCAGCAAATGTCCTGGAGTACAGTGCAAAGTAATTTTTAAGATAGAACACAAGACTTGAAAGAAATTTTATGCACGCGACAGCAAATGGGGCTGCTCTTGGTCCCCCCGGGGCGGGGGCCACGGCCCCCTCTGCCTGGGGGCCACTGGTGGTAACCTGGCAGGGGAGCGCGCCTGTGTGGCCCAGTTCTGAGAGCTTTCCTCAAGTGGTTTATTTTTAACCCAACTTGATACAACCCGAACCATTAGCGCTAAAAATCTAGAGGGTTGACATTTAAACACAACCGTTTTTAACATGTTGCTGCAGTTTATAGAATAGTAAAGTACGTACGATTGATTGTACTTCAGGTTTTCCTCCATTTTTCTTTCTTTGTGTGATTGGGCAGAAAAGTTCTTAAAAGTATGTGCTTGAGTTAAACATAAAGTTGGTTCACTTCAAAGCTCAAGCACTGTTAAACTTGCAGCTTGGTATTGCAGAGAAGATTTCATGAGTTGTGCTTTAGAAAATGCCGCTTTAGCTTAACTCCTACAGTGTAGGCCAGTCATAATTGAAAAATACAATATACTTCCCACCTGTTCTATCACTTTTTACCATGTATGTGGAAATGAACCTTTTGTAAGATTGTTCTCTGTGCTTGACAGAATTCAGGAGAAACCACCCAGGTATTACACAAGCCAAAATGAAGGCAAGGTCTCCCCAGACTGTCGTAACCCGGTGCCTTACCAAGTTGTGCTTCTCTGTTTTCAAGTGTAAATGATGTTGAGCAGAACGTTGTCCTTGAAAATGCTATAAACGAGGTGGTATGAAATAAATTCTGACCTATGGATATAACTGCACTTGCCTTTTCTGCCGAAGAAGATCACTGGAAGTGAATAAAAGTTTAGCCACGTCAAAAGCAGGCTGGTTGGGAAGCATCATGGCGTGCCCCCAGAGGCGTCTGGGGAGTCATCCCTAACCAACACGAAATGCTTATTGAATACGGGGTTTTGAGAATTCTGGGGTCACAGTCGGATACAAGCACTCTCTGACTCTGGGTCTGTAATGGATCGTGTGCTGGTGGCCCATGTGTGTCCCTGACAGGAACACTGTTCTTGGAGCCAAAAGTCGAGGCCCAGAGAAGCACTTAGTGTGTGATGTTGTGTAGGTCAGTAGATCTGAGCCTCAGTTTCCTCATGTGTGAAAGTACTGCTTTTCTCCCCAGGCTATTTGAATCCTGAATGAGAATACATGTGCACATGTGGGGTAAATGTCCAAGATCTATAATGGCCATGGAAGGGATTAGAAGGTGCCACGAGCCCCACCAGCTTAACAAGGAAGGCCAGCAAGGCTCAGAGTTCCCCATCTCTGAGGGCTAGGGGATGCCCATGTGGTATATGTGAACTTGCGGTCAGCCTTATCATCATGCCACCAGGATGTGGCCCTTACACCAGGGAATGTGGCCCTGATGACAGGACCATTCTGGGAGCCCAGATGTCATCCTGCTTCCACCCTTAAGCCTCAAGGGTGAAGGGCTCCTGATCATCTAGTGAAGGATGGGCCTGTCCACCTCGTTCCCCACGGTGCCTCTGAGGCCAGACTTTGAATTTTTGTATCTACCAAACATTCAACCACAATGCACTGGGTTACTGTGCAGAGAGCAACTAAAATTACTGGCCATCAGCCTGTGTCCAGAAGTGCTAAAACCCAGCTCGCCCTCAATGGCCTCCATGGGCAGCCTAATCCCAGCTCAGAGGGACCTGGAAGTTTCCCTTCAACCAGCCCCTGTTTGCCTCCCATATCCAGGATAGGCCTTCCCAGGATACATTGACAGAGCGCCCAGTCCCTTTAGAGGAGGTCAGGGAGTGCTTCATGGAGACGTTTACAAGACCTGAAGGAGGTGAGAATGATGAGTATCTGGGAGAAAAGTTTTCTAAAGGGAACAGCAGGTGCAAAGGCCCTGAGGCAGAGCAAGTGTCTGGCATGTCCTGGAGGCCAGTGTGGACAGGACCAAAGTAGTACAGGGAGAGGAGCAGGAGATGACCTAGAGGAGGAGAGGAGGTCAGGGAAAGGATGAGGTCAGAGAGGCCCCTGACATCAGGGAGGGCGTGGTGTGATGGGAGGGCAGGGGAGGAGAGGGCTGGGCTCCAGAGTCAGGCTGTTTGGGCTTGAATCCTGGCTCTGCCACTTAACTGGTTGAGATTCCTTAAGCAAGTTAAACTTTCTGTGTCTAAACTTTAGAATCTATAAAGGGGATAAACCTGGCACCTACCTCAGTGGTCTGGTGGGGTTACAAATGTGAAGTGCTCAGTAAATGTCCACTTTGACTGGTCTCGTTGGCAAGCTCTGTTCATCTCTCTCACAGGAGGCTGCCTAGGTGATTAACTTACGATTGGCCCCTAATGGCTCTCATCTTCAGCCCTACTAATTTTTGTGAGCCTTATGCTTTTGATGGATAATAGCACATCTATTTTTCATTTCCACTCATTTTTATGAAAGAAGAGCGAAACAGTATGGATTACTCCAGCCATTGCACAGGCTGACCCTGGAGCAGAGATGCTGCTGCTTGAGCAGCTGGGACTGCTAGGGGCTGGCCACCGCTGGGAGAGCCCAGGCCAGCCCCCTCTGGAGGGGAAGGTGGAATTGAGCCTCTGAAGGTGGTTTGGTGAGCGGAGTGAGACGACAGAGTAAGGATTGTGTGGAAGTCAGGCATCACGCTGCGAGGGTGTCTGTCCCTTGACTCCTTTCATGCAAGAAGTTCTTGCTTCAGACGCGCACACTCAGCTTTGTGAATCTAGAGCCATTTTTAGAATCCTTGTTTATCAGCCCAGCTCAGCCACCCAGTTTCCCCCGGGTGGTCCTAACAGCACAACTGCATCCTGAAGAGACACAGTCGGCACGTGGAGGAGGCACATGGTCGGGAACCGGATGTTGCTCTCTAACCTGACGTTTGTTGTCCAAAAGGAGGACACGTTCCAGAGCAGAGTATCACATTTCCATTCATTCTTCTCCTGAATGTCCCACAGATACTTCAAATTTGACTCATTCTGTGAGTTTCCATTCACTACTGTAGCAAATTACTACGAATTTCATGGCTTAAAGCAACAGATTTCTTACCTTACAGTTGTGGAAGTGAGCAATCTGAAATGGGTCTCACTGGGCTAAATCAAGGGGCTGGCAGGCCTGCGTTCCTTCCTGGAGGCTCTAGGGGAGCAGTGTTCTTGACTCCTCCAGCTCTCGAGCCCTCCTCCAGGCCTTGGCTCCTGATCCTCCGTCACCTTCAAAGCCAGCAATGGCTGGTCAGGTCTTTCTTAGAGGCCATCCCACTAACACTGACTCTTCTACCTCTTCTTCCCCACTTAAGGACCCTTATTATATGGGGCCCACTTGGAGAGTCCAGGGTAATCTCCCCCTGTCAAGGTCTGTGGATTAGCAATTTTAATCCATCTGCAGCCTCAGTTCTGCTTTGCCATGTAACCCACAACATCACAGGATCTGAAGTGTAGGATGTGGACATCTTTGGGGGCCGTTCTTCTGCTGACCACACTCATGTCCTGGAAGTCAGCTCAGCGCTCCCCAGATCATTGCCTCCTCTGTATTCTTTTTCTTAGGGAATGTTCAGAACACAGCAGTCAGCAGCAGTCTTTTTTTTTTTTTTTTTAAGATTTTATTTATTTGACAGAGAGAGACACAGCGAGAGCAGGAACACAAGCAGGGGGGTGGGAGAGGGGGAAGCAGGCTTCCCGCGGAGCAGGGAACCTGATGCGGGGCTCAATCCCAGGACCCTGGGATCATGACCTGAGCTGAAGGCAGACGCTTAACGACTGAGCCACCCAGGCGCCCCAAGTCAGCAGCAGTCTTGGTCAGATGTGGGCAACGTTGCCAGGGGCCCCCGTGGTTTAGCTGGTTGATGAGGGGTAGAGGTGCCAGGACATCCCTAGTGAGGGGAGAGCTACGGGGGTAGCAGTCAATGACTGGCTATTTCTGATCCCATTGGCGAAAACACCTCTCATGTGTGTTACCTTGATATCATTAAACATCCAAATCTCCTGCCTCTCTTTATTCTTCAAAACACCACAAGCAGTGCTTCTCCCTCTCCCTCTGCTGTTCCTCCTGCTTGTGCCCTCTTGCTTTCTCTGTCAAATAAATAAATAAAATCTTAAAAAAAAAAAACCCATGGGCGCCTGGGTGGCTCAGTTGGTTAAGTGACTGCCTTCGGCTCAGGTCCTGATCCTGGAGTCTCGGGATCGAGTCCCGCATCGGGCTCCCTGCTCAGCGGGGAGTCTGCTTCTCCCTCTGACCCTCCCCCCTCTCATGCTCTCTCTATCTCATTCTCTCTCTCAAATAAATAAATAAAAATCTTTAAAAAAAAAAAAAAAAAAACCCAAAACAAAATACTACAACAGCTTTATTATGATTTGGCATCTCAGGGAGGTCCCCAAAGGGAGAGGATGCAGTGATCATACCAAGTGCCTGAATTTCCTTTCCCAAGACCGTGTTCTCTCACATTACTTAGTAGAGTGGTTTCTGATTAGGATTTGGCTGAATTGAGGAGAAAATGTACTAAAAATGGCAGTGGGACTATTTTACGTCTTTGCCTGGCTTTGCAGAAACAGGCTCCGTCTTCACAGAACTGTTTCTAACATTTCCTCTCAGTCGAACAGCTGGAGGTGTGACGTTAATGTGGCATATGGTGGCTGTCGCTGTGGAAAGCCTTCCCACAGGGGCGTGGGTTCTGATAGTCCAAGCTTACTGCTTTGGAGTGTTTCAGCTTAAAGCACAAAAGGAACTTAGACGTTCGAGAAAATCCCTTAGCACAGAAGCTTTCGGGAGCAGCATGTGCATCAGTCACACCTTGACACATTCTAGATAATCGTTGGTTAGGGGTTAACTTAAGACAAGTACCGTATTGTACGTGGCTGGTGGAAGAGAGAGTCATGTGCTTCAGGAGCAAATATCAAAACTAACATTTTACCATGGAAATCAGGAAGCCTGCCTACCATTACTTGTCATGGATTTAGAATACAGCAGACCCGGCCGGCCGGGTTTCAATTCCATTTTGAGTCTGCTCAAGTGTCTGAAGAGGTATTTGTTAGGAACTTAGAACTCTGATACCTAAAACATCATCACCCATCGTAGGATCAATGGAACGGGGTTGGCTTGCCTTATTTATTTAGCAAATGTTTTATGGGTAAACATACAGAAAAATCACACATATACCAAGTCATCGGAACCCCAGACTTCTCCCTCTGCTTTGATCTTCTTAGCTCTCCCTCATTTTCCTACTTGTTTTTCTGTAATGAAGTCTCAGGCCAGACCGTGAAGCTAGAAGGGCTGTACACAGGCTCTTGCCCATTACTGCTGTGAACCGAGATAAGTGGATTTTCAACGCATTTATTTGATCTACAAAATTTACTTCCTTTGCCATTTTATTTCAGGATCTAAGGGATGAGAATGAGGGTGGGGCCATTGGATGAATAGTTATTGCCTTTGTAACAACCTTGAATAATTGTTAAGACCGGCTCTTGTGTTGCTGAGAGCTCATCCAGAGTTAGACACTCTCCCGTGTCCCCAGTCACCCGGCCCCTAACCGAAACCACCTCACCTTTATCCTCAAAACCGATCGGGTGTTGTTGAAAGTCAGGTGTTTCTATTTCAAAAGGGAAAAAGTGGAAGGAAATCAATTATTGTTTAGATAAGGAATTATTTAGATAAAACAGTCCAAAATTTTCTTATACAAATGTTGGTAAAAGAGATCAGGAAACAGAACGGGTTTATAAGAGGAGAAAATGTGTTGGTAAATATCATAATATCTGAAATTTATGAACCACGTTCACTTATTGAGCATGTAAAATATTTTACCTATTACTGTAATCTGTCTAAATCTTCTCCTAACCAAATTGTGTTGTGAATGAACAAATAAACACATCTCTTCTAACCTCATACCTCCCATGGGGAGCGTGTATTGGATTGGTTGCTATTATCCTTATTTATTAGAGAGGGAAACAAAAGGGCTAACTTGCTAAGTAAGGAACTCTGCGTGAGTTAGTGGTAGAACCATTAATCAGTGAGTGTATTTTAAGCCTGAATTTCCCTTTTCCATTTCTGCTCTTATACAGAAGATACAGAGGGGCCTTTAGAACCACCAGTAGGGATGTACTAATTTAATGATCTATTTCTGTATAACAAGCCACCCCATCACTTGGCTTAGTGGCTTAAAACAACGGCTGTTTACTCCTTCTTGTGATCCTGTGGGTTGACTGGGCTCATGGGGCAGATATTCTGCCGAGGTCACACGCAGCTGGGAGCTCAACTGGGGTGGACTCTCTAAAGAAACCCCGGGTCTCTCTCCTTGTCCCCTCTCATCTTCAGTGTCTAGCCTGAGTTTCTTTATTTTTATTTTTATTTATTTTTTATTTTTTTAAAGATTTTTTTTTTTTTATTTATTTATTTGAGAGAGACAGAATGAGAGAGAGCAAGCACATGAGAGCGGGGAGGGTCAGAGGGAGAAGCAGACTCCCTGCCGAGCAGGGAGCCCGATGCGGGACTCGATCCAGGGACTCCAGGATCATGACCTGAGCCGAAGGCAGTCGCTTAACCAACTGAGCCACCCAGGCGCCCTAGCCTGAGTTTCTTTACAACATGGCGACTGACTTCCAGGAGTGAATGTGCCAAGAGAGAGCACTCCAGTGTGCAAGGGCTTACCAAGCGTGTTTGTACCATGGTTGTTAAGGTTCATGGGTCAAAGCAAGTCCCAGAGAAAATGTGGGTGGCAGGTGGAAGGAGTTGCACAAGTATGTGAACCCGGGAAGGTATGTTTATTTGGGGGCCTTCCAAGTGGATTCATGTGGGAAAGGAAGACTCTGAGGCTGCCAGGTCTGGTGCAGTCCATCGAGCGTGTCTGTCCTGGATGAAGAGAGGCGGATTGTATATATTATCGTGCAGGTGGAGAATACAACTAGCCTAGCAGCCAGGAATCCTGGTAATAAAAGGTGTGCTTGTCACCTATGTTATTTCAGTGAGGGTCTGACTATTGAAATGGGTGACAGAGGATGTTGCCTAAACCCCTCATTGGATCTTCTTCCTTTGCGGAGAGAGTACACGCTGAGAATGGGTGAAACTTGGCACCTTGCTGAGTGTCCAGACAGCTGGATGGACGGAATTTGGATATTTCTGTTGTTTCCATCTGTTGTTTCCATATTTCTTTTTCCAGCAAAAGAGACAGATTTCAGCTGTATTTGGACAAATGGATTGATATAGAGCATGGGGTATATGAAGCACTTTTAAAACCTTATATTAAAAGTATCACTGGCGTGCGTGGGTGGCTCAGTCGGGTTAAGCATCTGCCTTCAGCTCAGGTCATGATCTCGGGGTCCTGGGATCGAGCCCCGCGTCGGGCTCCCTGCTGAGCGGGAAGCCTGCTTCTCCCTCTCCCTCTGCCCCTCCCCCCATCATGTGTGCGGTCTCTCTCTCTCTCTCAAAATAAATAAATAAAATCTTAAAAATTAAAAATATCACCATTGCTACTGTGATTATGAGTAGCAGTATTCTACACAGAGCTGAAATTACTCTCAACCATCTGTTAAGTACCCATTTCCCAAAGCAGTAGAATTGGCTTACAGAATGGCTGGTTTTACTCCCCACGCTGCTCCTCTCCCTCCCTAAAGGCATTTTCATAGGTACTTGTGCCCCAGGATGCTGCAAGACCATCTGATTTTGACTGTTATTGTTCTGCCAAGCCCTGCTCATGCTTCTGAGACCATAGCTTGCTTTTCTCTTGCGTGCAGTTTCTAATGTGCCCACGTTTGGGATTTAAAGGAGAATTTGGATTGCTGTAGGGCAGCATGCCCCCAGGAGGGGCTGCATGCCACAGAGCCGAGAGGAACGCCCCAGGATTACCAGGCTTCCTGAGTTCTCATCCTGCCTTTGCCACTGACCAGCTCTATACATTTAGAGAATGAGTTTAATTTATTTGGGCTTTAATTTCTTCAACTTCACCAGGAGGTGAAGCTATGAAATCTCCATTGTCCCTTTTCTCCATTATTTTAGGATAATCACGCTTCTTTTCAGCCTTGATCTCTACAGGCTTAGGAACTTTCATCTTAAGCAAAATCAGTATCAAGTTAAGTAATCAGTAATTCTCACCGGATTCCAAGTACGGAAAATTTTGAGTCCAGACCCCTGGTTCATCTGGTCCATGTGCACGCCCAAGGCCTCCCAGCAGCTTCTGCAAGGACGCATGGAGAGAGGAGGCAGCTGTGAGTCTCAAGAGCCTGGCAGGCTGAGTCCTGGGTAAATATCACTTTTTCCAGGAAAACAGAAAATCTGTCCCTTTCTGATGCATGAGCAGTGCAGTGAGTGGACTCCTCACTAATCAAAACCAGTTAAAGGCAAAGGCAAAGAAGAAAAAGGAAAAGAAAAACAGTCAAATAGAAGAAAATAGGAGGTTGGTTAAGGTGAGTTAGGCCATGAGAGTTTGTGGGCCGCTCTCTCTCTCATAGGTGCATTATTATGCACCTCTGTGTGCCTGCCACTGTGATCCTGAATCCCTTCAAGAACTTCCTGTGCTGGATATGGATATCCAGCACAGAATAAACATGCTCCCTCTTTGATCTGCTCTTACTGAGATTTCCCAAGTTAATTAGTCTCTTTTGGGGAGACAGAGTTATCTCTTATTGACTCAATAACAATTAACTTTAACAATTAACCATAACCTTTAACCACAATGTGCCGCGATTTACACAATATCGTAATAGCGTCAACTGACAAAGATGCGTCAGTCCTCAAATGCTTATTAATTGGGGACCTTTATCCCCAAAGAACTGTGTTGAGCACAGGTCTGCCAGGCCTTGAGTTTGACGATTTAATGCATAACAAATATGGGAAAAGTTATTCCTGTGCATATGGCTGCTGTGGGAGGGTGAATAAAGAACGAGTCAGGGAAACTGCATATTTAGGAAGAAGTTATATTTGGAAACTACCATTAGCAGCTGTTTATTTGAATACTTTTAACTCATAAAATCAATATATTCTCATTATAAGAATATTGGAAAAACTAGAAAGCTAGAAAGGAGAAAAATAATCATAGTCCTATCACCCAATATTTTGTTATTTTTATTCCAGTCTTTCTTTTATGCACCTATGCTTTCCCCTCACCATCCCTTTCGGTCTTTCCAACACCAACTATCATCAGGCACTTTTCTTTTTTAAGATTTTATTTATTTATGAGAGAGAGAGAGAGAGAGAACAAGTAAGAGGGAGGGGCAGAGGGAGAGGGAGAAGCTGACTCCCCGCGGAGCAGGGAGCCCGACATGGGGCTCAATCCTGGGACCCTGGGACCATGACCGGCGCCGAAGCAGGCACTTCACCGACTGAGCCACCCAGGCGCCCTGCATCAGGAGATTTAGTTAAGGGTCTAAAATGCCTTTAGTAGCAGAATCCCCCTGAAGGGCAATAGTGTAAGCAGTGGTTCAGGTCAGCTGTCTGACCTGCTCTCAGATCCATGCTCGGCCATGTCATAACTGTGGAACCTTGTACAAGTTACTTAACTCCTCTATACCTTAGTTTCCTCAGCTGAAAAAAAAAATTCCTCCCTCAAAGAGCAGGTTTGAGAACAAAACGAAGAACCAGGAAGGAGTTCTAGGTAAAAAAAAAAAAAAAAAAATCTCTCATGCTTCCTAACATTTGATGTGGTTGCCGGGTTTCTGAAAATTCACCAGATACTGGGAGTTCAGAGGCTGAGAGCTGGCTAGGGATGGGGTCATCGGTTTAGCTGAGCTCAGTTTTAGGGTTCGAACCTGAGGCGTGCGATGGCAATCACTAGGTGAGGTACCACTGCTTTAGGAGAGACACTCTGTGCTGGTCAGTAAACTGATCCTAAATGGGAGGACTCATGATGGGTAGGTCCCAGAACAGGGCGCTTCGTTTCCTCCATGTGGTCGTTGCATGTCTGTCTTCTCTCTCCCTCTGTGTCACTTGAGATCTTCCAGGAAGCAGACTAGGAGATGGGGTTACGAGTGTGAGAGGTTTACTGGAGGGAGTGACAGCTGTGGAAGATAAAAGGGAGGAAGCAGGCTGCATTGGGCCACCGCAGAGGGTGATGCAGATGAGACAGTCTTGGTCAATCTGAGGGGAAGCTCTAGAGCGCTCGTGCCTTTCAGAGGATCCCCACTTTGGTCAGGAATAGCCCCACCCAGTACCCTGCCCCCTCGGTCAGCTGGGGGCTGCCTAGGAAGAGCAAGCCCTCCCTCGAATGGCTGCTGGTAGCTGGAGGCTGTCCCCCTCTGTGTTCCTCCCAGCTGGGCTGCAAGCTCTTTTGTGGGGTGCAGGGATGGGGGTGGAGGCCCATGGCTGCCACGCCAACCTGGTGAATCTGAGAGGTCCGTGTGCTCAAAGCTCAGTCGTGAAAACAGTGATATGTATTGGACTCTAGTATGTACTTGACAGTGTTTTAAATAATTGTATTTAAGCTTCAAAACAACCCCAAGTTAACTTTTATTTTCTACATCTCTCAGCGAGCTTAAGTAATTTGTCCAAGTTCAATGACTAGAAAATGGCAGAGCCAGGGGATTTGAATGCATGAAATAAAATGATCATCAATGTAGGGTAGAAACTTCTCTTAAATTCTTAAAAACATAGGGGCGCCTGGGTGGCTCAGTCATTAAGCCTTCAGTCCTTCAGTGCCTTCAGGTCAGGTCATTGATCCCAGGGTCCTGGGATCAAGTCCCCCATCGGGCTCCTTACTCAGTGGGGAGCCTGCTTCTCCCTCTCTCACTCCCCCTGCTTGTGTTCCCTCTCTCACTGTGTCTCTCTCTGTAAAATAAATAAATAAAATCTTAAAAAAAAAATTCTTACAAACATAGAGGATGGGCTTATCCAGAAAATGTAGGGATTTTGCCCTGGTCCACAGTGTGTGGCGGGAGGGAAAGAGTGGAGATAGGCTATTGAACTCATTACATACAACAGAGGACATAAGTGTGTGGTTGTAGTAGGACCAGCAACCTCATGGCCACCTGCCTCCAGATTATTGGCCTAAAGAACCTGGCTCAGACTATGCTAGCATTCAGAAAGTAAGTACAGAGGAATGGTGTATAATTAAGAAGCGCTGGGAACAAGGCCTTTCAGATTCCCAACTGTCCTTATCAAACCAGAAACTGGAAGGACTGGCCCTACTTTCATCCTTTCACAAAGCAAAGAGAGCCCATTTAAGTTTATGGAAAGTCCACTGACAAACGATGGGAGAGGAAACTTCTTTCTCATGACATCCAAGGTGGAATTCTGGAAGATCCTCAGCAAAAGATGATCATCAAACTTTCCCTCTATTCACTGAGCTCATCCTGCTAGTCCAATATTGAGAACAGATACCAAGATACCCGTGCCCTCAAGTGCGGGCAAGATGATCCCTTAATTCCCAGCCGGGGCTTCCCTTTTGGGGAAGCAGAGATGGTGAGCTGGTGCTCAGGTCCTGGGGCTGCCCAGAGAAGGAGAAGACTGTGGCACTGAAGGGGCCAACCTGGACTCGAGGGTGATTTGAGAGGTGGCCTCCAATCTAGGGTTGCCAGGCAATATTTGAAACGTACTTATACTAAAAAATTATTGGTTGTCTGTCTGAAATTCACATTTTTTTGACTTGGTATTTTATCTGTCTATTATGTGTATTTATTTATATTTCAAAATCCTTTGTTTTATCTGGTGGCCCTACTCTAGTTACAATCTCTAGAACTGAAGAACAGAGCCAAAGTGTCAATCTGAAGGGGCTAGATAGAAAGGTAGATTTTAATAACCAGGCAATGAGATCAATTAGAGATTACAGATCAAAGCAGGAGCTTTTGAATTGTTGGAATCATAAAAGTTATTGCCTATATGAAACATACCGAGTTTATAACAGTGTTTGATGAAGGCAGGATAGCCACTACAAGGTGTGACTCTTAGATAGACACTATTATTACCCCTGTGTTATAGCTGAGGAAATCGAGGCATGCAGAGTGCAGGGGACCTACCCTAGGACACTCAAGTGACAGAATGGGGACTTGAGCCAGAGGAGTCTGCCTTGTAGATCTTGGTTCTCTGTTTATTTCATTTGCTTATACGAATAGGTGCTTAAAGGCATTAGAAACTTCCTTCTGAAGACAATTCCTCCGTGCATGGGTTAGGGGTGGGTTAGTGGAGAGGAAAATCAGACTTATCAGACTCTTCCTTAATAGTCACTGATTAATAAAAGACAGACATTGTTCTAGGAAGAGGGAGTTTTCGATAATAGTAATATGTGATGTGTTGCTTGTTTTAAAAACCCAGAAATCATGAATGCTCTCCTGTTAGTTATAATACCTTATATTTCCAGAGCACCTCCTTTGTCATTCGTTCACCGATTTGGCAAGATGTTTGTGAAGCACATGGTGTGTGCATTTCCGCTGGGCTGAGTTTTCTGTTTGCTCTTCTAGATCTCTTGGCTGCCCTTCTCAGCTTTGCTGTGTGGACTGGAGAGTTGACCTCTTCCTCTTCATCCCCTGGATCTCTGCTTCCTGTTGGGTTTGCCGGATGGCAGGCACTGGGGGAGCGAGGTTGGAGGCTTCTTTGCGTGGCTCCCTCCCTAACAGATGGTGGCCCTGCAGCATTCAGTGGCTCCTCCCCTGGACCCCCAGGGCCTGTCTGCAGCCATTGCTCAGAATTCTGATCAGTGGTCCCCACTTGACCTTCCAGGCCTAAGGGTGGTAAGCTTCTGCTTCTTGCTTCGCCCTGGGGGCTTTACCTCAGCTCATTGGTTTCCTAAATCCTCTTCTGACTCTTCTAAAGTCTCTGGTTGCCTCTTTGAGGGGGTCATCTCTTTCCTGCTGGGACACTGATTGATCCCCAGCTTCATTATCTCCCCTATGATTACTGCTGTTCAGATTGTCCATAAAATCTGAAAAAAAAAAAAAAAAAAATTCAAACCAAAGACAAAAACACTGGGGTGATGGAATTTACTTGTGAGAAAAGTAAAACTCAAAGGACGTGCATGCTGACTGCACCCCAAGGAGGAAAGAGGCTGTCACTGTGAGGACAGTGTCACTGACCAGGGCCCGTTGCAAAAGCACTTCTCATATGGATTTTATCAATGTCAGTGTCGTATAGTTGTATAGCCCCACGTGGAATATCCGTTGCTGAACCACACGGTGCATACATTTCTGTAAATATATATTTTCTATACATACACACATCTCATGTAGAGAAGACCTCTAATAATTGATTAGATGTAGCAAGGAAGAAAGGAAATCATGCAGGACAAATGACTGCTATGTTTGCTTAAATACATTTTGAGCTGCTCTAAGAGAGCTCATAGAGAACAAAGAAGGATATTCCAGGGAAGAAAATTTCACTTCTGTGTGAGGGAAAACTTTGTAACAGTGTGAAATCCAAAACGAATTTACAGTTTAGCTATATGTTCTTTCTTTCTTTTTTTTTTTTAAAGATTTTATTTATTTATTCATAAAAGACAGAGAGAGAGAGAGGCAGAGGGAGAAGCAGGCTCCCCGCTGAGCAGGGAGCCCGATGCGGGACTCGATCCCAGGATCCTGGGATCATGACTTGAGCCGAAGGCAGATGCTTAACCATCTGAGCCACCCAGGCGCCCATATTTGTTTCTTTTTAAAGATTTTAATTATTTATTTGAGAGAGAGAGCATGAGCAGGGGCAGGGCAGAGGCAGAGGCAGAGGGAGAAGCAGATCCCCATAAGCAGGGAGCCTGACGCAGGGCTCGATCCCAGGACCTGAGCCCAAGGCAGATGCTTAACCAACTGAGCCACCCAGAAAACCTGCTATATGTTATTTCTTCACAAGGATCACTTGATTTTGGCTTTTGGTCATTTAACCTATTGTGACTCTTAGAAGAAAATTTCATGAGTTTCATTACATTATGTAAATAAATTTTTTTAAAAGTCCCTGATAACCTCTCTTAATGTAGCTCTCGTTTGTTGTTGTTGTTCTCTTGTATGCTAAGAGCTGAATTTTAAAGAGCCTGAAAGGAAAATGGATTCTTGGCAGAAATATCTAAGAGTTAGCAGTCTTTTGCATTTTGGCAGAGGGTAGGGGGTGTGTGCGGTATTAGAAAAAAATAGCTCACAATGTGTTAATGTAGCTAGGAGAACACTGCCTGGCTCATAGTAACGGTTATGTAAGTGTCTGCTGGCATTATTACTATTATTATTTTACTTTGACAGCATCTTTTTACCCAATAGTTGAAGGTTCAGTAGGCCCAGCCATGGGTCCCCCAACAGCAGGCTCCGCTCCACCCCCAACAACAGGACCCCCCCTCCCCCAGGCTTCTCTGCAGCTTGTCTCAGCTGTTGCCACCTGCAGCCATGGAAAATTACACCTGGTCTCTACTTCTGCAGAGACTCTGCAGAGATTGAAAAGGAAGAACAGGACCTTGCTATACAGACTGCGACCAGCGAGTTTCAGGGGGTACTGACCTGCCCAGCTCCTGAATTTCTGCTTCTCAGCCGGAGGTTGTCCACGGTCAGCTCTCTACTGAAGCCTGGCTCCTGCCCTACTGCCCAGGCCGCGACGTGACGCACACAGCCACAAAGCGGTCATACTCTGTCCTCGCGCAGACTCTGGACAGACAGAACGTGGAAATGAGGCTGAGGGAAAATGAACATCAGTTTCTAAAAAAAAGAAAGTATGATTCTTCACCTGGCAATTACAGTAGATCCTTGAGCTGGCCCGACAGACAAATAGTCATCAATAACCTGCAGCTAGATTGGGGGGCGCCCGGGTGGCTCAGATGGTTAAGCGTCTGCCTTCAGCTCAGGTCATGATATCAGGGTGCTGGGATCAAGCCCCGCCTGGGGCTCCCTGCTCAGTGGGGAGTCTGCTTCTCCCTCTGCCACTCCCCCTGCTCGTGCTCTCTCTCTCTTTGTCAAATAAATAAATAAAATCTTAAAAAAAAAAAACCCTACAACTAGATTGGAATTTTTATTTTGTTTTATTTTTTAAAATATTTTCTTTATTTATTTGAGAGAGACAGAGATAGTGAGAGAGAGCATGAGCGGGAAGGAGGGGGAGAAGCAGACTCCCCGCTGAGCAGGGATCCCAATGTGGGGCTCCATCTCAGGACCCTGGGATCATGACCTGAGCCGAAGGCAGACGCTTAACCATCTGAGCCACCCGGGTGCCCCTAGATTGGAATTTTTAAACTTAATTATGCAATAAGTAAGTTGAATACTTCTGTTTTGTACTTTTTATTTCCTTAAAATATTTCGAGTCTTTGTAAGATTCTGATTAACTCTCTTGCCATTTTCACAGAATATGAGGTTTATTATTATTGTTGGTTCATGTAACTGTTACAAAAAATGTAATATTAATCCATCACTGTAGTTATAATTTTTAGATACACAATTCATTGCAATGGGAAAGATCTAGGAGATTTCTAAACAGAAGAAGACTCAGAAAAAGCCATTCTTTTCTTTCCTTGCCTCTTTTTAGATATGGATCCTATTTTTATTAAATGACAAAAGCTATAAAATAAAAATAAAATGCAGTTGTTCCCCTATGAGCTGGCTTTAGCCAGGAAGCTTGTTTCGTAAGTCTCATGCAAAAATTAACCAAGTAATAAGAAACCCTACAAGACAGAACATATAATATCAATTTATTTAGATTCACTGTGACATGTATTTGTTGATCATTCATTATGTACCAGGCATGATCGTAGGCATTGTAAATTCAGAGATGACTAAGATCATCTGTATCCTTAAGAAGCTCACAATTCCTTCCTGAGACAGGAAGCTGGATGAAGCATTCCTGTACCAGGAGAGGAATTCTGTAGATGGAGCCTGGGATCCAGAGCCTTGACAGAGCCCAAGGAGACTGACGACTGTTCCTTCTGGAGGGAGCTTGCTCTTATTTAGTTATGTGACTGTCCTTTCTGATAGACTAGAGACTGCATGAGGACAATGACAATGTCTACTTTGTTGTATCCCTACCAAAAGTACAGGGTTCAACTTACGTTTTTATAGAAAAATAGAAAGAAAGAGATGGGGGGAGAGAGAGGGAGGAGGGAGGGCAGGAGGAAGGAAGGAAGGAAAAAAAGACAAATGTTAATAATAGAGGTGATTCTTTTTTTTTTAATATTTTTTTACTTATTTGACAGAGAGAGAGACACAGTGAGAGAGGGAATACAAGCAGGGGGAGTGGGAGAGGGAGAAGCAGACTCCCTGCGGAGCAGGGGGCCCGATGCGGCGCTCGATCCCAGGACTCCGGGATCATGACCTGAGCCGAAGGCAGACGCTTAACGACTGAGCCACTCAGGCGCCCCAATAGAGGTGATTCTTGAGTCAGATATTAAAGGATGAATATGATTTTTCTAAATTGGAGAAGGAGGGAATAATTAATTCTGCCTGAAATGGGGAAAGAGATGACAAAGATTTCATAAAAGAGATGACAGTTTAGCCAAACTTTGAAGGCCACCAGAATTTGTCACTTGGAGCTTAGCTCCCCAGCCCTTGATTTGTGCTGTGCTCAGTGACTCATTTCCAAGAGTATGGAAAAGGGAGTAAAAGGAGCTTCCTAGAAAAGCCTGGCAAACACCTCATCAGCCAGGTGATGAAGACCAACATCATCAGTGTAAGTCACAGTGGTGGCAGGTGGCCTGGATATGATGTGATGAAAAGGACACTTGGCATCTGTGGTCTTTCTCCCTAAAACCATAACCCCGGTCTAATCATGAGACAAGCATGAGATAAACTCAAGTTGAAGCACATTCTACAAAATCCCTGACTGGGACTCCACAAAACTATCCAGGTCACCAAAAACAAGGGAAGTCTGAGAAACTGTCACAGCGTAGAGGGGGCTAAAGATACATGCCAACCAAATGTGATGTGGTATTGTGGGGGGGGACCCTGCGCCAGAAAAAGGACATTAGGGGAAACTAGTAGAATCCAAATAATGTGTAGAATTTGGTTAATGGTGATGTACGAAGGCTGGCTCCTTAGTTATGACAAATGTGGCATATTACTGTAAGATGTTAACAATAGAAGGAACGGAGGTGGGTTTTGAAGAAACTCTGTGCTATCTTTGCAACTTGTCTGTAAATTGAAAAATATCCTAAAGTAAAACTATACTGAAATTAAACAAGAAGAGGCATATGCTATTTCCAGTCACAAAACTGACCCAAGAACTCAGAGCTCCTTGCTCACGCTAGATCCTACCTCTCAGATACCGTCACTCAGTACTATTACAAGATTACTAAAATAAATGAAGTCTGTGTTTCATTTGTCAATAGCTTGCGGCCGGGAGTGACCAAATATCAAATAAATATACCAACTGTAATTAGAGGGGAGAAAAGAAATCAAGTCAAATTGTGTAGGCGAATGGTCTGCAAAACAAGGCAAAACAGCAGAGAGAAAGAACACTGTTCAACATCGTCACTTCCATCCTCATTCCATCGGCCAGGGCCAGAGGGGCCACACGTCACCCACGTGGGCGAGGGGTGGCTGGTGTCCCCGCAGTGTGTCCAGGGATCTGAAGCTAAATGCCGCACTGCTCCTATGACTTTGGGCTAGGATTTGGAATTTTTCTCTGCCTATCCTGGATGAGCATCACCCTTGGTCCAGTCTGGCCTCGAGAACGTGAAGTCCCTTCTCGTGTGTAGGGCTCCTGCCAAGCGTGCCCAGCCCAGCAGCCCACAAGCAGGGATAATAGTATCTGGGTTGCAGCATGACAAGCCATTGGAATTCAACAGAACTGAGGCTGGGGAGGGGAGCAGACTTGAATAAAGCCGGGACCAAGCACGCTCTGCAGGGGCTGCTGCAAGGGCCCCGGGGGCCTGGCCTGGAGGGCTTTGCGGGAAGTGGTGGGGGTGAGGTCGAGGCGGGTGTGCTGTCGGACTGTGAAGGGCCCTGTGCACTCAGGGGAGGAGATTTCGCCCTTGCTGAGTAGAGAGAACCACTGAGGGAATATTGAAGGGAGGTTGCCTTGCTCTGGGCAGATGAAGCCTATGACGGTGCTCAGGAAGCAGCGCGGCCCACAGTCTGGTTAGACCTCAGAATCTGGGACATATTACCCGTGGTCATTCAAATTACCATGAGCGTTTTGGAGTAGAAAGCAATAAAAGGAAGTTCAAAGGTGTGAGGTGAAAGTTGTCAGTTTTAACTCCGGAATGTATGTATCTATTGTGTATTATCTGTTCTTGAGATACGTGAGAAAGCGATTTCCCAGAGGTCTACACTGAGATGCTTGCTTCTGGGAAACTGCTCCGGGTGAGCTATGTTCTCGCTTTCTCCTCTGACTTTTCCTGAAGCAGTGTATCATCCTTATTTTCGCTTCTCCTGCCCTCAGAGTGGCAGAGGAGTGGTTCACAGGGTCACTTCCGCCTTTGATGAATTAGCTGCTGGGCAAGGAGCCAAGACCAGGCAATTCCATGTTTACAAAGGGCCTTGCTGCATCTGCTGGGCTAATCCCAGTTTGTGGGGCCAGCCGGCGGCAGCGTGCACTTGCTATGCCCCCGAGGATCTCCTGTTTGCTAGCGTGAACTCCTCATCAGGGTCCCCCCATTTCCCCTAGTGCTGCCACTGGTTGGGATTTGTTTCAGGAAGGAAAGCCCTTGAGTTGGTTTCTTTGCCAGAAGGGTGCAGTCCACTTCGACAGCACATACTGTAAAAGGCGAGCAGGAATGGGGCAATAAAGGGACGAGCGCTTGAGGGAGAGGCGGTGACTGCCCTGGGTCTTCCTTGTAGGTGTGGCACAGGGCATCTGAGAATTGGGCTCAGCCAGTTACCTCTGCTCTGCAGAAAAAAACTGTCTGCCATTTTATGAAGTGCTATTTAGGTAATAACCATATCATTGTTCTAGGTACTTTACTCCTTTGCGGAGGTTCTTTTTTTTTGTGATCTCTACACCCAACGTGGAGCTCGAACTCACAGCCCCGAGATCAAGAGTTGCACTCTCTTCTGACTGAGCCAGCCAGGTGCCCCTCTTTACAGAGATTTTTATAGCATCTGTGGGGTCCCTTTGCTAAGGGAGAATAGGATTGTGTACAACGGTGAAGCACAGTGTGTAACACGGGGGTAAAAAGAAAGGAAGTATCAGCAGCTTGCTGTTAAGTTTCCAATATCTCTTGTTTCTTTTGGCCGTGGCTTAATTTTGCTTTGTTTCAGAAAATGTTAGCATATAAAATTCAATTTGGCTTTCCTCCATCCTCGATTAGAAGTTAATGAATTTTGCTGGTATTTGATCTGGCCACAGGCTATTTCATTAGCTAAATAAAAGTTTCATTAATTTTAGTGATGTCATAATTATACCGGATGGTAAACTCTGGTGTAAGCATGTAGTTAGGCTGTTCCCAGTTTCATCTTTTATATTTCCCCCGGAGATGGACAGTAGGGCCTGCTAATTTACATTACTACATACATATAGATTTTAAAAACCCAGCATTTAAGATCAGTTCCTGTCATTGTTCTCTTCTCAGTTCTTAGGGTAATCAGAGGATGCTTCTCTGGGGGGAGGGTCTGCCTCCAGAAAGAGGGCCCTCTTGGGGACTTGAGGGAATGGAGCAAGCAGGAAGATGCTCAGACAAAACCCATTAGGCACCTGGAGAATTTGACATGCTCTGAGGAGAGGGACAAATCGTGGCTCCTATGCCACTTCTTTTTCATAAAGGAAAGAATTTTAGATCCATTATATGAATATGTTTAAAAAATAAATCTTTGCTCCTGCTGGTAGCTTTTAAGACAAGTAGAAGAAATGATTGTTTTAAATGGCATTTGAAGGGGCGCCTGGGTGGCTCAGTCGTTAAGTGTCTGCCTTCGGCTCAGGTCATCGGGGAGCCTGCTTCTCCCTCTCCCACTCCCCCCTGCTTGTGTTCCCTCTCTTGCTGTGCCTCTCTCTGTCAAATAAATAAATAAAATCTTAAAAAAAAAATGGCATTTGAATGGTACAGCTAAAACCAAATGTAATTATTGCTGTGCAGTTTAAAAACATTCAGAATGACAGCTATACATGACAGTGTGGGTGGGTCTCACAAATATAATCTAGACCCAGAAGATTATATACTGTATGATTTATTCACATAATAATTACTTACGTAATAATTACTATATAATTACTTATATAGACTAGAGAGTGGTGTTAGAAGACCAGAGAGTGGTTTTCACTGGGCATCATGATGGGAGGAGGGAATGCAGGGGGCCTCTGGGGGGCTGGTGATGTTCGCTTTCTGATGCTGGGCAATGGTTACATGAGCTAATTCACTTTGAATTAGGTCACTGCAAGCTGTGTACCTTTTTGTAAATAGTTTGCACTTCCAAAAGTTTCAAAAAGGAAATAACCTCCCACCAAAAGAGAGAGAGCATATTCATATAAATTATTTCATTTAACTTTTTTTAAAAAAGATGTATTTACTTATTTGAGAAAGAGTGTGTGAGCAAGTGGGGGTGGGGCGGGTAGGGGCAGACAGAATCTCGAGCAGACTCCCCGCTGAGCGGGGACCCCTACACGGGGCTCGATCTCACAACTCTGAGATCATGACCCGAGCCAAAATCAAGAGACGGATGCCCAACCGACTGAGCTACCCAGGTGCCCTTCATTTAACTTGTTGATAACAAGCTGTAAGGAAGGCGTGTGGGGTGTTGGTCCCCAACCCCCTGAGATGTTGTGGGTCTTGGAGAATTGCTCTCTGCTCCTGAATTGAGAAAGGCCTGACCCACCCATCTTCTGAGGTGGGTCCCGCACATTCCTACCTGTTCGTGTGGCTCAGTGATCGCAGTGTGCCCGCAGCAGCAGGGGAGATGAGAGGAAGCAGAAAAGCCCTTTTGACACTTTGATTAATAAAAAAACTGAGATATGAAATATGCAGTTTCAAAGCCAAATGGACCCGCTGTTAATCTGCTCTGCAAGTGTATACGACCTTTGTCTCTCTTAGCCCAAGAGAGAGATATAGAGGTAGGAGAACATGAAGGTTTCTCAAGGGAACAAAGGGGCAGGATGACCACCACCCTGGGTGGTAGAGCCCACCAGGTGCTAGCTCCCATCAACTTTTTAATATCTCACTTCTAGCAAAAAGAGATGTCACCAGACACCTCAAGAAAGTTTTTATCATGAGAGGCAAGAAACAAAACAGATGGAAAAAAAAGGAATGTTAGAGGAAACAAGAGACAATGCTGGAAGAAAAGAAAAATCAAGAGATAAGAGGATTTTGTATCTATGAAACAAGAACAGTATGCCAATAAAAACACACACACACACACACACACAAAACTTGGGGAAAAAGAAAGAAGTCTCTTGAAAATTAAAAAAATATAGTAGCAGAAATACAAATTAGAACAAATGTTTTTCCTTGTTATTAGAATAAAGGTATGAAAACCATCACTAAGCCCAAACCCAAAAGAAAAGGAGCCACATCAGCTTCCAAATCCTGGTACCCATACATTGAGGCAAGTCAACCTCTGCTGTCTGCCTGATCTCAAATGTAGTGGAATCAGCAAGAAAGTGGGAAGGCCAGGGATATGCAAAGGGCTTCTTCAAACACAACCGGATCATAAACAAACTAAAAACTAAGTAGGAACACAAATCCCCACTGATGACTCCTTGTGGAAGTTTGAAACCAGCAAGTACAATGTGACCACGTCGACAACTGCAGTTATGAATTTCCTCTTGCTGCTATAACAAATAACCACAAACTCAGGGGCTGAACACAGCACAAATGCATTATTTTAAATGTGTTCCACATAGGTCTCACTGGGCTAAAACCAAGGTGTCAACAGGGTTGCTTTCTTTTTCTGGAGGCTTGAGGAAAAATCCATTTCCTTGAGCATTAGGTTTCTTAGCAGAATTCAGTTCCCTGGGATTGTAGCACCCAGGTTCCCATTTCCTTGCTGGCTGTCTGCTGAGAGCCAATCCCAGAACCGAGAAGCTCCCTGCATTTCCTGGTTCATGGCCACCTTCCTCCATCTTCAAGCCAGTAATGATGGGCTAAGTTTCTCTCAGTCTTCCAACCTCTCCTGCCTCTTTTGCCATCTTCCCATCTCTCTGACATCTGCTGGGTTCTCTACTTTTTTTTTTTTTTTAATTCAAGTTAGTTAACATATAGTGTATTATTAGTCTTAGGGGTAGAATTTAGTGATTCATCAGTTGCATATAACACCCCGTGCTCATTACATCAAGTGCCTTCCTTAAGGCCCATCACCCAGTGACCCCATCACCCTATCCCCACTTCCCCTGGGTTCTCTGTTTTTAATGTAACACATTCACAGGTGCAGGGATTAGGACATGGACATCTTCGGGAGCCATTATTTGACCTACCACACTTCAGAACACTTTACCAAAAGAGACTTTACCTTTACCAAAAACACGGTCATACCCACATCTCAGGTTGACTCTCCTGATTGTTGCCTGAGGGTGATGAATATGTGGCTAGTGATGCGAGGGGAGAGGAAGCAGAATATGAGGAAGTCATTGAAGAAGTCAGATGTACGTTTACAAAAATTGCTACAACCCAGATCCACTAGCATTTATGTTACTTTCAGGTGACAACGTGTGGGAGCCAGGTCCTATCAGGGATGGGACGTCACTGTGAGAATGGCCACTGGGGCTGACTACTGACCTCCTCCTACTGACAGGGCCTCTGTCTCTGTTCCTCCAGGGCAATTGGTGCTGTCCCTGTGGGTCAAGTGGAGACTGACATTCCACACGTGGCGGTCACATTTACTCAGTCACAATCACAACCAAGGAGTCCGTCAAAATGTTTCACTTGAAGCAAAGTTCAGCCTCATGATAACGTGGGCTTCAGCATCAAAAACATGTCCATCAGGCATACTTGTTGCAGCAAGAATGACCTCTTCTCCCACGGAAGCTGCCAGCTTTTCTGCACAGGTGAGAACGCTGTGCCAAACAAGCCAAATCAGAACTGGGTCAGCCCTGGGGCTGCACAGCCATGGTTCTTCGCAAGGAGAAGGTTGACCTGGTCAGAAGCTGGAAGAGGCACAAAGTCTTCAAGTCTGGTGATGATGCCAGCATTGGCATGGTTTCTGGCAGGGCTCTCCAGATCATCTTCCCTGGGAGAGTTTTACGGGCAGGGATCGGAGAGGGTCTGTCCTTCTGGGTGTCTGTGGACAGTTAACAAGAAGGCCGATGGAGGCAGCGAGGTCAGAATGTCTGTCCAGAAAACTCAGAGGCTAAAAGAACATTCTATCCCGTACCTGCCCCCAAGTCCCACCGAAGCCGAAGAACTAACTTGACACTGTGTGTCCTGATGGACAATTTGAGTTGTTTGTTCAAGAGGAAAAAGTTGCCTGATGAAAACAACGTATCACAAAAGCTTCAAAAGGAAAAGAATGTTTTGTGGCCTTGTTGGTGGCAATCGTAAGTTTTTAGGCTTTAAAATTGGTATTTAAAAATGAAAATGACTTGACCAAAAATTTAATGTGCACAAGTAACCAAAGGAACTATTATAAGATAAAGGTGAGGAAATCTCCCAGGAGCTAGAGTAAAAATACAAAGAAATAAGAGAAAAAGACAGGAAAAGTAAATGATCTGTCCGCAAGGCCCACCCAACATCCTACTAAAAGGAATTCCATGTGAGGATGAGGAAGTGTTTGTCAAAGCGTCATTTAAATAAAAATCTCAGAAATGGAAGACCTGAGGCATCGGGCCCACCACATGCCCATCACACAACGAGTGAAAAACTCCTTTACCAAGCCACGTCAGCATGAATTTTCAGGGGTAAGGATAAGGACAAGATCCTAAAACTGTCCACAGGGGGAAAAAAGCTCCATAAAGAGATTGAGAGTTTGGATGCTATTGGATTTTTCAACTGTCCCATTGGTGTCTAGAAAACGGAGGAACAAGCCTCAAAATTCTGAGAGAAGATGATTTCCATCCTAGAATCCTATGTACAGTCCACTGGGTATAGTCAGATGATATAAAGACAATTTCAGACAGACAAGCTCTCAAAAATCTATATTTCCCAGGGCACCTGGATGGCTCAGTCGATTAGGAGTCTGCCTTTGGCTCAGGTCATGATCAAGGGGTTCCTGGAATTGAGCCCCACATCGGGCTTCCTGCTCAGGAGGGAGTCTGCTTCTCTTTTTCTCTCCCTCTGCCCCTCCCCACTGCTCGTTCTCTCTCTCTCTCTGTCTCTCGAATAAAATCTTTAAAAAAGAAAAAAAATATATATATATATTTCCCTTGTACCTTTTCTTAAGTCCTTAACCAAAAGAAAAGTAAACCAAGAAAAAATGATTTGGAAGTCAAGAAACAGGGGATCCCCCAGGAGAGCATCACGGGGGACTCCCCAGCATGTGGTAGAAGGAGCCCAGGTGTGTGGAGCAAGGCCTGGAGAACAGCCCGTCCAGGTTGGCCATGGGGCGGCTCCATGTTGTGCTTCCGGAGGGATAGTGCCAAGAAAAACAAAAAGCAAAAAACAGATACGTTACCTGATGTCTTTGTCTATACTGGTGGAATTTTGTAGCTTTGCTCAGAGAATTTAAGAATCAGTGAGGGAGATGGACAACGATGTCATTACTATTGAGTATACTTGCTCCCTCCAGAGAAACAATACATTGCACTACAAATAAATTATAATTATAGCACATTATATGGTTCAGTGTTGAGCCATATTTACATGGTTGTTCAGAGTGGGACCATTAGCTATTCATTGGGCCCCAAATTGTGAATATAAGTCCATCAAGAGGTTGGGGGTGAGGGAGTGGAAATGAAAGGGGGAGATGTTGAGAGAAGGGAGCTAGATTCCAATCCCACGAAATAAGAAGTCAGTAGATGATGTTTAAAACTGCCACATTTTAAAGAAGCCTTGTAAGTGTAGCATTTAAAAATATAGAGGCAAATTTCAGAAAAAAAAAAAGCTGAAAGGGCTGCCTCTGATTGACAGGCTCAGCAGATGAGGAAAATGTGTCAGGAGACCCTTCTTTTTCATTGTAGGACTTGTGGTACCATTTTAAACTAAAAATGGTGCGCATCTCTTGCTGTGATAAAAATACAAATTAAAAAATGTAACTAACATTAGATTTCTCTGCTATAATAGCAGCCGTGGGCTCCGGCACTGCTCACAGGTGAATCTTGTGCGCGGTGGGACTGCTGCCCGCATCACACGGCAGAGACACCAATGTCCAGGGGCCGGTCATGCGTCAGGCCGCCCGAGAAGCTGGCCCACGCCGGTCTTGGCAGGCTCCCGCAGACTTCCCAGAGGCCACTTCGTTCTTCCCCCAGAATCAGTGCATTCCTGGGAAAGGGTTGCTTAGATGTACTGAGAGCCGAAAGTGCCATATACTGAGGTCAGGAAATAAGAATGTAGGGTGATTGTCTGGATAATTGTGAATAATTCAGGTAAAAAACATGCCATCATTTACTGGGGAGCATATTTTGAATTGAATTTCCTGATTTGGGTGTTTATCCTGATCGAACTTGCTAAGCTTCTGCTGGATAGATGCTTCTCCCTTGCCTGCTTGGTAGCCCAGTTTAAGAGCCTCCTAATGGAGTTCTTGCCTAGCCCCAGCCTGAATCTAGCCCCCATGTAGATGAACCCGAGTCCCTTTTGTTGATCTTAGAACTCATACTATCCTTGCTCAGTGGCTTTGAGTCCAAATAACGGTCTTTTTCAGGGCATCCTTCATCTTTCTGTGGCTCCTTTGCTTTGAGATCTGTGCTAAAAGCTGTCTGTGTTGGGTCAGCAATCAGAATTCTGTGGGTTTAGACAGCAGAGGCTGGTCCAGCTAGGCTTCCCACCCCCCAATCTGGCTTTCCTGTGTTTGTGTGGGGGCTGGGCAGCAGCCGCCAGACGCAGAGCCTCCTGAGCTGCACAACTGACCCCCATCCCCGAGGGTCCTTGCCCTTCAGAGCTGGCTCGGACCAGCCTGTCTCTGAGACAGCTGGGCTTGGGTGCACCGGGGTGATGCAGTGGTCTCGTGTGTCACGGCTTTTTGCATAATGCAGGCCTGGCGCTGATGGGGCTAGAACTGGACTTGGAAATTCAGCTGTGGGTCTGTGAGCTCCTGGGGAAGACCTTCCTGTTTTTTGTTTGTTTGTTTGTTTTTACAAATGTCAAATAAAACAAAAGAATGGATTGATGATTTGTCCAGAATCAGTTCAAAGGATTGCTCTTCATTTGGAACATCTAGAACAATGAGAGAAGAGAATGCAATGTTCACGACATGAATTAGTCCCTTGATTCTTGGCATTATTTTACATGTGTATGCGGAGCTGGGCTGTTGGGCTGGGTCTGCTCTAAATGCTTGGCCTGTCTTGGAAAACTTCATGGTGACCTTGACAATCTGGATTTGGCCTGGATTTGGCTTTGCGCTAGACAGAGGCATGAATTATAATCAGTCCAGGAGCACACCCAGCCATGAGTAGGCACAGCCAGAAGCGGGCACAGGTAGAGAGCTGTTCCTAGCCCTGAGGGCAAAGTGCTCTCGGGGGCACTGAGCTGATCTGAATGACACTGATCGAGGCTCCGCATAGCCTGGCCCTGGGGTATGCTCTCGCAAGTATTCACTCGTCACGGGTACTACCCCTGTTCACTATGAAGAACCTGAGCTAATGAAGGTTTACATGACTCACCAGAGCTCATAACTGGCAAAGTCTGGATTCGAACCCTGGTTTCCCAGTCACAAGCCCAAACTCTTAACCACCCTACCTCCCTCTCCTAGAAGCTAGTTATGTGACTGGGGGCAAGTCACTTCCTTCTCTGAACTTCTGGGGCTTTTTCTGTCTACAGTGAGAAGTTTTGACAAGAGAAACTCTGGGCCTTTGTGTGCTCTGGAACGCACGCCCTGCGTGCGGCAGGGGCTCGCACACAGTAGGCCCCTGATATGTGCTGGGCTGAATGAGTGAATGATACGTGAGGAAACGGTTCTTTCTCAGTAGCAGAAAATCACTTACCTATGCAGGCAACGAGCTCCCGTTTGGAAGCCAGAAACTGTGGAGATGGGAGTCCTAGGGCACAAAAGGGCCCTAGAGTAGTTTCTCTTGTCAAAACCACCATGGAAATATCGGGAATGACTTTGTATTGCAGTCATGTCTACTTTTTACATCCGTAAGATTGCCAGCTTCCTGAGACCCGGCCCTCACTGTGTGTTTTGCCCTGCATGTTCTCAAACTTCAGTAGGTAGAAGACATACCTAGAAAGGTTGTAAAAATGCAGATTCCTTGGCTTCACCCCCTAAGGGGTCCTGACTCAGGAAGTCTGGGATGTGGCCTAGGAATCTGAATTTTCACACTCAAGAATAACTTGGTGCGTTGTTCTATGGTTCTCATTGTGGAACATTCTATGCTGGATAAGCTCTGGAAAATCAGTTACTCGATTAAATCATGTGTTTCAAAAGACCCGTCTTAACCCACGCCTATGAGTGGAGGGTCAGGGTGGGTCCAGTTCAGGAATGGCCCGTGTGCAAGGGAGTGCTGAGTCCCCAGGGGCTCAGGTCCAGGTTGGGTGGCCCACGTTAAGTAGTAAGACAAAAAGTAGGAACCCAAATGATGCAGAACTAGGCAAATTGAATGGTGAAGAGAAAATGACCAGAAAGGGAGCCAGTCTGTTTCTACAGCTGCACGGGCATGTCAAGGACATGGGCAGAGCAGATCCTGAAAAAGTGACCCAGGCAACCCCCTGTGAATATCTGAGGTCCACAGCTCAGGATGTCCTGGGAATAGGGGCCATGGTGGGGAGAAGGGGCTGCTGGATGCTAGCAGGGCCTGTGCCTGGGTGGTGCTGGGCCCTGATGCTATGCCCCATGTCCCCATTGTGAGGCCCAGGGTCCTGCCCTTCACGGGTGGTGCACATGGCAGGTGTCTCCTTAGTTGGGAAAGGTCATAGGCAACAGCCACGACTCTGATCCTATATTTCAAAATGGGGAGGGATTCTCCAGAGCAAATCGATAGGGCAGTTGTTAACATTGACAAGATGGTCCTGGGCAAAAGTCAGCTCCTCTGAAAGGCCAGGTGTAGAATTAAGCAAAAATAGTAACCACATTAGAGTCAAATCATAAGAACAAAAAGGCCTTTTATCTCAATAGAAATCCTACTGTTCGACTCAGAGTCTCCTTTCTCTTCTGTGTAAAATAACCTGATCAGATAGATGAGCTGCTCTCCTCTTGGAGAATGGCAGTGCCCTAGGGAGGCACCCCGCCAGGGCCAGGCTGGGCAGCACATGAGCTGCCCCCCATCTCTGCAGCGTGCAATAAGGAAATGCTTAAGTTGGGGCACCTGGGTGGCTCAGTCAGTTAAGCGTCCAACTCTTGATTTCGGCTCAGGTCGTGATCTCAGGGTCATGAGATGGAGCCCCATGCCGGGCTCTGTGCAGCTGAACATGGAGCCTGCTTGGAATTCTTTCTCCCTCTCGCTCTGCCCCCCACTGCCTCTCTCTCTCTAAATAAAAAAAAAAAAGGAAAAAAGAAAATGCTTAAGTAGATGAGAGAAATAGAGGGAGAACCCTCGTGAGAACCACTGTCTAGCTCTAAGTGTGCGTCTGTGTTGTGATTTGAGCAGCACAGATGGAAAGGAAGGGGGGTTTAGTTATGTTTTATTGTTTCATCGTCATCTTTTGTTCCGATAAGATCTGCCCCATTAACCCCCAAGGCTGCTTAGTCCTTGTATTTTTGGGGAATTTAACTACATCTAAATTACAAATGATGGCAGGAGACACTTATTTTAGGGGCAGATGCGGCTCATCTGACAATCACCTGAAGACTCAATGTCTCTTAGGGGAGGAAAACAAGGGGCTGATGGGAAATCCCAAACCAAGCTTCTGTTTCAGAGATAGAAATCAGCTCCTCCCAGAGACAAGGAGACTTCTTATTCCACTTAAAATCATTCCCAGGATTTTTACGTGTGTGTGTGTGTGTGTGTGTGTGTGTGTGTGTAGGGGGACAGAGACATAAAGAGACATTTTGGAAGGTCACCTCCATAGGAATGACAGATATATTCTCATTTATTTTAGAACTCAAAAGTTCAACGAATTAGCATCCAGCACCGTGGACTTTTGACTGTCCTAGAGCCCAGATGAGTCATCCAGGAGAAGAACTCAGTAACAGCTTCCAAGTTTCAGGGCCCCTGAAAGATCTAATTCCTAAGAGCTGAGGTAGCTCACTGAGGCCTATCCTGTAGATGAGGGTGGGGATGAAGGAGAGGAAAGAATTAACATTTTCTTCCACTCTTTTTACCCTGAAGGGCAAGGGAAGGTGCACAAAGGTCAGTTCTCGGGTCTGTTTTCCCACCTCTCCCCAGTACGGAGGGTGAGATTTCTCCTGCTTTCTCATGCACGGGTCTGCTGATGGCGCATCTGTAGCGAGGCCCCCCAAGCCTCAGTCAGGAGTGCAGCCCGGTATCAGAGCGAGTGGGTTCAAAGTCCAACTCTGCTATTTCTAGAGAAGTTACTAAACTCTTCGTCTTTGGAGCGGGCTTGATGATGCCTCTCCTTACTTCCCAGCATGGGCGTGAGGGTCCCGAGCATAAGCACGTGTGAGCTGCACCTCTCCAGCTGCCTTCAGGCATCCCATTCAGCCAGATGAGCCGTTGACCGAGGCCATCACACGTGGACCAGATGCTGGGCGCTGAGGGGACCAAAAGCAAGTCAGTCAGATCTTGGATGTCCATTGGTTTCCAGACTAGTGGAGAGACAGATGGCCGCTGGGCCTTGTTATGCCCCATCTCCACTTGGACCTCACATTCACTGCACACTCAATGCATCAGTTGAGGACAGTGTAACTTCCTGAGCCCACTTGCCCCTGGCCTTTCTGTTCTGTCACCAAGGAAGGCTTCAAGGTCAGCCTCGGTAACCGCTCCTCTCCTTCACACCCTCTGCACAATCGGGAGGCTCCCAGGATTCCGCCTTTGTGGGCTCGTCCTCCTGCCTGTCCCTGCCCTCCTATGGCCACTGTCCTGTTGCAGACCTGAGTCAGCTCAGCTGAGGAAGCCCAGAGACATTGCTTTTAATACCATCCCTTACCTGCTCCAAGCCCTCCCAGGCATCCCTCTGGCCCACAGCTGGCTCTCCGTCTTCATGAGTCCCCACACTGAGCACAGGCTTTTCTCCCTCGTCCCCCAAACTTGCCCTTGTCCTTCTCAACTTTTTGTCTCTGACTTGATTCTCATTCCTGCATCCCTCCCTCCATCGCCCGCAGACTTGGGCTTGCCTGAGTCTTGTTTTTCTTTCGAGAGGAATCAGAGGCCTCTCGCAATGTCTGGCAGCAACTGGGAATCCGGCCACGGTTGCTGTACCCAAGTCAGCCCAGACCTGGTGGCCCGGTTCTATTCATAGGCTGTGCCTGCATTTCTGAGACCGATCTTGCACTTCGTTGCAGGAACTGGGTGTATTCTTTCATATTCCGGGGCACCAGGCCCTACCTTTATAATCTATTCTAGAGTCCAGAATCTGGACAGGACTTAAGGCCACTTAAAACCACTCCCTCCCTTGCCCTTACCTCCCCACATCTCATCATAGGCATGAGACATTTATTTTATATGCTTAAGTCTCCTTTCTTCAAGATTCCTCCTTCCATGGCGTTAGTCCAGGCCTCTAGGAATTCTTTGGAGGATTGGAGAGGCTTCTAACTTGGCCTCAAGAAGCACCCTCAGCCATCCTTTCCTCCCTGTCCAGGTCTCTGGATTACGTCTTGGGCACACTTCTCCGTGGCTCACGTCTGGTCCTCTCTCCCCGCTGCTGCCCGACCCTCCCTGGCAGCACCTCCAGTCCTTCCGCATCTGGGAACGATGCTTGCTCTCACTTGAAGCACTGCTGCACACAACCCAGACTTTGAAACGCCCTCACGGTGGGCTAGGGCAGCCCTTCTCACACTGCCTGAAGGCAGGCCCCTTGTAATAAAGCTGAGACCCTCCTGAGACCCTGCGCTGCCCCTTCACGAAAATGAGCACTGTAGCCATGAACAGGGAGGAGCCCCCGCCTCTCCAGCTCCCCGTGCAGGCTAAGCGCCCGTGACTCCAGCATGAGCCCCTGCTTCCCAGGAGGCCAGTCAGGGCTGCACTGGCTGAGGCTTTGTACTTCTTTTTTGTAGCACTTGCCACAGTGGGGTTTAGATAATTTCCCTCGATTCTCAAATAACTTGTGACAAGCTGTTTCATGTGTGTCTGTGCATGCGAATGTAGGCTCCATGAAGGCAAGGACTGTTTTGTTGACCTTTGACCGCCCCCCCCCACCCCGGCACCTAGCACAGGTCCTCTGAACAAATTCTGGCTCCCTGAAAATACCACTGTATAACCTGCTCATAAGCCGCGTCCCTTGCTTACTGTGGTCAGGGACGGCATGACCCGGACCGTTTTAAAAGCATCTCAGAGAGGGGAGTCAGTCAGGGGAATTGATGAGGCTTTGGGTGTGGGCTTAAAATAGTCTTTCAATATAAAGGGGGTGAGGGGTTTAGATCAAATTGGGTAAAGGTCATGATATTAGAGTTTAGGTTTGATGAACACAGACAACAATGTGAGGGTTTTGAGGCAGGGGTTTGAAGAGTCTTGGGGTGTAAGTAGTTGTTGATGCTATCTATTGAAAAATCTGATAGTTTAGTGTTCCTTTGAATGGGGTTTTCAGGGCAATTCTTGAAACAAACAGTTATTTGGAACTTTGTTTTCCTGGGTCAGAGTTTCCTGAAAGAGCAAAGTCCTGTTAATATTGACAACAAGATGCAAGGGTACAGATAATTGGAGTTCTCAGAATGAAAGATCCCAGATGTCCCCGGGCCCTCCAGGCTTCTGGAATCACACTTGAAAGTACAGGATGACCAGTGCTGGCCCAGTTGTGCAATATTTCTGAGAGGTCCTGTGGGATCCTTGCCTTTGGGTGTGACCCCGTCACCGGCCCCCAGAGGAGGTTTGTGCAGAGCACTTCAGACCACCCCCTCTCCCATCCTGGCCCTGAGGGCCTTTCCCTCCAGTGTAGACGGGGCTCTGGCATTGGTGTTCCCCAAACACCACTCACACAAGGCAGTAAGGAAAGCGGGCTCTGTGTGAGATGGTGGAGGGAACAGCTCAGCTTCAAACCCAATGTGGGGCTTGTCTGCTCCTGGAGCTTGCTGGCCCAGGGCCACACTGTGCAGCCCATTACTCTGCAGTTTCTTTCTTAGCACCAGGGCCTACTCTCCCGGGACCCAGACCTCCCTATCTCACTTGCCCTGCCACAAAAGGGAAATTCCTCTGTCTGAGATAATAGACAAAAACAAAACAAAGCAAAACAATCTTGAGAACTTCAGGATTTGATTAAGCAGAACAATTTTATCTCCCTTTAGCTTCTCCCAGCGCTAGTCTTTTACACAGCTTTAACATAAAATGCCATGAAGGTGTGTCCCCAAAGAAAGACAGTCCCAGCCCCAGAGGAATTCTGTTGTTATCCCAGCAAACAACTCTTTCCCTTACCCCATCTGCATAAGTACGAATTTCATCAGTGGTCGAAAAAATTAGGTTGAACCCTGAGAAACTCATTTTGTAGGTCAGAATGGTCAAATACCAACAATTTTAGATTGCCCAACATGAAACCATGTAAAATGCTAAGATAGTGAACTCATTCAAATTGCTCCTGGGAATTAATTTTATACCTATGACCAAACAGAAAGAATTCCAGCAACAGGTTGAAAATAATTTTTATCACTGTCCGTATGAACCGTAAGGATAAGAAGAGGGTTTAATGATGGAGCTAGAATATGGAGCAGTCTGATTCTATTTCACTGTCAGTTCTAGGAGATTGTTTGTGCTAGGAAATCAACCTGGAGTTGAAAACTGCTATCAGATTTCTACTTTAACCAGGGTTCCTACGTAGGTTGGAAAAACAAGCAGGACCGAATTGGAACTGCAACTGTGGGGAGAGCAGAAAACCTGACCCTGGGTCAGTGAGGGAGAAGGAGAGGCCCGTGCAGACCAGCATTTCCTATGGGCCCTGACCCCAGGCTCTGCTCTGAGAGGTCTGCATGTATTAACCCCCGGGAGGAAACGGGAAACAGGCGGGTTGGGGGAAGGGGGCGGGAGGGAGGGGAGGCCCCAGAGCAAGTGAGCGGTGGAGCTGGTTTAGCTCCAGGGCCAGGCAGTCAGGCACTTAAGCTGTTGGCTCTGCTCTTTGCCACACACGCAGACACCGGCTCCTGGGGTTCGAGGGAAGGTTGTGGAAGAAAACGTAATCGGTATGGGGAGAGAAACTGTTTTCAGAGTTTACACCCCCTCCCCCGACTCTCGCGGTCAGATCAACACCCTGGCTGAGGGGATGGGCTGGAGGTCGCACACCACACTCCCGTGTGAGCACAGGATGGAGCTGGTGAATTCTCCATAGTGACGCGAGAAACTGGCCTACTCCTCAGCTCCGTCCAGGGTAGACGAGGCACCACTCTTTGCCAGCCCGGATCTAGGCTGCCCTTAACTTTTCCGGAGAATTAGGCAGCCTCACTTTTGCTCAGGTGTTTTATTGTGAGGCGTAATCTTATTTCCTGTTAGAGACTACCCTCCTTCTCCAGTCCCATTCTCCTGGTACGCTTCCCCATCAGGGGACATGGAAAAGGGAACCAGGAGTTTTGATTTGTAGTCACCTCCCCACCCCGCACTGCTCCTCCTCCACTCTTCCCAGCTCTGTCAAATCATAAACTCAGGGCATCTTGCACCACTCCTTTTTGTCTGCTCCTCACACATGCTCTTTACCTCCAAAATATTTTTCAACCAAGTGTCTCTCTCTCTGCCACCTTCCTTCTGTTCTTTATAGGTCACCCAGTTTATGGTATTTTGTCCAGGTGGACGAAGACAGGGAGGTATGGAACCACTGAAGCCTGTCCTACAGGCTTTCTGTTCTTAGTCATCACTTTGGCTTATAGCCTACTCGTTCATTTAATAAATATTGAAGTGCCAGGTTCCAAGCTAAGTACTAGGAATATGGAGGTTTATAGAAAGCTAGCAGTGTGTTTGAGAAACCCACTGTTTAGGGGGCCATATGGGTATGGAAACAAGTATCCCAGAATAGTGTGGTAAGTGATCAAGGAGGTAAGTGCGAAGCATCGCAGGAGTGCAGAAAATGGCTCTGACCAGAAGGCACTCGGGAAGGATATGACAAAAGAAGTGGTGTTGGAGTAGGGTTCTGAAAGATGAGCCAGAATATGCAGGTCGAAATGGTAAGGGAGTGTGTCTGCTCGAGGTATAAAATAGCACGGTGTGTTGAGGGCCTGCCAGTTGCTGGGCAGAGCTGGATTTAAGGTAAGAGGGGGGTTGGCAGTGGGCTAGGCTGAGGAGGGGTGAGGGTTGGCATGTGGGAAGGACTTTGGGTGTCCTACTTAGGAGTTCACATTTCATCCTAGAGGCGATAGGAGAGCACTAACGGTTTTAACGCAGCTCTGAATTTTGGTGGCATGTTGGAAGTGACCGTGTGGGAAGAGGCTGGAGAGGGGGAGTCTCCTCTGGAGGTCTGTGAAGTGCTTCAGGCTGGAGACAGGAGAGGTGTTGGGGCAAAAGATCAAGGGGAGATACTCGGGAGCTCCCTTCAGCAAAACCTGCTCCCTGGAGTACGCTAAGACTGGGTAAGGATCAAGAATAACTCTGAGGTTTCTAGTTTGAACAGCTGAGTGAAAGGAGAAAGGGAGGGTAGGAGAAGTGGATGTTATCCAAAGTGACATGTTGAAGTGCCCCCTGAGAAGAGTCTGGAGTCTTTGTTCCTGGCAATATTTCTGTGTGTTCCTTCCCTCCTGGAAACCCCTCCCTGCTGGTCTAATTTGGTGTCTTGGTCATGGTCTCATGCCTGGTTTCTGTGTCTCTGCTGACCCCTTTTGAAGAGAAGTTTCATGTGAACTTCCCCATAAACATTGGCATTGGATGTCCTTGATTGTGAGGCCTCCAGCTCCTGCCTGGCCCTGTCTTACTCGTCCCTGTGTTCTGCTTTGGCTTCCAGAATCCTAGCCCAGGGGCCTTGCTTGTCCAGATGAATATGCAGAGGAAGATGAGAAGAAAATCATTTTTGACATGTTAGGCTGGAAGTGTCTGTGGGATATCTGTGCAGAGATTTCCAGTGGGCAGTGGGAAAGAGTTCAGGGGAGGTAGGGAATGGTATTTGGAAGCCAACAACATAGGGCATGGCCAAAATTGCTCAGAAAGAGTGTAAGTGAGAGTGAAAAAAAGCAGAAGGAGACTGAAGATCGACTTTTAAGTGATGCTAATGTGAGGTGGATAGGGCTTGAAAGCCAGGGAAGCAGAATGAGGAAAGAGTCACTAAGGTCACAGTGGACCACAGGGAGATCATGTACCAGGAGCCAGGCAGCAGTGGGAGGAAAGACACAATGAACACCAGTATAAAATTGTTGCACAGAAGTAATTTTATCTAAACATGAAAATATTTACTAGCCTTCCAATGGTGACAACCCTATGCCAGGAACAGAGGTTCTTTATCCCCTGCCCATAACGATCTTACAGTTCAGTCAAAGAGATGCCATAAACAGGTACGTGGACTAAATTGCAGAATACACGGGGAACTCGGGACCATAGAGTGACCCGGTGGAGCAGATTGTTAAGGCTTCTGACTTTCAAGGTGAGGTAGTTGCCCTATGCAGATGTCCTCCGGGTGCAAACAAGGGAGCAGCGGGAGGTCTCACAGCACTGTCGGTGGAAACATGGACAGGGATAAAGCATGAAGTGAGGGGCAGAGAGAGGAATGTGAATAGTCAGGGTCCAGATTGCTGGGGGCTTTGTGGTTTGGAGCAACAGGGTTATGGTCGTATGTGTTTCCTGTGGCCGCCATAACGATTCACAGACCGGGTGGCTTAAAACAAAAGAAATTTATCCTGTCACAGTTCTGGAGGCCAGAAGTCCACAATCCAGGTGTTGGCAGGACCATGCATCCTCCAGAGGGTCTAGGGGACCTTGCTTGCCTCTTCCAGCTCCTGGGGGCTGCTGGTGTTCCTTGGCTTGTGACTGTATTATTCCAGTCTCTGCCCCTGGGGCTGCATTGCCACCTCCTCTTCCATTACTGTGATCCCCCCTCTCTCTTAAGGACACCTGTGATTGCACTTGGGGCCCATCTGAATGTTCCAGGATAATCTCCCCGTTTAAGAATCTTTAACGTAATTACATCTGCAAAGATCATTTTTCCACAGAAGGCCACATTCACAGTTCCATGGATTAGGACCTATATATCTTTGGGGCCATTATTCAGACTATTGCAGTGAGGTAAATAAAATGGTAGGACAGGCAGTTAGGTATACTTTCCTGGAAGTGGAGGCCAGAATGGAGAGTCATACTGAGTCAGGGATCACTTTGGAGAATACTGAAGAAGTACAGGTAAGAGGTGACCAAAGCCTGAACTACGAGGACAGTGGCCACTGGGATGGGAGTAAGATCTGAGTGGCAAATGTCAGTAGTGTTGTGTGGTTCTCGACATCTTTAGTTCTGGGACAGAAGCCCAACCACACGGGATCGAAGTGACAGGAGATTTCGCTACTTTTTAATCATCTCTTGAATACTGAGCTAGTCGTCAGGGGCAGCAATGAGCCTTTGTGTGTCTGGTAGTGCGAAGTGAAGCTCAGAATAGGGTGTCAGAAAGGAAAAGGAGGTGAAGAAACAGGTTCTTTAACACCTGAACCTCTTTGGAAAAATCAGCGCTATGTTGAAATATTTTGTCTCTATCTCACTGCAACTGGAAAAAATCAAGCAGGTAGAAGATATTTATTGACTAAGAATCCTTTGATATTTTGAGCCTTGAAAAAATCCCATCTAAGAATTTGTTTAGAAATTGGTTTTGAAATAGGTACTCTGGATTCTAAACAGTTAGTTGCAAGGTAGAAATGGGAGGAAACAATCTGCAAGCCCTGCTTTTTCTGTGTTGAGGGTGAAGGACTCACAAGCCCCTAGTCATTAGCGGTTCAACTTAAGCCAGTGCCACTGGCCAGGAATGAGCAGCCACAACCCCTCCCCCTCAAGACTCCCTAAGGTTCCAGACATCCCTGGACCATGCAGGAGTAAGAATCCTCGACTTGCAGCTTCAAGGGACCTGATGAAGGATGTTATGCACCTAAAATCGTGTAGAATTGGGGCGCCTGGGTGGCTCAGTTGGTTAAACATCTGCCTTTGGCTCAGGTCGTGATCCTGGGGTCCTGGGATGGAGCCCTGCATCTGGGGAGCCTGCTTCTCCCTCTGAACCCTGCTCTTGCTCTCTCTCGCTATCTCTCGCTCTCAAATTAAAAAAAAAAAAAAATCATAAAAAAAAAATCATGTAAAATTGCATCTCATTACCTACATGAACAGGATAGCTGAGTTTCTGTAGGCTTATTGGCTTCTGGGTACCAGAGGGGGTCATATGAAAGACATGAGTTCTGGAACAGTCTGATCCTGTCTGGTGCTGGTTTTCTGCTTCTGCCTCCCCTGTTATTCTGCCTCCTGGGAGCTGCCTTCCTCGTTCTGGTTATGGTTTGGCAGACCTGCTCGGTAAGGCTGTTGTCCTCCTAGGTGACACCTGCCTCAGGCCCTTGGGGCACCAGGGATGGACTCTGTGGCACAGGAGCCTCATTTCGTGTCATCTGACACCAAAGCCACTCTAGTGAAACTGGGTGCCTCCCCTGTCTGTCCGCAGGCCTTCTCCCCGTGGGGCTGAGATCTAAGGCTAGGGCACAGGCCAGGAGGACTAGTGCATGGGGCAGACATCCGTTTCCTCCCCTCCCAGCCCCCACCCTGTTGTTAAGAGCTACAGACTCCTTTTCCCTCCATCCTCCACATCCTGCTTCCTTCCCTCACCAGAAAAAAGCCTTATGCAAACTGGTTCCTATCAGAACTCCATCAGCTTGGGCTGATTCTGAGGACACAGTCATTCATTACTTGGCCTAAGAATTTCTCTCGAGCTCTTCCTATTTGTCAGGCAATGTACTAGGTGCCGCATACACACTGGTTGGTAAAACAAGCTTGAAGCAGAAGAGACATGCCCTGGATGTTCCAGGAAGCACTCCTTCTGATGAACCTGTACATTTATAGGCACGTGCGCTTGCCATGCTAGCTATAGGAGATGTTCTTTGTGCATGGACTTCTGTTTATATATGAGCTATTGTCCATTAAAAGTAGTCCTAGAAGGGAATAATTCTAATATGTCCCTGTGGTTCTTTTCTTAAAAATTAAAGTGCTTGATTCGGACCTCGGCTTTCTGTAGCTCCATCTGTTCTTTTCGAAGGTAGGAAAAGAGGCCTACTCTGCTATCAGGAAGAGAGCTTGGCTGCAAGATCATTTTTATTTTTATTTATTTTTTTAAATTAAATTTTATTTATTTTATTTTTTTAATTTAATTTTATTATGCCATGTTAGTCACCATACAGTACATCATAATTTTTTGATGTAGTGTTCCATGATTCACTGTTTTCGTATAACACCCAGTGCTCCATGCAGTACGTGCCCTCCTTAATACCCATCACCGGGCTAACCCATCCTCCCACCCCCCCTCGCCTCTAAAACCCTCAGTTTGTTTCTCAGAGTCCATAGTCTCTCATGGTTTGTCTCCTCCTCCAATTTTCCCCCTCTTCATTTTTCCCTTCCTTCTCCTAATGTCCTCCATGCGATTCCTTATGTCCCACAAGTAAGTGAAACCGTATGATAATTGACTTTCTCTGCTTGACTTATTTCACTTAGCGTAATCTCCTCCAGTCCCATCCATGTTGATGTAAAAGTTCGGTATTCATCCTTTTTGATGGCTGAGTAATATTCCATTGTATATATGGACCACATCTTCTTTATCCATTCGTCTGTTGAAGGGCATCTCGGCTCTTTCCACAGTTTGGCTATTGCGGACATTGCTGCTATGAACATTGGCCCTTCTTTTCACTACATCTGTGTCTTTGGGGTAAATACCCAGTAGTGCAATTGCTGGGTCATAGGGTAGCTCTATTTTTAATAGAGCTCCACACTGTTTTCCAAAGTGGCTGTACCAACTTGCATTGCCACCAACAGTGTAAGAGGGTTCCCCTTTCTCCACAACCTCTCCAACATTTGTTGTTTCTTGCCTTGTCAATTTTTGCTATTCTAACTGGTGTAAGGTGGTATCTCAATGTGGTTTTGATTTGAATTTCCCTGATGGCTAATGATGATGAACATTTTTTCATGTGTCTGTTAGCCATTTGTATATCTTCTTTTGATAACTGTCTGTTTATGTCTTCTGCCCATTTTTTGACTTGATTATTTGTTTTTTGGGTGTTGAGTTTGAGAAGTTCTTTATAGATCTTGGATACCAGCCCTTTATCTGTAGTGTCATTTGCAATATCTTCTCCCATTCTGTGGGTTGCCTCTTTGTTTTGTTGACTGTTTCCTTTGCTGTGCAGAAGCTTTTTATCTTGATGAAGTCCCAAAAGTTCATTTTCCCTTTTGTTTCACTTGCCTTTGGAGATGTATCTTGAAAGAAGTTGCTGTGGCTGATGTCGAAGAGGTTACTGCCTATGTTCTCCTCTAGGATTTTGATGGAGTCCTGTCTCACATTGAGGTATTTCATCCATTTTGAGTTTATCTTTTTGTATGGTGTTAGAGAATGGTCAAGTTTCATTCTTCTGTATATAGCTGTCTAATTTTCCCAGCACCATTTATTGAAGAGACTGTCTTTTTCCCATTGCATATTTTTTCCTGCTTTGTCAAAGATTATGTGACCATAGAGTTGAGGGTCCATATCTGGGCTCTTTGTTCTGTTCCATTGGTCTATGTGTCTGTTTTTGTGCCAGTACCATGCTGTCTTGGTGAGCACGGCTTTGTAATATAGCTTGAAATTGGGCAACGTGATGCCCCCAGCTTTGTTTTTCTTTTTCAACATTTCCTTGGAGATTCGGGCTCTTTTCTGATTCCATACAAATTTTAGGATTGTTTGTTCCAGCACTTTGAAAAATGTCATTGGAATTTTGATCCGGATGGCGTTGAAAGTATAGATTGCCCTGGACAGGATAGACATTTTAACAATGTTTATTCTTCTGATCCATGAGCATGGAATGGTTTTCCATCTTTTTGTGTCTTCTTCAATTTCTTTCATGAGTGTTCTGTAGTTCCTAGAATATAGATCCTTTACCTCTTTGGTTAGGTTTATTCCGAGGTATCTTATGGTTTCGGTGAATCGATTCTCTGATTTCTCTTTCTACAGCTGCATTGTTAGTATATAAGAAAGCAACTGATTTCTGTGTGTTGATTTTGTATCCTGCCACATTACTGAATTTCTGTATGAGCTCTAGTAATTTGGGGGTGGAGTCTTTTGGATTTTCCACATAAAGTATCATGTCATCTGCGAAGAGAGAGAGTTTGATTTCTTCTTTGCCAATTTGAATACCTTTTATTTCTTTTTGTTGTCTGATTGCTGTTGCTAGGACTTCTAGTACTATGTTGAACAGTAACGGCGAGAGTGGGCATCCTTGTCGTGTTTCTGATCTTAAGGGAAAGGCTCTCAGCTTTTCCCCATTGGGGATGATATTCGCTGTGGGTTTATCATAGGTGGATTTTATGAAATTGAGGAATGTTCCCTCTATCCCTATACTCTGAAGAGTTTTAATCAGGAAAGGATGCTGTATTTTGTCAGATGCTTTTTCTGCATCAATTGAGAGGACCATATGGTTCTTCTGTCTCCTCTTATTTATGTGTTCTATCACATTGATTGATTTGCGAATGTTGAACCTTGCATCCCTGGGATAAATCCCACTTGGTGATGGTGGATGATCCTTTTAATGTATTGTTGGATCCTATTAGCTAGGATTTTGCTGAGAATTTTGGAATCCATATTCATCAGGGATATTGGTCTGAAATTCTCCTTTTTGATGGGGTCTTTGCCGGGTTTGGGGATTAAGGTAATGCTGACCTTATAGAATGAGTCTGGAAGCTTTCCTTCTATTTTTTGAAACAGCTTCAGGAGAATAGGTATTATTTCTTCTTTGAATGTTTGGTAGAATTCCCCAGAGAATCCATCAGGCCCTGGACTCTTGTTTTTTGGGAGGTTTTTGATCACTGCTTCAATCTCGTTACTGGTTATTGGCCTATTCAGGTTGTCAATTTCTTCCTGTTTCAGTCTTGGTAGTTTATAGGTTTCCAGGAAGGCATCCATTTCTTCCAGGTTGCTTAATTTATTGGCATATAGTTGTTGATAATAAGTTCTAGTAACTGTTTCTACTTCCTTGGTGTTAGTCGTGATCTCTCTCCTTTCATTCATAATTTTATTAATTTGGGTCCTTTCTCTTTTCTTTTTGGATAAGTCTGGCCAGTGGCTTATCGATCGTATTAATTCTTTCAAAGAACCACCTTCTAGTTTTGTTGATCTGATCTACTGTGTTTCTGATTTCTAATTCACTGATCACTGCTCTAATCTTAATTATTTCTCTTCTAATGCGTGGCTTAGGCATCGTTTGTTGCTTTTTCTCCAGTTCTTCAAGCTGTAAAGTTAGTGGGTGAATTTGGGATTTTTCTATTTTTTGAGTGAGGCTTGGATGGCTATGTATTTCCCCTTTAGGACTGCCTTTGCAGTATCCCATAGGTTTTGGACCGATGTGTTTTTGTTCTCATTGGTTTCCATGAATTGTTTAAGTTCTCCTTTGATTTCTGGTTGACCCAAACATTCTTGAACAGAGTGGTCTTTAGCTTCCAAGTGTTTGAATTTCTTCCAAATTTTTTCTTGTGCTTGAGTTCCAGTTTTAAAGCATTGTGGTCTGAGAATATGCAGGGAATAATCTCAGTGTTTTGGTATCGGTTGAGACCTGATTTGTGACCCAGTATGTGGCCTATTCTGGAGAAAGTTCCATGTGTGCTCGAGAAGAATGAGTATTCTGTTGTTTTAGGGTGGAATGTTCTGTATATATCTATGAGGTCCATCTGGTCCAGTGTGTCATTCAAAGCTCTTGTTTCTTTGTTGATTTTCTGCTTAGATGATCTGTCTGTTGCTGAGAGTGGAGTATTGAGGTCTCCTACAATTAACATATTATTGTCAATATTACTCTTTATTTTGGTTAACAGTTGGCTTATGTAGTTGGCTACTCCCATGTTGGGGGCATAGATATTTACAATTGTTAGATCTTCTTGTTGGATAGACCCTTTAAGAATGATATAGTGTCCTTCTGTGTCTCTAACTATAGTCTTTAGCTTAAAATCTAATTTGTCTGATATAAGAATTGTTACCCCAGCTTTCTTTTGAAGTCCATTGGCATGGAAGATGGATCTTCATCCCTTCACTTTCAGTCTGGATGTATCTTTAGGTTCAAAATGAGTCTCTTGTAGACAGCATATGCCTGGGTCCTGTCTTTTTATCCAATCTGCAACCCTGTGCCGTTTTATGGGAGCATTTAGGCTGTTCATGTTGAGAGTGATTATTGAAAGATATGAATTTATTGTCATCATGTTGCCTGTGAAGTCCTTGTTTCTATAGATTGTTTCTGAAAATTTCTGTTCTATATGACTCTTGGGGTCTTTCTCCTTTTATAGCACCCCCCCTTAATATTTCTTGCAGGTCCGGCTTAGTGGTCACATATTCTTTCAGTTTCTTGGAAGCTCTGCATCTCTCCATCCATTCTAAATGACAGCCTTGCTGGATAAAGTATTCTTGGCTGCATGTTCTTCTCATTTAGTGCCCTGAATATGTCTTGCCAGGTCTTTCTGGCTTGCCAGGTCTCTGTGGATAGGTCTGACGTTATTCTGACGTTCCTCCCTCTGTACGTAAGGAATCTCTTCCCCCTAACTGCCCTTAAGATGGTTTCCTTGGTTATAAGATTTGTGAGTTTTACTATTACATGCTGGGGCATTGGTCTGTTTTCCTTGATCTTGGGAGGGGTCCTCTCTGCCTCTAGGACACGAATGTTTGTTTCATTCCCCAGATTAGGGAAGTTCTCAGCTACGATTTGCTCAAATATATATTCTAGTCCTCTCTCTCTCTCTCCACCCCCTCAGGGATTCCAATAATTCTGACATTGGAATGTTTCATGGCGTCACTTACTTCTCTAATTCTGTTGTCATGGATTTTGAGCTGTTTCTCCCAGGCCTCCTCTTTTTCCTTCTTTTCTATCAATTGGTCTTCTAGATCACTACTTTGTTCTTCTGCCTCACTTACCCTAGCTGTTAGAATATCTAGATTAGATTGGATCTCATTGATAGCATTTTTAAGTTCTGCCAATTCAGCTTTCATTTCTGCCCTTAGAGACTCTATGTTGCCATTAATCGATTTCTCCATTCTAGCTATCATCTTCATAACTGTTACCCTGAAGGCCATTTCCGACATCTTGTTTATATCTGTATCCATTTGTAAATCTGTGGCAGAAGTCACAGTCTCTGAGTCTTTCCTATTTTGGGGGTTTCTCCTCCTAGTCATTCTGTTGAGGGGTGGTTGAGGGGATGTATAGAGTCCAAATTATTGACCAGAACCCAAGCAAGATGCACCTGTTTTCTAGGGACCTTAGTGTTGCTGGCCTCTTGTTCTCCCAGCCTGTCTTCTGGGGCAGGGGCCTGCCTCGCTGTTTCTCAGACAACCCTGTTTGGGCAGAGTTGCCCTGCCCCCTGTGGCGGGAGATGGGCTCAGCGGGAACCGGTTTTGGGGGCTTTTGTTCTCTGGTGCCTTTCCCTGGCGGCTTTCCACGTCTCTTCCGAGAGTCAGAGCAGAAGAGACCGTTTCCAACCCTCTGCCTCAGAGCAGAGAGATTGCAGTCTGTTCTTCATTGAGCTCTCCAGGCCACACCGTCTCCGTTTCTGTCCGTGCTGCTATAAACTGCAGCGTCCTGGATTGTGCGCCCCTCCGCAGCGCCCCCAGTCCTGCCTCCAGGTCGGGGCACATCTCTGCCCTTTGTGCTTCTAAAACCACCAGCCGCCCCCAGTTCGCATGTGCGGCCCCACTGCTCCGGGTTTCAGTCAGAGGGGGGCTGCCCTAAATTCCTTTCCCCACCGCTACCGGTCTGCGAGTCTGTGCCCCGTCCCCAGCACGGGAGGCTATCGCTCACTGGTGGTGTAGGATCCCCATGGCCAGGCTCCCTCCCGCTGCCATTTATCCTCCGATATCTGCCTGCAGAATCACGGCTCCCCACTTTGTACCTCGGAACCAACTGCCTGCGATATTCTGTTTGTAGAGATCCAGATCTTCTTACATCTCAGGCTGGTTTCGTGGGTGTTCAGAGTGGTCTGGTAGATAGCCAGCTCAATTCCGGGGATCGGTTGGAATAGGGTCCCCTATTCCTGCACCATCTTTTTTTCTTTTCAAGATCATTTTTATTATAAAATATAAGAGTCATATACTTGTGAGCATTTCATAATGTGTATCATTGTTGAATCACTATGTTGTACACCTGAAACTAACATAATATTGTATATCAGCTATACTTCAATTAAAAATGTATAAATTATAAAGTAAGTTTTTGTTATAAATACACATATACACGTTCAAAAAAATCAATCAGAAACCTGTATTGCGGGCAGTTAGAGCTGAGCCTGGCCACGGAGACTGCCAGGCTCCGTACCCTGATGTGGCAGGTGAGCCAGCCGGGGCTGTGGGCATAGGGGTAGGCAGAATTGCAGGCACCTCTGTGGGTCTGGGTACAGGGCCACGCGTATGTGCGCACCAGCACCCATGGGCTCTCTGTGCACACGATATACATGCACACATACATCCTCTTCCTTGCCACTACGTTAGCAGGAAGAGGATCAGTTTGTACAACCATAACTCTTGTCGCCAAAGCTCCAAGAAGAGGGAAATCCAGAAATGAAACATGCTATGTGTGAGCATTTGGCTCTGGGGGGATGTGTGAGAAAGACCAGACAAGGCCTGGAAAGGTAAGAGACACAGATAAAGTGAGCTCCATGAGAAAGAGGAGCAAGGAAGAAAATCAGAAGGACATTGGGCTGCCACCTCCTCAGTAAGTGGAGACTGAGAGCAGGGCAGAGAAGGAGCTCATAGGGGACACTGCTGGGCTTTTTGTTTCCCTGAGAGCTAGCAGGGATTATGAGGAGACATTAATCTCAACAGCAGGGACAAGGAAGGTCAAATCAGAGTGAAAAGTGTGTTATGGGAAGGCGCCGAGTCCAGGCGGGAGGTGAGCCGGTCTGGGCCCCAGGGCCAAGGCTTGGGCCTCTGATTTGAGGAGGCTGACCGAGTGAGCAGCCTGTAACCAGGCAGGACCAGTCTGCGCTCTCAGGGAAGGCCGGGGAGAAGCACAGCTTCATTCTTTGACATCAGGAGGCGAAAGGCCGGGAGTCTCGACTTCCCCAGCTGGGATGATTAAAGAATGACTCACAGTTTTCTTTAAAAGAGAAACCAGTGGAGGGCTTTTAGAGATGGTTGTCCAGTCTACCATGTTGCACAGATGTCTGAAACTCTATTTTATTGTGAGACTGTGCTGGTTTTTGTTTGTTTGTTTTTCTTTTAAACATTTGGCCATAAAGAACCCAAAGACACCAACTCTTTATGGTCAGTGTTGAATTAGTGGCCATTATGCAAAGAATTCTAGGGCACTCACCTCTTTAAACTATGCATGTGGCGGGGTGCCTGGGTGGCTCAGTCATTAAGCATCTGCCTTTGGCTCAGGTCATGATCCCAGGGTCCTGGGATCGAGCCCCGCATCGGGCTGCCTGCTCCACGGGAAGCCTGCTTCTCCCTCTCCCACTCCCCATTCTTGTGTTCCCACTCTTGCTGTGTGTCTCTCTGTCAAATAAATAAATAAAATCTTAAAGAAAAAAAAAACAACTATGCATGTGGCACCCAGGTTCTGCCATTTGGCCCTCCTGGCCTGTTTCCTCTTCTACTGTATCGAGGTATCCAAAACATACCCCGAGTCCCTGAGTACACTGCTTAACAGGCAAGCTGTATTTAGGGTCAGTAAACTTTTTCTGTAAAGGGCCAGATAGTAAATATTTTTAGGCTTTGCAGGCCGTGTGGTTTCTGTCTTAACTACTCAGCTCTGCAGTTGTAGATCAAAAGCAGCCATAGACAATAGGTAAATGAATGAGTGTGGCTATGTTCCAATAAAACTTCACTTAAGGACATTGAAATTTATATTTTGTATGATTTTCACATGTTTCAAAATATTATATTTCCTTTGATTTTTTTTTCAACCATTAAACATGTAAAAACCATTCTTAGCTGATGGGCCACACAGAAACAGAAGGCAGGTGGGCTGTGGCCCATGCACCCTAGTCTTCCAAATCCTGCTCCGTCTTATCACAGTGTGAGGACTGTCAAGGTGATGAGCTTCATATGGGTCAGGCAAGTTTTAGGTACATGACAAAGCTATCCCACTCAGCTTAGCAGGCCGTTTGGGATTCTCTTTGTAAATTCTTTCTTATTCCTTAGCTTTCTTCCTCTCACTTCTTCCCTCCTTTTCTTTTTCTCCTTAATACTCCAAATATTCTGGAACCTTCTTCCAGAATCCTTTTTCTTATCCTATCTTCCAGGCTGGTCTGGTTAATTTCCACAAGACCCTGGCCAAGCTGAGGGGTGTTTCTTCCTCCCCGTTTCCCTCAGCAGTCCCGCACATGGCTCCATACCCCCTCCCTTTCCCTGTCATCTGTTGGTCCATTTGCTGCTGGTGAGCTCTGGGCTCATTCTGAACTTCTAGTTGCACATCTCTGTTTTGTTGATGGCATCTCCCTATGGTTTACATCTTTTTGGTTTTGGAGGATTAAATTGGGGCGCTCAAAGAAGGAAGGCATAGGGAGTAATGATATTACAATAGAGCAGGACTTGTCCAGCCAGATAATGCTGGGGTCCCAGGACAAGAGAAACATTCCAGCACTTTATCATGTCCTCCCCCCATGTGGTCCAGCACAGGGCACCACCAGCCACCAGGTTGTTAAAGCCAGAATCCCGGGGCGGAGGTACAGCTGATTCTTATTAACTGCAGTAGTTATGTTCTATAAAGTTTCCGTGAACACTGAATTAGTGAGTACTGAACCATTACTCTTAGGGAAAATACAGAGTTAGGTTCTCTAGTCACAACAATTTTGTCAAATGATCAATGCATAAACTTGCTTTGTGTTTATTTCTGTTTAAAGATGCCTTATTTAATATATACTGTGGATTCAGGGGCACCTGGGTGGTGCAGTCAGTTGAGCATCCAACTCTTGGTTTAGGCTCAGGTCGTGATCTCAGGGTTGTGAGATCGAGTCCTGCGTCGGGCTCCATGCTCAGTGCAGAGTCTGCTTAAGACTCTCTTCCCCTTGTTCCCTCCCCCCTGCTCTCTCTCTCTCTCTGAAATAAATAAATCTTTAAAAAACCTATATACACTGTGGATTCATTAGGGTTGAACAGCACTGTAACAGATTTTCCCTGTGAAGCATATCACATTCTTCTTGCACTTAAGAACACTAGACAGCACTTTAGCACTACCCCTGGGGGCCATTTTAAATAGTGAAATCACCAACAAAAAGCACACAGATGCAAAAAATGTGGAACTGAATAGATCATGAAAAGGACACTTGTTTATAGTGTGAGAGCTGGAACAGGAAGGAAATGCATCTCTTTGTTCACCCTTAGCTGGGAACGTGGGCATCTGCAGATTCAAATTTTTTACCACGCCATGCTATCTGTGCATTACCACAGTGAGTGTTGATTTTGGGGTTGCCAATACATTTTAGCAAGTAGGCAAATTTGCGAATGCAGAATCCATGAATAATGAGCAACTGTACACTTGACCCCATTCACAATCACCAGCCCAAGTTTTATATCATTTGCATCTTCTAAAATCTGTCCTCTTCCTTTGATGTCCACCTTCCCCCACCTCAGTCCATCCCAACAAAGCATCTCCTCTGGCTTGACCAGTGCAGTCTTCTAAACCAGTTAACCCACATCAACTCTTGACCTCTTCAGTCTATTTTTCATCAGTGGGAAGAGAGAGGTTGGAGAAGAGGGCTGTGGGAAGACATGAGCAGTTGGGGAGGAAGACATGTAAAGAGGACTGGGAGGAAGCCTGCTGCTATCTTGACATGCACAGAGGTGTCGGTGGTTTCTTTTCTGTGACAACCTGTTGAGACCATAACAAGGAGAAGAAACATGAGAAGAAACCCAGTATTATCTGAATTACAGGCACATCGTTATTTCAGGTAACTATCCCCACAACCCTATATGTATATACCATTATTACCTCTTTTCGAATGAAGAAACTTAGATTCAAAGTGTTTAGTAACTTGCTCAAAGTCACATCCAAGCAAAAGAGTCAGGGTGGAGCCCAAACTCACATTGTGAGGTCCTGTAGCCCAGGCGGCACATCCTCTTCCTGACACACAGCCACCTTCCAGCAAATGAAGGCTTCTGGTTTGACCTAAGCCTAACATGATTATTTTCTGCTTAACTTCAGGGTAGCTAAACAGCATGGAAATGGAATATTCCACAGAATAGAGTTCTCTGTCATCTTCGGGGCTATCAAGGACCCTATCTTCACTCTTCACCAATTCTAGAGCTCCGTTTGAAATCGTGTCAAATCCAGAAAAAAGCATTCAACTGGAACTCAGTGTAATGTGTTGGGCTGATGACCTTGGACATTAGGGCCTCATGGACTCATTGTCTCATGTACCACAAAGGAAAACTTCCAACTTTATCCCGCAGAGAGGATTTTGTGACTCTGGCTTTGAAATGGAGTAAACACCTTCTCCCATGAGGCATGGAACCAGCCAGCCATGGCTCAGACCTCACCTGCTCTGAGGACTTAAAGTAGATTGAGAAATTCAGCTCTGTTTCTTGCCGAGAGAATACCATTAGGAAACTGCTTTGTAGCCTTTCTCTCGATCAGCACTGGGCGACCTTGGCACATGAGGTTGGGCAACCCCGTTCACCCCTACCCCTCTTGTCCACAAAGCAAAGAACACTTTGAACTGTGTTTGTGGCACGTCTGCTCACATCCAGATCCTCGGGGATCCCCTGACTTTGGACCTGGGCCACTCTCTGATAAGGGTGTAGGACCGCAGGCCGCTCCCACCAAACACGGCTTTCTGTTGCTGAGTTAGAGTGAGCACAGGGCGATTAAGACTACAACTTGATTCAGGCTACTGGGGAGAATTAAAGAGATGAAGCGATGACTTTCTGGAGAAGAAAAACAATTCATGGTTTTATACCACACCTCCTCCCCCCTCCAGTTTGCCGCCTGGTTCTCCACAAATCTTTGTTAATGCCTGTGCTTCGGCTGAGCTCAGTGCCTGGGGTGAAGAGACAGGGAGCCCAGACAAGGTGGCCCTGGCGGCGGGGGGCTGAGCGCCCCGTCCCCGTGACTGGCCCTCCCGCCTGTGGTTTGCTTGGTGCTGTTGGCGTCCGCGTCAGGAGACGATGATTGAACACACCTCATCTTTGACAAGTTGTCCCCAGGTCTTCAGAACTTGGGTTCTTTCCAGAAGCAGACCAGTGCGTTTTGACACAGGAAAATGGAACAGTCCTTTGTTTCTGTTTTTGTTTTATTTTAAGATTTTATTTATTTATTTATTTGAGAGAGAGCGAGAGAGCGCTTGAGCAGGGGGGAGGAGGGGCAGAAGGAGAGGGAAGACTCTCAAGCAGACTCTGCACTGAGCGGGGAGCCTGAGGCTGGCTCCTTCTCACGACCCTGAGACCATGACCTGAGCCAAAATCCAAGAGTCTGCTGCTTAATTGACTGAGCCACCAGGCATCCCACGGGATAGTCCTTTGTAGCTTTGTCACGTCTCCTCGGCTTCCAGCTCATGGAGGCTGCCCCTGCGAGGCTGGTGCCTGCTTGTGAGCGAGGGGACGCACCTGCCCCAGCTCCCGCCAACATGTCATATTAACATAAACTGAAATAAAGGTAATTACCCTTCTTCGAGGTCTTGAGGCATTGCCACTGGGACTTAGGGGATGAGAAAGAAGTGGGGGGCAGAAAGGCATGGAGGGCTGCAGGTGCTTCTCCCACAGCTGAGGCTGCAGAAAGCGCCTTCTCTCCTAGCACCTCAGGCCCGTCCTTCCCCGGCCAGCTGCACAGCAGGCCATGTTGATGCCCCCATTCCTCTCTCTTTTGTTCCCTCTCCTAGTCCTTATCCTGTTGTGGCTGCCCAAGTCCTGTCCGGATCCACCCTCACCCCTGACTAAATGCCGCCCCAAGACCAGTGAGCCAGACCCACTGCAGAGGTTAATTCTCCCTGGTCTTGGGAGGGAGGGAGGAAGGAGCTGGGTGATGGCCTTCATTACATACACATTTGCTGGTCTTCAGGCTAATCTTCGTTTTTCTGCCTTTGCCTGCCCTGGTGAGCCAAGAGTCTTAACCACAGATACTTGGGGTGGGCCATAAGAGATTTCCTAGGATTCTGAACCTCCATGCCTCAGTTTCTCCACTTGTAAATAGAAGAATGAGCCTGTTTGAGTATCTCTTACAGCAGGCTGGTGTCGGCACAGAAGCTCAAAGGAAGTCACAGTCATGAAATCAGTGCCCCAAGCCAATGACACTGCTTCCTGGAAAGAAAGCCCAAGCTGTTAAAATGCTAGACAGCCCTTAGTCTTGTTTATGCATTTTACTGGAACGCTCAGGCATGAAGTGTTCCCTGAAACAATAAAAAGATAATTTACCCAGGCTGCTTCATCTCTCTGTCTTGACTCTTTGTGCTTTTTCATAACGCTGTCCACTCCCAGAACTCTGAGAGCCCTTTTTCCTCTTGCGGTTTACATTTTCTTGGCTGATTGCCTCTCTCTTGCTCGCTGTTTCCTTTCCCTTTTGATGATTGACTTTTAGCATCATTTCAGTGTCTGTAACTAAATAAGCAAAGCCTCTGGGTCCTGCACCATAATTCTAAATTTCACTGTAAATACAAATGCATTGTGTCTGCAGATTGGACCGAGTAATTTCAAAGCTCAAAGAAACCTTAGGTTTTATTTTCAAGTCAGTTTGAAGCCAGGCATTTATTAATGGCTGTCTGTGTAAACCACGTGCCATGCTGGCCAAAGGAACACAAAAGTGGCTCAGTGCAGAGGGGAGACAGTTACGGGTTGTTTTGGAGCATAATAAACAGGTACTGTTGAATGAGGGCTCAACTGAGGTGGTTGATAATGAATTTTCAGAAGCTCTGCATCAGTTTACATTTGGATATATTTGACTTAAGAAAGTGGGGCATGTGACCGAAAGTCCAATGGAGGCAGGGTCGGCGTTTGGTTCAGAGGCTCTGTGATGTCAGGGTGGGCATCTGGGCCATGCTTTCAACCTTTCCTCAGATGGGGGCCTCACGTCTGTTTTCAAGGCAGGCAAGGCCTAGGAACAAATGTTGGGTTAGCCCTCACCTGGGGGGACGCAAGGCTCGCAGAGGCTGTGTGAGTTCTCCAGAAGCCTCAGGCCAAGCCCTGAGAAGCCCAGTATATTCCAAACTGAAGGACAAGGTGGCACAAGGGTGGAGATGTTTGCGTGGGACGGCTGAAGAGACAAGCTTTGGAATTCACGCTGGTTAGAAAGGGAGAGGAAGACAGGAGATTGGGGGAGGGCAGAAGCAGACTGGTCAAAGGCAGGAGGACATGGGGCATACTCAGGGGCATCTGAACTTGGGATGCGGAGCTGCTCCCGGTGGCCAGGAGGCTGTGTTGTATGGGCACCTGTGGGGAAGCATTTTGAGTGTGAGAAGTTCAAGAATCTGGGCGGGCCAGTCACACACAACAAAGTCACTTAGGGTAACGGGAGGAAGGGGGAGGCTGGGGACAGGTTAGAGGGAGAGGATGACTGGGAGTCAGGCGCCAAAGTCTTTGGGAAGGGCGGGGGTCGGGGTGGGGCCCAAGAAGAGCCACAGAGAGCAGTGATGAGGGGGACTTGGAGGGCAGAGTGCCCGACAGCATCCACCACAAAGGAGCAGCAGTTTATGAAGCAGGGGACCCAGGAGGGCAGATGAGATGCCCAGCGGGTTCCAAGCAGCAGTGGCCTTTGTGATGGGGACAGCGGAGCTGCAGGCTTGTGGGGAGAGACACTAGGCCTCTCAGAAGTATGAGTCTGGGGTCCAGGCTGAGGTGTCATTTTACAATGATAAGTTTGGAAAATCTGAAATTTTGGAGGTTCCTTTTACTGGGGACAGGCATTTCCTCCCGGCAGCCCTAGTCTTGTCCTTGTCCACCTCGAAGGAAAGGACGGCGGCTTTATCCTTTCCCCTCTGCCTTCTGACCCTCAGGGGTTGCGCCCTGACGTGGGAGGGCGCACTGCAGAGCCCTTGCTTGCCTTCACCTCATTGTGTTGCCCCATTCTCTCAGACAGAGAAAGAAAATCCTGTATGATTTCACTTATAGGTGGAATCTAAAAAACAGAAGAAATGAACAAACAGACAGACTCATAAATACGGAGAGCAAACTGGTGGGTGCCAGAGAGAAGGGGTGGGGGGCGGGCAAAATAGTAAAGGCGATTAAGAAGTACAAACTTGCAGTTATAAAACAGTAAGTACCACATTGGGAATATCATTAATAACATCGTAATAACATTGTATGGTGATGGGTGGTGAGTACACTTACCTCGGTGAGCACTGGGTAAGGAACAGGATTCTTGAATCACTGTGTTGTACACCTGAAACTCATATAACACTGTATGCCAACTATAATTCAATAATAAAATAAAAATAAAACAAGACAGAGAAGGGGTCTATCCTCTCTGAGCAGTACACAGAAAGCAAAGAAATCATCTTTTGTTTTTCCTGTTTTGCTAAGGAACTCTTGGCCAAAAACTTCACCCCACTCTAAACTCTCTGTAAATCAAAGCCAACAGTACTCTTTATCTCTGTGCCTCAGAAGAGTGTGTTCAAGATTCATGAAGTTGTTGCCTGGATGAAAGCTTGCCAGCTTGGAACGGGCTCCTTCTAGGGGTGTTAGACATCACACTAGATGGAGGAAGAATTTACCCAGGAATTACCAGTGGAACCCCCGTAGTCGCCCTTGTCCTGGCGAGTCCTTCTCCTGCCCGGACTGAACAGGAAGGGAAAGGAGAATCTCTGGATGAAAGAAGTCCAGGGAGGTGGGATGGGCCATGTCTGACGGTCCCTGGGGATTCCAGAGTGGGATGGCATATTTATGGCAGGAGCGGGCCGCAGCTGGTCCAGAGGGTGCCCAAGACACAGTATGAGGGAAGAATGTGGCACAGTCAGGCATGAGGGGGACGGAGGAACCTCCTCTCCAGGGCAACCTGAGTTGTGAGCAGCCTGGGGTCTGCAACAGAATAGTTCTGTGGACGGTAGAGCTGGGGTGGGGAGACCTCACTTGTTCGCCGTGGAAGTGTTTTCCTGTAAACAGCTTCCCGGAGGATGAATATTTTCTTCTTTTTATTTGCATATGTCATTGTTTAAAAGGCTTTATTAAGTGTTTATGTTAACCTGTTGCTAGGTTAACTTATCTGCTTATTATTGTTATTAGCAAAACAATAAAAGAATGTATCAGGGAGTTTGGAAAATTAAAGAAAATCACCCGCAACCTGCCACCCTATTACAACTTGATAGATGATTGATTTATTTAGAAGAGAGAAAATCTGTTTTGTTTTGGTTTTTTCCCTCATGGATTTTTTCTTTGGTATTTAAACATCTGAGATTTGAATAGTGACGCAGTTAGGTCGCTGAATATTCAAGTCCATCCAATCCTTCGATTTTTCTGCATTTGGCCCATGCTGTTCTGTTACTTCGTTACTCTCCTGGGCAATGTCACTTAAAAACTCCTTTTGCTAATGGAACATACTGCTGCCAGTGAGCTCTTAAATTTTTTGTTACCTTTGTAAAGTTTCCATTTTTGGTTTCATATTTCTTTAAATGTGCTGTCCCACGAACATGACAGTCATGGGCATTCCAGGCCACAGACATCTCAGGACCCGAAGTCTACCACGGAAGAGCCATCCAGCAGCGGACTTATATATGCCCAAGACTAGCACAGCTCTGAAGGCTCCTCCACACCCTGTGTTCTGGGAACTTTCTGGATAAAGGACAATACTTACTCATTCCTGCTCATCTTTAAACAAAAACATTGAGTTAATGGTCCATAATATTGATCTGAACTGTCTGGAACTTAACACACCCCATTTCGGGCAAAAGGTTCCTGGGAAGTTTCACTCCTAATGACTGAAGCTGTTAAAACCAGATCCTAGGATGAGATAGCACGCCACAAAACCCAGGCTCCTCCCCTAGGCTGGGAGCTACCTTTGTGCCCGGCAGGGTCGTTATCAGCCTCTGAAGCTTTCCAATGGTGTAAAGGAGATTTTCGATGACGCTAGGTCAGGATGTTAAATCACTGGTCTTCTGCGTGAGCTAATGGTAATTTGCCCATATTAATCTGATCTTTACATTTGTTTCTAGGTATAGCTTTGCCCCCTGAAATGGGGTTAAATTTCACCCCTCTTTCTGCTTCCTTACTTCCAGCCCTCTTCAATCATTTACCCTGTCCCACGGGGAGGCTGAGCAGTTAAATGAGCTCAATGGAGTGGCATTTGGTACCTGTCCTGTTCAAACAGCAGGGCCAAACAGGTAGGTAGGGACCCTCAGAGTGTGAACCCCACCCTTGGACATAGGTCACACCATATGCTTCAGGCTATAAAAGTGCTGGAACAACACTTTAGATTTTTAAACTCTTATAATACATGTGAGTTTAACTGAAATAACCAATTACGAGATCATGACCTGAGCCAAAGGCAGATGCTTAACCGACTGAGCCACCCAGGTGTCCCAGCGATCGGTTTTCTGAGGATTGTCATGTATGGTAGGAAATAGTCCAGTCCTGAAATAAGCTCTATTCCCCCCATTTTATTGAGATACAATTGACATCTGGCACTGCTTAAGTTTAAGGTGTACAACATAAAGATTTGACTTACATATACTGATTAAAGGATTACCACAGGGGTGCCTGGGTGACTTAGTCGGTTAAGCATCTGCCCTCAGCTTGGGTCATGAACCCAGGGTCCTGGGATCGAGTCCCACATTGGGCTCCCTGCTTGGCGGGGAGTCTGCTTCTCCCTCTCCCTCTGCCTGCCGCTCCCCCTGCTTGTGCTCTCTTTCTCTCTGTCAAATAAATAAATAAAATCTTAAAAAAAATTGATTACCAAAGCAAGTTTAGTTAATATCCATCATCTCATATAGATATACACACAAAAAAAGGAAAAAAATTTTTCCCTTGTGATGAGAACTCTTGGGATTTATTCTCCTAGCAACTTTCAAGCATACCGTGAAGTTTTAACTACAGTCATCGTGCTCTACGTTACATCCTTAGTACTTATATCTCTTCTAACTGGAAATTTGTGGCTTGGACCACCTTCCTCTATCCACCCCCCACCCCCAACTCCTGACTCCAGTAACCACAAACTCATCTCTTTTTTCCTCTGGGTTTGGTTGTCTTTTTTTGTTTGTTTTAGATTCCGTACATAAGTGGATCTTTTCATATAGCATTTGTATTTGTATGGTATGTCTCTGTGTGACTTATTTCACTTAAAACAATGCTCTCAGAGTCCATCAATGGCATTGCAGATGGCAGGATTTCCTTTTTTTAATGGCTAAATAATATTCCATTGTGTATATATTATCACAGCTTCTTTATCCATTCATCTGTGTTGATGGACATTTAGGTTGTTTCTGTGTCTTGGCTATTGCAAATAATGCTGCTAAGGACATGAGGGTGCAGGTATCTCTCTGACACGGTGTTTTCATTTCCCATGAAATACAGACCCAGGAGTGGAATTGCTGGATCATAGGTAATTCTGTTTTTAACATTTTGAAGCTCCTCCGTACTGGTTTCCGCAGTGGATGCACAATTTACAATCCCATCAGCAGTGCACAAGGGTTCCCTTTTCTCCACATCCTCGCTAGTATTTGTGATCTTTTGTGTTTTTGATGACAGACATCCTAACAGGTGTGAGGTGATATCTCACTGTGGGTTTTGATTTGCATTTCTCTGATGATGAGTGATGTTGAGCTCCTCTTCATGTGCCTGTTGGCCATTTGTATATTTTCTTTGGAAAATGTCCATTTAGGTCATTTACCCATTTTTAAATTGGATTGTTTGGTTTTTTGCTATTGAGTTCTTCATAATTTTGGATATTAACCCCTTGTCAGATACATGGTTTGCAAATACGTTTTTCTCCATTTTTTTAAGCTTGCCTTTTCATTTTGTTGATGGTTTCTTTTGCTGTGTAGCTTTTTAGTTTGATATACTCTCACTTATTTTTGCTTTTGTTGCTTGTGCTTTAGGTGTTATCTCTGAAAAAGCATTGTTAAGACCCATGTCAAAGAGCCTTTCCCTATGTTTTCTTCTAGGAGTTTTATGACTTCCAATCTCACATTTAAATCTCTAATCTATTTTAAGTTAATTTCTGGGAGGGGTGTAAGATTCTTTTATATGTGATATTCAATTATCCCAGCACCATTTACTGAAGAGACTGTCTTTTGTCCATTGAGTACTCTTGGTTCCCTTGTCAATATTAGTTAACCATATATGTATGTGTATATATGTAAACACTTCCCAAATGTGTGCTCAGACTTGCACAGACCTATTTCCTGGGTGTATTTTAATGGTATTTCAGAACCTAAGGTTGTAGTGAGGGCAGTGGTTGGAATGGAGACCCTGAAAGGGTGTGGAATATTGGTGCTAAGTTCTGAACTGAAGCATTTATAACTTGCCCCTCATCATTATGATGTTCTTCTGCATGCTTTTGCTCAAAGAAAAGTCACTATAGTTTTGTTTTGATGACCAATTGGGGTGATATCTGTCTGGCCTAATCAGAAGTTCAAAGTGAAAAGCAGGGTGCCTGGGTGGCGCAGTTGGTTAAGCATCTGACTCTTGGTTTCCACTCAGGTTATGATCTCAGGGCCGTGGGATTGAGCCCTGTGTTGGGCTCCACACTTAGCGTGGGGTTTGCTTAAGATTCTCTCTCTCTCCCCTCTCCCTCTGCCCCTCCCCACTGCTGTCTCTCAAATAAAATAAATCTGAAAGAAAGAAAGAAAGAAAGAAAGAAAGAAAGAAAGAAAGAAAGAAAGAAGGAAGGAAAGAAAGAAAAGCTTTGGTAAATGCTTTGACCTGGTACCATTTGTCAAACAAAAACCACTTAACGTTTTTGCTCTCCGGATAGAGAATATGTGTTCTTGACTCAGAATCTGGAGGAGGAGAGAGCCGTACGATGAGGAAGGTGTGACAGTGGTGATGTGTCCTGCAGAAACGTGGGGAGAGAGTGGTGAGCAGCTCTTGGCCAGGGTGGCAGCGGAGGCTTCACAGACATGTTGACATTAGTGTGAATCCTAATGAATAAGAGGAATTCCCAGGTGGGAAAGGGCACTCTAGGCCAAAGTAACAGCATAACCAGAGACGAAGGGATGCAAGATCAGGGGCCATGCCAGGAAGTGTGAGAAGTTTGGTATGATAAGAATGTATGGTGCTGTGTTCAGAAGAGGACTGGACAAGTAGACAGCGGCCAGAGCAAGAAAAGCCCTGTTGTTATTCAGGTTTTGTTGTCTTGTTTTTTTTTTTTTTTTTCAGACTTGTTAATGAACAACTTAGTATGGCTTTATAGACAATAGAGGCAAATAAATGACTATAACAAAACTTTGTAGCACTGATGCAGAAAATCCAGGTGAATTCTCCTAGGCTCCTCCTAGACAACAATTTTCCTACCTTGAGTTCTCTTAAGTGCTAAACATTAAAAAGAAAAGAGGAAGAAAAATAAGATGAAAAGGAAGACAAATACATTCATTAAGATCTTAGCTGAACTGGAAAAACGATAAGGCCAAGAGATAGAGGGAGCTAGTTCCAGATGGCAGAAATGATGTCTATTAATTAGTCATCGCTGTAGTTAATTAAATATTTGGATGAACATAATGAAAGAACATTTGAGGCTCTCAGCTGAAAGGGTTAGTTAAAGCTAACCTCAGCTGAACGAGTTGGCTTTGTTCCATATAAGGAGTCACGCGTTAGAGAAAGTGAAAGTATACTTTTCACCTTTCAGTATGATTGATTGCTATTTTGGGGAAGCCAACAAAGAGAAATAACTTTATCAGACAAAGCTACTGCTTTGTTTCTCAATTACAAACATCTCTGTTCTAGAAATTCATAAAAAAAAGAATTACAATTAGCAAACAAATATATGAAGAGATGCTCAAACTGACTTCTACCTGAAGTCGTGCAAACTGAAATATCAGGAAAGAATGACTTTATGCTCATTAACTTTACCAAAAACATGGTAATAGTAAAAGTTGGCAAGATTGGTGGTGTCAAGTATTAGAAAGTATTCATTCAACAAAGTTTTGATGGCCAAATTCTGTATATCAGATACTAAGAAAGGCACTAATGTATAGAATAATAGAAACTTTTATTTCCTTTTACCCAGTCGTACTGCTTCCAGGAATTTCCTGGAAATAATCTTCATCCCTACACTACTCTAAAGAAAATCCTGCACTGAGTATATACATAAACAGAAATAGTCAATATATAAATAACTGAAAATTTGGAAGCCATGTAATTGCCCGATGGTATAGAAATGTGTATTAAGTTATTACATTATAATTCATCCACTGCATTTGTTAGATAGAACAGGTTTCTCACAGTAACAAATAATTCCACAAATTGCAGTCACTTAACACACCAAAGTTTGTTTCTTGCTCATGTAATGTCCAATGTAACTTGAGCAACTCACCAGAGAATCTTTTCTCTACACAGTGAGTCAGGGACCCAGGCCACCCGGTGATGCCACCATCTTAACACTTGGCTTCCAGGAGGGGGAAAAGAGAAAACATGAAAAACTCACACCATTTCTTAACTGCTCTACCTGAAAGTGATGTATCACTTCTGCTCAGAGCCATTTGGGCAAAACCAGTCACATGGTTTCAACCTAGCTACTCATTATTATGTTTTGCCCGTTTTCTGACTGGGTTGTTTATTTTCTGCTGTGGACTTTTAAGAGTATATATATAATTCTTCTTAAATATATATAATATATCATTCTTTTAAATATATATAATATATATAAAGAGTATATATATTTATATATATAATTTTTCTTAAATATATAAAATATATATAAACTCTTAAATATATATTCTGGAATATATCTGTATATATTCCAGATACTATACCTTGGTCAGGTAGATGGTTTGAAAATATTTTCTCCCACTCTATATAGCTTGTCTTTTCATCTTCTTGACAGTGTCCTAAATTTTGATGAAGTCCATTTTACCAGTTGCTCCTTTCATGGATCGTGTTTTTGACGTCAAGTATTTCCTTTGCTTGACTGTGCACTAGCTGGAACTTCTAGCAGTATACTGAATATGAGCGGTGGGAGTGTGTATCTTTGCCTTACTCCCAGTCTTGGGGAAAAACATTCATTCTTTCACCATTAAATATAGTGTTAACTGTAGATTTTTTTGTAGATGCTCTTTATCAAGTTGAGGAAGTTCTCTCTTCTTATTTTTCTGAGAATATTTACCTTGAAGGCATGTTGAATTTTGTCAAATTCTTTTTTTGCATCAGTTGGTATGATCGTACACAATACTGCAATGCAGTTCTGATGCTAATTACCCAGAGTAGTGTAGACTTCACAGGTTTAGGGCACAGCCCCCCACCAGACTGCCCTCACTTTAGATGCCAGCTACTTCTCAGGTTTCTCAGGTCCCCTGAATTTCTGACCAACTGGCTACGAATTTGGGGGTTCCCACTATCACCTCAGGTTTGGTAATTCACTAGAATAACTCATAGAACTCTGGAAAGTACTATGCTTACTATGAAAGTTTCATTATAAAAGTTGCAAATCAGGAGCAGCCAAAGGAAGAGACCCAAAGGGCAAGATCTGAGAGGGTTCCCAAAGCAGAGCTTCTGTGTCCCTTCCCCAGGGAGTCAGGACGTCTCACCCTCTGGGCCGATCGATATGTTCACCATCCAGGAAGCCCAACCAAGCTTTGGTACCAGAGTTTTTATTGGGATTTTATTACAAAGGCATGGTGGATTGAATCATTGGCCACATGATTGAGTTCAGTCTCCAGCTCCCTCCCTTCCCTGGACATTGGGAGGGTGGGCTGATATCATGTAGTCCAAGGTGCCAACCCTCTAATGACGTAGTTGGTTTTTCTGGTGTAGGTAGCCCCCATCTTGAAACAAGGGGCCCACCGTTAGTTACTGAATTAACATAACTCAGCATTGTGGGTCCCAGGGGCCCACAATGAATAACAAAGACACTTATCCCTGGGAAATTCCGAGGATTTAGAGGCTTGATCCCAGAAATCAGGGACAAAGACCATATCTTGATATACAATGGGGTTACCTCCTGATAAACCCAAATATGGTAAGGCAAAAATGCATTTAATATCCTAATTTAGGGAACAACTTAGCTTAGCCCAGCCTACCTTAACCATGCTCAAAACACTTGCAGTAGACTATGGTTGGGCAAATCATCTAACACAAAGCCTATTTAATCTGAAGTGTTTAATGTCTCCTATAATTTATTGAATACTGTGCTGAAAGTGAGAAACAGAAAGACTCTATTGGTACAGTAGAGTGGTAAGTGTGTTGGTTGTTGACCCTCAGGATCTCATGGCTGCCTGGGAGCTGGGGCTGCTACCCAGCATCACAAGAGAGGATCTTATGGCATATTGCTAGCCCAGAAAAAATCCAAATTAAAATTTGAAGTGTGGTTTCTACTGAACACGTATCACTTTCACACCATTGTAAAGTTGAAAAATTCTAAGTCGAGGACTGCCTGTGAGGGTGCACCTCCACTCTCCCCACATGGTCTCCACTGACTCTGTGTGGAAGGAGGCCTTGTGCCGGCCAGTGGGGATGAGAGTCCCCACTCCTTACTTGTGTTCTCTGACACTACCCCTGAAGGGGTGTTGGGTACCACTTCTCATAACATGGTGCGGGTAAAAGTCTAGACTTTTACCAGTGAGGGTGGGAGTGAGACCACAGTTTTTTCTGTGGTTGGCTGAAGTAGAGTGCTTATCATCTAAAAGTTCTCTGTCTTGCTGGGCTGTCCCTTCCTGGCCTTTGGCTAGAGAGAGAAGCTTCCGTGGGACTATTTGGTTTGTGCCCACTGTCATTTCTGAGTTGCAGGCTTCTTCAGCTCCAGTGATGGGTTATACAAGGTGAACAAACCAAAACCAATAAAAAGACCTGGAGAACTCACGCCATGTCATTTGTTGGGTCCTGAGGCCCCTAACCCATCTGCCTCTTTCTTTCCACCCTCTGGAGGTTTCTGAGGTTTGTTTTATACATGCTGTCCAGGGCTTTTAGTTGTATTTAGCAGGAATAAGAATGCAATAGAGATCTACTCCGCCTTCCTGGGATGTCTGCTTACTTTTAACTTTCTGCTCTGCCTTAGCTTCAGATTCTGAGAAATTTCTCGAGGGAAAATCTGGCAGTGTGACAGGTCTACTTCTCTGCCTTTTCATTCTCATTGGAATAATTGGCCTCTCAAGCGTGCACAAAAAACTCCCAAAGCTCTGTTGATCCTCTGTCCCCAGCAGCAGCCTCTGCTCAAGCAAAGCCCAGATTCTTAGCTGTCGCCCTGTCCTCAGAACCAGCAAATGCCCCAAGGGTTAACATAGCTGCACAAAGTCAGCTCACTTCTTCATGGTTCTTCCCACTTTGGAATCTTTGACCCTCTAGTCCTCTTTGCTTCAATGGCTCTCTGATGTGTGGAAGATGACTTAAATTTTATTTAATGCAGCTTTTTGTTATTTTTGGCAGGAACATTAATGTGTCCTAAGGTACTCAATGATGACTGAAAGTGAAAGCCTGTTTCTCAGAATTCATGTGACAATATTGTACGTGAGTGGCTTTATGTCAGAAGCTCCTTTTTCATTGGCTAATGTATTTCAAGTAGCAAAGGGATAGTGTCACAGAGAGTGGCTAAAAGTGTGGCCTCCTAAGTTGGGGAGCCTGACTCTGAATGCTGGCTCCACCACTTACTAACCTTGGGTAATTTTTTCGACTACTTAAGCCTTGATTTCTTTCATCTGTAAAACGAGGATGATAAAATATCCATCTTAAATGGTTGTTGTAAAGATAAAATGAGACAATGTGAGTAAAGACGTTAGTGTGCTCTCTAACACATGATAAATGAAGACAAAATTGTTAGCTATTATTTAGTACCAATGTTCTAAATGATAGATTTGTATCAGTCAATAGAATTTTATTTATCCAACAAATACATGTGTTGATTAGTTATTTACTTACCTGTGACTCATATCTGTGATTTTTCTTGAGGCAGGAAAATCCTCCAGATATCAGAGCCACGTCTCTCCTTAACCTAGAACGGGACAGTCCATCTTTTGGTCAGCATCAACGGATGCAGAATAGGATTGGATTCTATCCTGGAGATAGGATGAGGTAGATAGGACAAAGTGGGCCAAATATCACTTGTTATTGTGTGAACCCAGGATAAAACTGTGTGGAAGGGTATAGCTACTTCAAAAAAATTACATAGAACCGAGAAAAGAGAGGGTCCTCTATGGGTTAAGAAATCCACAAAACTGCTGTGATTGCAATGGGCAATATTTGGACAAGGACAACAAGAGTGGGGAAGAGAATACGTATTTCATCTACAAGTTCTTGTAGTTCTCTGGATTGTAATTGTGACACAGCTTTGTTCATAGAAAAAAGATGAACGATAAAGAGGTAGGCCACTACTTGGGAAAGGACTGTAACGTTAGCAAGAAGCAGAGTCTCTCAATTTCTGTTTGGCTTCTACCTTCTCTGTCAGTGAGAATGGTCCTGAAAACATGAGGGTTATTATGAAAACATGAAGGATGATTAAAAGCAAAATAAATTCCAGGATTGGCAGAGATCCGCCCAGGCAACATTAACTCAAGTGTCTGAATCTAGGATTAACTAAATGAACTGCAAGAATTTACATTTTCAAAATCAGTGTTTGGAAACTTTAAATAACCATTGACCATAGGGAAGCAGGGGAGTATAATGGTTAGGAGTTTGGTTTTGGTATTAGACGGGCCTGGAAGTCCTAACTCTGTCACTTATTAGCTGCCTAACATTGGAAAAGGAAACTTTCTCTGGGCTTTATTTCTTTATCTCTACAATGGAGAAAATCTATGAATTCATAATGATCATCAAGAGAGGAAGAAAGAGATGATTCATTGTCACTATTTGTTGCAGCAAAAGAATCACCTTATCTGAAGGCCATTAAAGCATAATAATTGTTCATCTTGCCTCTCATGTTGACCAGATAGCTTCAGTTGATAAAGGAAAGCTCTACTTTCTTTCTATAGAAGAATGCCAGGCAATAAATGTAGAAGGGATGATAGAATAAGAAAGCTGTTGATTTGAAATTTCTAATGAAATTATTAACCAGTAGTGCTAAAGAGGGAAATGTTGGAAAGGGAAAAATGAGCTTTCTTGGCATCAATCTCTTTTTTTTTTTTTTTAAGATTCTATTTATTTATTTGTGAGAGAGAGAGAGCGAGAGCACAAGTGGGTTGAGGGGTAGAGGGAGAAGCAGACTCCCCACTAAGTAGGGAGCCCGATGCGAGGCTTGATCCCAGGACTCTGGGATCATGACCTGAGCCGAAGGCAGATGCTTAACGGACTGAGCCAGCCAGGCGCCCCTTGACATCAATTTCTAAACTTCAAACTGTGTTATGAGAACAGAGTTCTTAATTTTAAGGGATGGTGATAAATCAAAGTGTCTACAGCAGGTAAACGAAATGGTAAGAATTCTATACGAGAAATGGTTGCCAAAGGTGGAGCCAAGTGGGAGGAAAGAAGGCTCTAGAGGGAATTTCTCCAGTCCTATGAGGATCCCTCATGCAGCATACAGAGTAAGTTTACTACCGGGTGGCTTCAGAAGGCAGAACAAGAGCCAGATAAAGGATGTTCCAGGGAGTCAGAAAGGAAAGCTCTGGTTAGTGTTCGAAAGAGAACTGGAGGTGGGCCGAGTGAAAACCGGAGATGGAGTCACTAACCCTGAGGCCTCCGGACTGTGTCCTCAAGACAAGGAGGTGGGCGCTTCACAGATCCAGGCCAGGGTCCGCTGGGCTGTGGTTCTGTGGGTCTTGACTAGGTGATTCCCAAAACGGCCCATCTCAGGACACTTCAGCTGGCTGTTGGCACCCTGGTCAGTAGATGGTGCACAGGTTGCTGGCCCCGATCTCTGCTGAGTTGGGTGGTTGGTCTCTGTCTTGCTCTTGTGAAATCACTTGGGCTTGTTGGCCGTGACAGTGGGGCTCTGTGCCGGCACCAGACACCCTTTCTCCACCTCTGACTGCTTCCTAGGGAGCACTGCTTGGTGTGGGGAACAGGATATCTGCCAGTCAGATGGCAGAATAAAGGCAGACTGAAGCCAAAGAGCTCTACTTTCTTTGTGGTTTTGGAAAAATGAGAAGGCAAGTGCATGTGATGAGCAGTTGTCTCATCTGAAGTTGGCTGCCTATGAGGGGAACAGGCTCACCTTGTACCAGGTGGAGGAGTACAGAAGGCAGCCCTGGGCGAGAGCTCTGGGCTGGCAGCCCCTCACTGGTGACTCAGTGCTGAACCTGGCAGGGTGTGCCCGTGCCCGTGTGTGTGAGCACACATATGCCCGTGTGTGTGAGCACACATATACACACAGGGTTGCTGTTAGTAAGAACTTCTGTGTTTTTATCTCAGCTCTCGCTCTGGTTTTCTGAACAGAGAAACTTGAACAAATACATGGGACCCCAGGGGCTGGGATTGGGATCTGCCGAACTTTCTTGCACCCTGTGAGCTACCTTGTTACTTTGATTACTCTCCATCTTCCTTCCATTTGGCGGTGTGTTGGCACTATGCATTTCTGCTTTGGGATTAGGCAAAGGAGGCAGGGGGTAGGATGAGAGTTGACATCCGGACTGCCATGGAAGAGCCTCCCAAGAGGTGAGGACGTCTTGGATTGTAACTTCTTGGGCAACATCTGGCCAACGGGGCCCTGACCACGACTATCCAGGATGAGGCCCAGAGGGCAAGCCCGACTCCTAGAGCTGCCCAGGAGGCCAGAGCCAGCCTCAGGGAAATCAAAGATCCTCATGAACTCTGCTTCCCTTCTGAGGTCTTGTGCTTAGGTCTAGGGGATTTTCGTATGAGTCATTTTCAGCTCAGAACACCCAGACTGTGGTTAATGACTTGAAATTTTATTGGGTGAAGGATTATTGAACCCCTTGGACTCTTTCTCCAACCTTTTTATTATAGTTCAGCTGACCCACCACGTGCTCCCTCAAGTGGTCCCCTTTGGGGACGTTCAGAAAACAGCCTTTAACACAAGTGACTTTGACCTCTGATATCTTCAGGACCCATTTTTATCTTTTCCCCTCTTTTTGGCTCTAATCTTACTGTGCCATTAAGACTGTTTTTGTTTTAATCAGCTTTTTATTTTAGAATAGTTTTTAGATTTATAGAAAACTATAGCATACCATGCTTAATGTACTTTTATACCTTTGTACTTTTTTGTACTTTTGTATTCTATAGTATATTTTTACAGTATACTTTTTGTATAGAACCCCCATGTGCCTCAGACAGTTTTCTGTTATTAACATGTTACATAGTAACCTACTACTTATTATTATTTTTTTAAGATTTATTTATTTATTTGAGAGAGAAAAAATGCGTGTGCGGGAGAGTGGGGGAGGGGGCAGAGGCTGAGGAAGAGAGAGAATCCCAAGCAGACTCCCTGCTGAGCGCAGAACCCTGAGATTGTGACCTGAGCCAAAATCAAGAGCTGGCTGCTCATCTGACTGAGCCACCCAGGCGTCCCTACATAGTAAACTACTTATTATTATTAACTGAAGTCTAGACTCTACTCAGTTTTCCGTAGTTTTTATCTAATGTCCTGATTACGTTCCAGTGTGCCATCCAGAACACCACATTACATTTACTTGTCTTGTTTCCTAGGCTCCTTTTGGCTGTGACAATTTCTCAGACTTTTCTTGTTTTTGATGACCTTCACTCTTTTTTTTTCTTTTATTGTGGCAAAAAACAATCATTAAAACCATTTTAAGATTTGGTGCTGAAATGGCCAAAAAGGCCAAAAATGTTGCCAAGTGCTCTGAGTTTTTAGGGACAATCGGGAGAATGTGAATCCTTCTTTTGAGAGAGAGAGCTGCCTACGATAGGTTTTGTGTATCAGGGTTACTTAGAACTGAGCTCTGCCCCATGAGCCAGCGGAAAGGAAGTAGATGTGCACCATTCAGCCCGTGCAATATTCCTCCGCTGAAAATGCCTCTCCTTTTTTTGTGCTAACCCAAATTTTTACTTCACTTAAGGTTCACCTTGATGAACCCACTGGAGAGGCTCCCAGACATCTTCCTCCTATTCCCAATTCCGAAGGCATTTGTAACAACAGTTTGTACCACACTGTCTTGTATAATTCAGCTGTTCAAACTCTCCTTGGACTGCATCAGTTTGGCTTCCCAACCAGACTGAAAGGCCCTTGACATCAAGGACCAGCTCTCTGACTTCTTTTATACCTTTACAATAGTTTTATTATTTTGTAGATTGGACAAATGGGGAGGAAAGCTAAAATGACTTGGCGAAAGCTGCGCAGAAGAGCCACCCAAACCAAACAGTAACATTCATTTCCAGTTTACAGGAGCTGGGGCTGGGGAGGTAAGGGAAGCACTCAGCTCCCACATGGTATTTAAGGGAGCACCAAAGAATTGAGCAATCAAAATGAATAATATTTCAATGCAGTACTTAAAAAGTAACACAAAAAAATCCGTGGTGAACAGATGTTGCCGCTAGCCTTATGACCCTACGTTATTGTGCAATGAAAGAGTGGTTTCCAATCAAGCCAGGATTCCCAGGCCTGTCAGCACTCCCTCCCCCGCCAGGTGACATACGAGGGTTGACAATGGCAATACTAGCTTTAGTTGCAATCGTGGTTTTTGACTGTAGAGATTTAATTAACTTTTTGCCCTTGGTTCAAACTATGGGAGGATGTTTTGATAGGTGCGTCTAGTGGTGCCATTTTCCTTTTTCCTCAAGGTGTCTGTGAGTCCACATGGCACTGCAATTTACAAAATGCTTTAGCATATATCATTTCACTAATGCTCCAAAAAAATATATATATATATCCTGAGAGGATGGTGTTATCCTCATTTTAGAGAAAAAGAAGCTAGGTCTCAGAGTAAGTCCCTAATACAGCAATATTGGGCTGGCCAGCCGTGGGGCTGGGAGTCTGATGTTTCCTGACCCAGATCCTGCCCAGCAGATCGCCTTTGTATACTCCTCCCAACCCTCTGCTTTTCCTTCTGAGCTGTGTGCACTCATGTCTGCCTCTGCCATTTCCCCAGGGAAGTGTGCATGTGCTTGAACGAGTATGTGTGTACGTGGTTGTGTGTGTTTGCTTGTATGAGCATGTGTGTGCATGCACGTGTGTGTACTTTCAGACGTGAGAAGCCATGGCACAGAGGGCTTATAGCCAAAGAGGGCTTACGATGCTGAGGCCAGACAGAGTTCCTGTCTGCCTGACTTTGCCTGCTGAATCACATTTGGAGAGCTGGCTCTAGCCCTGAGAGCTCAGACAGGACTTTACTTCCTTCCCCATCCACAGGAACCATTGCCAGGGCCAGTGGCAAGGAACAGCCCCTCCTGAAGTGCCTCCCTTCTCAGGCTTTAGGGAGAAGGCTCAGAATCTTGGAGGTGATGTAGAAGTTGCCAACCCCATGGCTAGAAGAATAAAAATAACGTGTTATTTGGGGGAACCCCAGCTTGTCTTTTCCAAAGTGAGTGCCTAAAAACCCCCCACAAATATGCAGCCCAGCTTCTGGATTATGAATGCAGAAAAGGGGTTTTTCTTGTATCAGGAATCGTTCCATGTAAGATTCACGTTCTCTGAAATGCCATCTCCTTTCCAAACCCAAGCCCGGCATTATAACCTGAGAAATCATTATTACCCAGTCCCTCAATCCTATTCCAATAAACGGAGGACCACACACCAGCAGCTTTCAGCAGTTTTCCTTGGCCAAATATTGTTCTATCCTGTGTTAGTTTTGACAGGATTAGTCGTGGAGTCCTACTAGAAAAGTCCCAGGATCCCTGTTGGCTGGACAGCCTGTTAAAATATTGTTTTGCTTTCTTGCAGTTTGCAAGCCTGTGGCCCCGAGAGACATTTTTAGGTATGTTGCTTCTTGGCCAGCCTGTTTCAGACCGCGACGGCCCAGCCGCGGCCGGCGCCTTGACCAAGAGGCTCTTGAGTGTGTGAAGAAGCACCTTTACAGAGGTCGACCAGAGACCACCTCACCATGCGGACAGACCTAGGCACAGCTCAGGCGGGAGCTGGTGCTGTGGGCTTGGCCTGGGGGTGTTTGTGCACATGGGGAACAGCGGGCAACCCAGGAGGTAGCAAAGGAAGGCCGTAGGAAGCCAGCCCCTGAGAGCCTTGGGGAGGGTAGTCCAGCGCATTTAACGCGGTGCCCTGAAATGCGGACCACATGGTCACTCCGGTTGCTCCAAGCCAGGCTCCAAACACAGGAGCTGACTCCTCCATCCGCCAGTAGCTCTCGTCTTTGTTTACTTTGGTCTTTACCCCGTTATGGGAACCAGAAGGGGGAATTGGTAGGTGGCTGTGCGGCTTGCAGGATCTCTGACCATTTGGGGGGGATTGTTATTTGATTTGAACTCTATGGTATCCCGGTTGTGGGTGTACACATTTTATTGAATTTGATGGAAAAATATTGGCTTTAATCAACTAATATTAATGAATACCCACCTCACCGTCTGTTTTTATTGCAGCATGCTATGTGCTTACTTCTAACTTTTTAGGCTGGATTTAAAGATCACAAAGTAATGAGGCCAAAATTCTACAGTTTTTGTGTCATTTATTTTATTTTTCACTAAATAAAACTCTCCTAAGTCTTGTTATTTTATTTGTTTTCCCTTCCAGCCTCTATTATTCTGTAACATTCCTTCACATTGTCTTGAAATTCTCTTCAGACACTGCTCTGGTGGTGTTACCGCTCGGCTGTCGTAGGGAACCGGACGGCTTGGGCAGCGGATGGACGTGCGAATGGACGCTGAGGGTCTATGTGGTAAGACCCTCCATGAGGCTCATCCTTACTTATTTCTCGTTCCCACACTCTGCTCCAAGGAAGCCTGCTTACAGTGTCTCACACTAGGGTGTCTACGCCTGGTAGTCACACTGGAGAATATACTTTTACTGACTAGAATGTCCGGAATCTGCCAGTCTATGACTTTAAGATCTGTGATGGATTCACTAGGCTACAACATTTTCTCTGAGTCACCTGGTCTATGATGTTCGTTGATCCCATAACCCCCAGGACTGGGCATATCATTCACCCTAGTGAGTTTGCATTTCTTTATGTATGTCACTACATATTACCTTTTTATGTGCATTTTGCCTTCTTTTCCTTAGAAGGAAGACTACTACTTGGGGCAGGAATGCAGTCTTCTGTAACTCCCCACAGCTTCTAAGAGTGTTCTGCAGCTCAAAGTTCCCTGATAAACAGGGTGACTCAAGCATTTTAATGAACCAGAGTACAGATCAAGGCTGTGCAAGCAAAGGGTAAGAATACTCTAGAATAAGACTGGCATTCATTCCTCAGGTTTCTGTATGTTTATAGAGCAAGAAGGATCCTGGCAGTTTGGGTAGCTCTGTTCCAGTTACCTGACATCCAGCAGGTCCAGGCGCTGACATCTGTCACTCAGCCATGTCAGATGGGGTGACTGGACCAACGGAGACATATGGTGGAGGGGCCTGTTTTTGCCTTAATTTTTTTTTTTTAATTAATTAGTTTATTTATTTGACAGAGAGATACAAAGTGAGAGAAGGAACACAAGCAGGGGGAGCGGGAGAGGGAGAAGCAGGTTTCCCGCTGAGCAGGGAGCCCGATGTGGGGCTCGATCCCAGGACCCTGGGATCATGACCTGAGCTGAAGGCAGATGCTTAACAACTGAGCCACCCAGGCGCCCCTGCTTTAATTTGTTTTTAACTGGAATGTGTGTGTTTTGGGACCACACAGCAGTGGTGAGAAGCTTCCACCTGCTTGGGACAAAAATGATGAGCCGATGTTTCTAGGCCCATGTTTATTTAATGTACTGTGTAAACAGTGTTGACAAGGGAAAGGAAGAAGTGATAAAGATTAATACAAACACCCTCTAACTTAACCCTCCAGAGATTGCTCTCTAAATTTCTTGGTGTTGTGTTTTCATTTGCTTTCCTGAATTAAAATGGATTTGGAGCCTATGAACACCTGACGCTACATGAGCCTTCTGGGTAAGAGATGCAGGTTTGCATTTCTGAGTTCTGTGTCATTTTGGAATGTCTTACTCACAGTGTCAAAGATTTATGTTAAAATGTAGGAATTCCCATAAAGCCTCTTGTTAAAAATAAGCAAACAACAAAACTTCTCACCGAACATAAAACCACTTTCTATGCTGCTCCCCAGACTAAGGCCAAACTCTATTTTTTTACTCAGTTGTCCCATAGGGAGTTTGCTGTGGCTCATTCATTGAGTCTCTGCAGCTTGTGATTTCTCCTCAAAATGCCTTTCTACTGGGCTTTTCAAGACCCTCACAGGGCAGCCCTGATGATGAATGCTAGAGGTGCTCCCTCAGTCAGGGGAAACTGAGGTCCATGGTTTTCCTCCTGTAGGGCAGTAAGGGTCTAGGGGCTCAGCAGCAGGCCAGACCCCAACCCAGATCCCTCACAGACGCCTTTCCTGCGCCCTCTCTCGCGTACTGTGGGGTTAGGGCCAATCCCACCGCTTTACTCATGAGAGCATGGAGGGCCCAGGTGCTTAGCGGGAGAGCTGGAGGCAGGACGCCGGCCTCCCGCCTCTGGGCTGGTGGCTTTTGTTGTTGTCCTTCTGTGGGCTCTGGGCCTGCCCCTAATAGCGCCCTCACCCGGAGTGGAGGCAGCAGCGACAACCAGGCAGGGCTGGGGCCATGACTCCAGCCAGTTAATCTTTCATGAGAGGTCTGGACAGACTCTTCTGGCCTCCTGGGAGCTCCTGGGCAGCTCAGAGCCTTCAGTTACAGAACCAGCTTGAACACTTACAGAGTTGAATGCAGGGAGGCTGATCTGGGTACTGTTCTAACTTCTGTTTTGAGTTGTGTTCAAGGAATAAGCACAGAGAGGATTATCACATGGCGGGAGAGATGAGCAGACGGAAAAGCCAGTTTTAGCTCCAGAGCTCGATGTCTGGGGTTCACAGGAGGGGCATCACGTGGGTACCCTCCATTTATCTACTTATAGCTAGCCGGTCGGTCGTTCCTTTAGCAAACTGCCGAGCTGTAGTGATTACATCACACAGTGCAAAGGCCTTTGGCCGTTATTGCGCTCCGCCTGGCCGTCGGCCAGAGGCTCTGCGAGGGCCGCGTGGACACGTTCCAGAAACAACTAGAGGATGTAGCTGCTTGCTGGGTGCTTTCAGCTTTTGTTGTTTCTTTTCCCCTTCGTTTCTTACCTGTACCTACGAATCAGTCCTCTGTTTACTGTGAGTTGGAACCAAAATGACCTCAGATGTCGATGACTCATGCTGTTGGCCCCCACGAATGGTACCGAGTGACCCTTACGCAAGGCATTTCCACCATCTGAGGGAAGAGATGGTCTGAGTTACTCTTCAGTTAAAAACACTCCATGTGGTTTTGTTTGGCAATTCAAAAATAGGTGTGTCCTGTGGGCTCAGTTTTCTAGAATCCCAGGTAGGAAGAAAACCAGTTGTTTTCATTCAAGGGTTTATAAAAGATCCCCTGAGGGGTAACTAAGCTCTAACTGGACAAGAATGCTGACATGGCCCCCAGCACCCCCCACAAGCAGCCACACTCAAGGAGGGTCCCAGGCCTGGGTTCTGCACCCTGGGGGCCGACCTCTCATTGCTTATTTGCTCCCATTGTCTTACTTGTTTTAATCCAGTCACACTGCTGTGGTCTGAATGTTTGTGTCACTTTCAAATTCATATGTTGGAATCCTAACCCCCTAAAGGCAAAGGTATTTGGAGATGGGGCCTTTGGGACGTGCTTAAATCATGAGGGTGGGATTAGTGTTTTGTAAAAGAAACCCCATAGAGCTCCCTTGCCCTCCCACCATGTGAGGACAGTGAGAAGCTACTGTCCATGAGCCAGGTAGAGGGCCCTTATCCAACCACACTGGTGCCTTGATCTTGGATTTCCCAGCCTCCAGAATGACGAGGAATAAATTTCTGTTGTTTATAAGCTACCCAGTGTGGGGGACTTTGGTAGAGCAGCGCGAATGGACTAAGACACACACTTACAGGGGCCACACAAACAGACCTTTCCAAGGAAAGAAGGACCTTGCAGAAGAGGTGGTCTCAGCCTGCATCTGACTTCCTTCTGGGACTCAGGGCTGGACACCGCTAAAAGCTCCGTCATTGGCCCGGGCAGTGCGTGAGGCAGGCGGGCTCCCGCGCGTGTTGTTGTGGTCTCCCAGGCCTCACCCCCCACCCTCTCTGTAGGGCTGGGGTTCTGTATGTGTGCCCTCGTTTGTTCTTCCCTCTCAACACCCAGGTCAGGTAGACGATATTCTCAGCCCCAGTTTGCCAATGAAGGAAACTGAGGCTCAGGCAGGTTAAGTCACTTGATCAAGATTATGATTCTGCAAAACGGCCAATCTGAGACTTAGATCTTCTTGCTCCAAAGTGTGTTGCCTCCCACAGAGGCCCACCCCATCTGCTGTTTATTTTTTTAAGTGGTCAGGAACTTAGCGAAGCTGCTGGGGCAGTGGGGCTGTGGAAGACAGCCTGCTCTTTACCGAGGGCTCATGGGGCAAGAGGAGGGCGGCTGAGCCCACCCTGTTTGGAGAAACTAGCTCAGCAGAGAGCAGTCTCATGCCTGCAGTCAGTGGGGCCCGTAGGAGGTGGCCTCTGACCACCACAGAGGGACGCAGGACGAGGGAAAGAGGACAAGGGAAAAAGGGCATCTTAACCGAGAGATTTGTCAAGTGTTCCATGACTGGAGGCGGGGGGAAATCATAGATGATAAATACCTGATCCAAAACCCTCATGGGCTGCTTTTGAAGAGGCCCCTGACCCCTTACTTTGTGCAGACATAGAGGCTTAGATACTCGAACACACACACACACACACACACACACACACACGCACACCATTTTGTTTTGTTTTGCTATCAACAGGAATTTATTCTTCTATTAAATAAGGCTATATATAGCATGGTAAATTGTCTATCTACAGCTCACTAAGATGCTAATTTTTACATTGTTTTTCTTATACCAAAACTGGGAAGAGTCTGAAAATTTCTCGCAAAAGGAAAATCTTTTAAAGCTTTTAAAAACAATTTCAAGTTCATCCTGAACTTCATAATCCTTATCACAATTGGAGTGAATTAGTCGTGTAATTATTTGTTTGATGTCTGCATCTTCCATAGACTTCATAAAGCTTCAGAAAGACCGGAACCAAGCCTGTCACTCCTTCATTTAACGGATACTTAACGAGAGCCCATGTATGTCAGATACTTGCATCGTGGAGAGGCAAGGGTGAATGAAACACCAGGGATTCTGCAATGAACCTTCTCAATTAATTCGGAGTCCCCAGCACCTGGGAATCCCTGGCATACAGCAGTCACTTAATGAATACTCACTGGATAAGAGACAAACGTGCTTCTGGTGTATTCTTCCCACCCCACATCTTCCCTTAATAAGAGATTCGGGTCCTCACTCTGTCCTCCTGGGTGAGCCCCCACTAGCCAGCACCCCCTGCACTGCCCTCTGGACACACAGGTCTGTGCCCGTAGGCTGGGGTCAGGATCACCCTGCCTGCCCTCAGCACGGACAGAGGACAGACAGGGAGAAGGGACCCGGCTGTCCCAGCAAGGTGAGGGGAGGAGGGAAGAGTGGAGAGGGTTGACCCACTTTTCCTGTCTGTGAAGTTCCCAACTGGGCCCTAGGGCTTTGTGGGGAGGGGAGGGGCGGGCTGGGCGGGTATCCTGGCTTGCCGCCCTGACCCCTGCTCTGTGCTACATTATTCGCAGGACAGTGACGTGTACCAGTGGGGTGGCTGAGTCATCAACAAAGCTGCTGTGTGCTGGCTGAAGAAGGAGGGGCCAGAGAGATTCAGAGTCCCGTGGGCTCAGCCTGGGGGCTGCTGAGGCCAGTCTCTTCATTGCTCTGGAAGACAAAAGGCTACGGCACCCACTGGTCTCCTTCTCCCTCATCCTGGGGCTCTGGGCAAGTCCATCAACAACCCCCCCCCCCCCGCCCCCTGCCTTTGGAGAGGGAGTTGAGAGGACTCAAGCATTAATGAGGGAGAGACATGCGTGCCGGGCCTGGAGCTGTCTCTACCCAACAAACGTGGAATCTTGGGCAGTCCCTCCAATTCTCCAAACCCCAGTTTTCTCATCTGGAAATGGGTATAATTATATCTACCCGAAGGGTGTGTGGAAAGAGTAGCACTGTTATTCGTACAGCCTGGGTGCTTAATAAATGGTGGGCGACATTTCCCGGGGTTCCCAATTGGAATCTGATCCAATTTCGTGCTCATGATACCGGCATAACACAAATCACAATCTCTGTCCGTCTCTCCCAGCACAGACGGAGGACTATCCGCCCAGACTCTGCCTTTTTGAGGGGAAGGAGGCACAGCGTGTTTTATCTGGTCCTGCTGGTGTTGGGGTGAGAATCACGACCTGCCTTCAACCTGAGCACGAAACCTGTCCTCTGAGCACAGCCAGCCCCTCCGTGGCCTCTGTCTCTTCTCCACCTTCCTCACTCTTAACTGAATTCCCTGTGTTTCCTTCCCTGCCCTTGGAGAAGTCTCTGAATCTTTCCGCATGTTCCTCTTGGGTACTCCCCTTCTTCCTTCTTGGCTCAGGGGAAGGGGGGCCCCGTTTTCACCCACTGAAGCCCTCCTTTTCCCCCCTTCTCCTGCTCCCTGCCCACCAGCTCTCCTGCCTCCCTCCTGTTTCTTCCAAACTGTCCTTTCCTTCAGCAGCTCTGTGCTCCTGGGGGCCTGGTCCTGCAGCGCCCTGGGCTTCTTTTTTTTTTTTTTTTTTTAAAGATTTTATTTATTTATCTGACAGAGAGAGACACAGCAAGAGAGGGAACACAAGCAGGGGGAGTGGGAGAGAGAGAAGCAGGCTTCCCGCTGAGCAGGGAGCCCGATGCGGGGCTCGATCCCAGGACCCTGGGATCATGACCTGAGCCGAAGGCAGACACTTAACGACTGAGCCACCCAGGCGCCCCTGACCCTGGGCTTCTTGTCAAAATAGAAATCCTTAGGCTTCGTTCCCACCCATTCCAATGGAATGGGGGCCTGGGAATCTGGGTGATGTTCGAAAAATTCTCTCCTTTAAAAAAATACTTTCTTTAGGGGCGCCTGGGTGGCTCAGTTGGTTAAGCGACTGCCTTCGGCTCAGGTCATGATCCTGGAGTCCTGGGATCGAGTCCCGCATCAGGCTCCCCGCTGAGAGGGGAGTCTGCTTCTCCCTCTGACCCTCCCCCCTCTCATGTGCTCTCTCTCTCTCCTCTCATCCTCTCTCTCAGATAAATAAATAAAATCTTAAAAAAAAAAATACTTTCTTTATAAATGTTAAGATCACAAAAGTGACAGCTCTACAAGTCTCCATTCTCACACAAACATATATATGCACAAGTAAAGAGAAACTCCTCCTGTGGATTTTTAACAAATGGGATCATGCTGTATAAATTAGCCTGCAAATTGCTTTCCTCTTGTATGTACACATCAGACATCCCTCCAGGTCAATCAGTATATGTGCCACCTCATTCTCTTTAAAAGTCATATAATATTTCTGATTCCACACATAAAACCATCACTACGATCCAGGCTTGAGCATATCTATTATTCCAAAACTACCTTATGCTGCCCAGGAATCAATCCTTCTTTTGTCCCCCACCTAGTCCCCAGGGTCACCATAGGTTAGTTTGTATTTTCTGTAATTTTTAATAAGTGGATTAATAGAGTACAAAAAATAATAAAAGTCATGTACTATTTCATGGTGGAGATGGACGCAGTTATACAACCATGCCTCGGGCTCTAGGTGTCAAGGCTGGTCCTGGTCTGCTTACTGCCCCGCGGCCTTAGCGGTGCTGTATTTAACATCGCTGTGTGTATTCTCACCGACCTGCGCTTTCATTGCTGCAGAACAGCTTCATAAAAATGGGATGGGTCCAGGGGCGCCTGGGTGGCTCAGTCGTTAAGCATCTGCCTTCCGCTCAGGTCAGGATCCCGGGGTCCTGGAATCGAGCCCCGCCCCGAGCTGCATCGGGCTCCCCGCTCAGCGGGAAGCCTGCTTCTCCCTCTCCCTCTGCCCCTCCCTCGCTCGTGCGCGCGCGCGCGCGCTCTCTCTCAAAGTAAATAAATAAGATCTTTGAAAAAAATGAGATAGATCTGTAAAAAGATATATGTAATTTTTTTTTTTAAGATTTTATTTATTTATTTGACAGAGAGAGAGAGAGCGCACACAAGCAGGGGGAGGAGCAGGCAGACCCTTAACCAACTGCGCCACCCAGGCACCTGATTTCTTGCATTCTAGAAAACATTAGCTATTATTATTTTTTTTTTTTAAAGTTTTTTATTTATTTATTGAGAGAGATAGTGATAGAGCATGAGAGGGGGGAGAGTCAGAGGGAGAATCAGACTCCCCGCTGAGCGGGGAGCCCGATGCGGGACTCGATCCCCGGACTCCAGGATCATGACCTGAGCGGAAGGCAGTCGCCTAACCAACTGAGCCACCCAGGCGCCCCTTGCTATTATTATTTTTCAATGTTTGTCAATCACATGACAAGGGCATATTGTCACATGTCACTTTATTTGACATTTTCCTGTAAGTGAAACCGAGCATCTTCTCCTGTGAATACTGAGCTTTGAAATTTCTTCTGTGGGAAGTCTATTCATTACCTTCCACTACTTTGTTAATGAGCTTGTCCTTTTCCTGTGAATTTGTGGCAGTTCTTTAAATATTGACCATACTAAATCTTTATTTACTGTAAGAATTGAAAACGCCTTTTTCCAGTAGATTTTTTTTTTTACTATTATCTTAGTTTACTTTTTCTAAACATGCAAAAATCTGTCATTTTTATTTAATCAGATTTGTCTGGTCTTTATGGCTTCTAGGTCTCATGTCTGGCTTAGAAAGGGCACCGAATACTGTAAGATTATACAGATATTCACGTCAATTAAAAATTTTTATTACTTGTATTTTATTTTTAATATTTGTGTTAAAATATCTTTGGGGGGCACCTGGGTAGCTCAGTCGGTTAAGCATCTGCCTTCAGCTCTGGTCATGATCTCGGGGTCCTGGGATCGAGCCCCATGTCGGGCTCCCTGCTCAGCAGGGAGTCTGCTTCTCTCTCCCCCTCTGCCCCACCCCATGCTTTCTCTCTCTCTCTCAAAATAAATAAAATCTTTTAAAAAATAAAATAAAATAAAATATCTTTAGAATTTATTGTATCCCTTTGGAATTTATTTCTGGGTATAGCGTGAGGTAGAAGTTTAGCTATTTTTTCTTCTAGGTAAAGAGCTAATTATGCCAGCATCATTTATTACTAAAACAATTATTTTCTCCCTAAATTGAGATATCCCCCCGGTTATATGTTAAGTGCTTGATGTCTCTTGAACTGATTTCTGGGCTCCAGTCTCTTCACCAGGGCCACTCAACTCTCTGTGCCAGGAGCAAGTTTCATTCCATTACAGGAGTTTTGAGGTCATTTTACCATCTGGTAAACAAGGAGAGAATCTGCCTCTTTCATGAGCTGCTCTGGTAAGTCTCATTACTGACGGTGTGATTTGGGGCAAGGTGGGTTAATGTCTTTATCTGGAAAATTCAAGACCCAAACCCTGCCTTCCTCACAGCTTGGCTGTAGGATGTCATGAGCTTGTCTCCTTCCTTCCCCTCCCTTGGGCCCCGAGCATTCCACCCTGAGGTCAGCCCCACCATCCTGGAAGCCCCAGTTGTCTCTGGGCAGGCTCTTTCTCTGCCTCCCATTTCTCTGCAATAACCCTTCTGAGCAGATGATGCGCGACTTCTCACTTCCAACCCTGACTTCTCACCTAAGTCCGCTTCTGAGTTTATCTTTGTTTGTAGAGTTTCTTCATTAGTTTATGCTTTTTCCTTCTTCCAAACAGGATTTGAAGTGACTCAGACCAGGCTTCTGAGTTGCCTGCTGGGCATCCCCTCCCTCCTGCATTCCAAGGTCACGTGTGAGCCACACTTTGCCACACTCGTTTCTACTCCTTTCAGTCTTATTCCTCAGCCTGGTTAAAGCAGCCTCCTGGTCACTCAGACTGGAAATAATGGCTGTGGTGTCCTCTCTCTCTGTCACGTCCAAACAGACACAAGGTCCTTTGGGGCCCCCTCTGCAGCATCTCTCAGCCCCGTGGTCCTGCCTTCAGCTGGGGCCTTCAGCGGCCTCTGCCCTGTGACTGTGGCCCCTGACATCCCCTGTTTTCCTGCCCTTCCACACCTCTTTCTGTGTGACCGCTCCCCTGATCAACACCCCCTATAGCTCCCCATGGCCTGTGAATACCATTTGAGCTTCTTAGAATGGTTATGAAGCTTTCCAGGTTCTGTCTTTAAAACGATACTTTTGGTTTGTTTTCTATTGGTAGGCCTATTTTGTCCAAATGTGTTTTAAAGTGATCACAAAAGGAAAGGTCTCATCTCTCTGAAGGAAGTGTGTAAATCTGATGGGAACATGCAAAGATGAGCAAAACAGCCTTTCTTTGCCAGGGCCCGCTGTTAACGACTAACGTCTGTGTCAGACGCTGGAGGCCTGGGGTGAGGAAAGCCCCTGCCCTGTGGGGCCTCCAGAAGAGAGGAGCTTGCCCGGAGCCAAAGCCCTTCTCTTTCCTGCTAAAAAGGTACAGGTACAAAGGACCATTAGAACCGGCAGAAAAGCAATTAATAAAGTAAGTGAAAGGCAGAACTGAAACCACAGCACCTATTAAAGAATAACAGATAACAGGTGAAGGCTAGCAAGGGTATGTTCCTATTAATAGCACCATCTATTTACAGCGGTGGCCGCTGGCTGAGTTTATTATCACCGGGTCCTCTGCTAAACACCAAAAGGGCCTTATTTCATTGAGTCCTCCCCACTGGCCAAGGAAGTGGGATGGTTATGGCTCCCATTTATCAGACGGGGAAGTTGTTTTGGGTGTGCAGTAGTTCGCACTGGTCCTCGAGCGGGGGTGCAGGCTGTTCCTCATGCTTGTCCTTACACTGGTCCTCATGCTGGTCCTCGCACTGGTCCTTGCACTGGTCCTTGCGCTGGGGTGCAGGCTGGTCCTCATGCTGGTCCTCATGCTGGTCCTCGAGCTGGTCCTCGCGCTCGGGTGCAGGCTGGCCTTTCAGCACCTGCGTGCTTCTCAGGCTGTGAGGCTGCCCTTCTACAAAGCCGGAAAGACAGGCTTCAGCCCATGTTGAGATAATGCCTATGTGGAAGATGAGAGTATTTTTTTTCTAATTGCCCCAGAATTTGCAACCCAGGAGCTGGAAGCTGACACTGCAGCACTGCTCATCTCCCTCCTTCTCACCGCCTTTTCAAATGGCCTCCTGGGATCTCCCAGGAATGAGAAACCAGCCTTTTATGGAGTCGTACAATTCCTAAAGGCTTTTCCCTCAGCTATACAAAGCTTTGAAATGACCAGGTCACCGCCTGCAGGGACTCAGTTATGTTTTTTAGACAAGAAACACCTTCCTTGTAAATATTTCCATTTTCTCCTGTTACTTTTAGACTCGAGGGACGCATTCGCTGAAAAACATAAGAAAGCTCTTATTCATTGCTGTTATGGATACAGATACTCTTATTTTAATAAAACTGCATATTCTTGGAAGCATCTTTTTCTGGCTTTTCTATTAGCTGGCTCAGGCTGTGGTTATATTTGGGAAAGCCTGGACAGTTGGCTCTTTCTACCAGACCCAAGGTGGCTCCGTTCACCTGGACGTCAGGAATGAAGAAGGGGGCGCAGATGGGAACATAATGAGGCAGGATTTGGATAACAGCTCTCACTTCCTTCTTACAGAAGGCCTCCAAACACCTGCTCTCCGCGGTGCAGCCTACCTGTAGCCGAGATCCCTCCAGGCTAAATCACCAGCTGCAATTTCCTTCTTGGTGGCTCTATTGTCCTTCTTTGTAATTATCTTAACAGCTCACTATTTCATCTTCTCCAGTCACCACAGTCTCTTAAAAGAAACCACCTCTACTAAGAACTCCGCAGTGCACGCTGAGTAGCACGGTGTCTCATTTAGCTTGCAAAAAGGAGCTCCTGAGATTTTATTGTTTATAGATGTTTTGTAAATAGGAACCATGTAAATGCTGCCGAGGAACTTTCTACTTAAGTGAACTCCCCTGGGAATCCCTTTGTAAGGCAAAGAACTCTTTTCTGATGTTGAAAATGTGAATTGATCTGTTTTGGAATGTGGGTATCCAAGGTTTTCTTAGCGTGGCCTCTGGTGCAGCGTGTGGGGACAATTACAGTGGCAATGCGAGATGACACACGGCTGGCTGTATGGGCGGCTTCTCCAGGAAGAGAGGTACTTCTGCAGTACAGGACGGCTCCTCTCCACCCAGGTGGCAGGATTTGGATGTGAAGAATAAAATTTGCCGTGACATCAAATACACAATTGTGACAGCCCCCTGCTAATTTAAACGATTTCATGTTAGGCTTTTAAGTCCTTTTGGGGGTTCTTTTCATCCTCTTATACAAGGAATGCTGATTTTGACTCAGTTAATCTGGAGGCGAATTTAAAGATGCAGTTTTCCAACCAGGACTTTGGCTGGGGGAGGACAACACGGACTCCAGTGCTGGACGACATTTGATACAGTTTACGTGATAATCATGTATTTTCAAGAGGTACTATTAATCCAAAGTGGATTAAAGACAGCTCCATATTTTATAACCCTTTCCTCATTTTGGCATTTTTCTATTTTTTTGTCTTCATCATAAGGGAAGCCCCAGTACTCCTCGGCAGTTGTTAAAGTAATAATGAAACAAATCCTAAAGCTGTATTTTTATATCATTCCGCCCTTGCCACGTGCAGGCCCGACAACCAGAGACTCTAGAGACTCAGGCATTAGCGAGGGCGTTATCCACACGTGTGACAGATGAAGCTCCTCATGGAGAGGAGAGGGGGAGGTGGCCTTGTGCACACAACCTCCTGCCCCCCCCCGCCCCCGCACGTGGGCACACAGACCAACACTTACATCCACACACACTTACACACACCGCCTCCCTACTCCCGACTGGCACACAAACCAATATACATTTGCCAACCCACACTCATACTCACACATACTCCCAACACACACCCACATATACACTTTAAGCACTGTCAGAATGCTTACCCGGGCTACCTGGAGCAGGTCCGGGGCTGGGCACCATGAGTGGTGTTCAATTGGTTAAATAAGAAGGCTATTAGATTGAGGTGTCTCTGATGCCCTGGTGGCCTACAGCCTACACAAACCAAAACTTAAGCCTGTAAACGCCTCAGGGTTTCAAAATTGAAAGGTGAAGACAACCAATCACAAACAGCTACCTAGGCTTTAAGCCATAGCCAATCAAATAACTTCCTTTCTTTGCTTCTGAAACTTCTCTTTGTAAGTCTTTCCTCTAATCCTGTTGGTGGAGGCTCCTAACCGCTTCTGGCTTGGTGCTGCTCAATTTGAGTCAATTTTTCAATTAAATTAAACATTTTAATATGCTTCAGTTTATCTTTTAATGATAGAGATGAACTAAATGCAAGTCCCAGTCCTGGTGGGGTCAGGCCAACTCTGCCAGGTCATTTGCTGGGTCAAGAATGGTTCTAGGTAGGGGCGTCTGGGTGGCTCAGTTGGTTAAGCATCTGCCTTCGGCTCAGGTCCTGATCCCAGGGTCCGGGATTGAGCCCCATGTCAGACTCCCTCCTCAGTGGGGAGTCTGCTTCTCCCTCTCCCCCTGCTTGTGCTCTCTCTCTCTTACTCTCTCTCTGTCAAAGAAATAAAAATCTTAAAAAAAAAAAAAAGAGTCTCTTGGTTTGCCTCTTAAAAAAAAAAAGAATGTTCTAGGTCAAGGGTCTTCAAATTTTTTGCTCCTATACTTTCTAATACCTTTTCCCCATAAAATTATGTGGCTCTTATATATTTTTCAGTTGCCATCTAAAATGTTTCATCTACGTTTAAATAGCCACAAAGAAGATTTTTTAACATATTGTGAATACTGACACTTAAAAATAAAACTGCCATATCCTTCTTTTAAAGGACTCCAGTGGAATCATAGTAATTTGATGATTACTAATAACCACTTTCATGGATACATGACCAAACTTATTTTAATGGTTGGAAATTTTCCATTGTTCCCTTTTCTCTTTGAATAGTTATTCCCATGTCATTCCCACCAATCCTAATCTAATCCTAATCCTAAAATTCTAATCTGATCACAAAAGTATTGTCTTTTGTTGATCATCCCATCTTATGCCTCTGCCAAATAGATGTAAGTTGAAATCTAAAAATTTTAACATTTTGGTGACCATAAATCTCTATTTATTTAAACCTTTTTTCTTTTCTGGATTGCATTCTTATTATAATTGATCAAAACAATAATATAGCACACATTTTGATATGTAATATAACACACATTTAAATAAAAGATGAAACTAAAATTTGATTAAAATTATTTTTCTTAATGAAAGATTAGATCTTCTAAAAAATTATTAGTACAGATGGATGATCCCTATGTTAGAATGAGACACAGTTCAGCATACATTTTTTCTTATTTTTCCTCTTTATGCAGGTAAAGAGTAACAAACATCGGTCAAATGAATGGATTGGAATGAAATGAGTTGTGAATTTTCCTCAATTCTTTGAATTCCTTCTGAGTTACATGTCAATGATTAAATAACAATTTAACACAATGAAAACAGTTTTTCATGATCTATGAGCATATAAAATCCTTTTTTCAATTTCGTGGGGGAAAAAAAGAATTGCATGCTCTGCCCCTCCCCCGACTCTTGCAAAATGGTAGCCACTCAACTGTCACAGACATTCCCTTAAATGGTCTCTGAGGCCACTGGGAAGTTTATGTCCCTTGGAAACAATGCACCAAACAAGATGGTGGAAAGGCAGCTTTGGGCAGGGTGGTGAGAAAGGAGAACCCCACCTCCTCTATAGGCATGTTCTCAGGCAGATCAATTTGAGGGAAGAGTAGTTATGGAAATTGAGGATCTGAAAATAGATTATCTTAAGATGATTACATGTCCACGCAGGTCTCGGAAAGTCTTCTAGTTCCTCTAGGAATATGCATACTGCCATGCAAAGATTGCTCCCATAGGTTTTCTAATAGAAGTGGGTGGGGATTAGTCAGAAAATAAGACCTAAATCTCTAAATCGTTAATATAGACATTATTCCACTTTGACCTGAGGTGCTATTTAAGACAATAAAAATAATAGCTATAATCTATTTAGCATATATATGGTTTTGCAGATTCTTTCTGTATGAGTGTGTCTCATATTGAGATATTTTGTGTTCTGCTGAGTGTGAAGTGAATTCAGAGCCTGAGTTGTCTGATGAACTAGTGGGGGCCCTGAGCCAGCAAAATCTGCATATTAACATTATTTATCTCCACAGGCCAGTGAGGCCTGAGGATATTTGGATTATACTCACAACAGCCCTCAAGATGTTATGACTTCGTTTTTTTAGATGAGAAAGCAGAAGCTCAGAGAAGTCATGTTACTTGCCAAAGAACACACAGCAAGTAAGTACTAGATTTAGCATTTGGACTTTTAATGTCATAGAAGACCATCTTAGAAGACCCTCTGAATGGGTGAGTCTGGGATTCACCATTTGGGAGATTATTTCACCCTGATTTGGCTGCATCCGTCCTACTGCTGTATGCAAGGAAAGGTCACAACACGTGAGCAAGTCCTGAATTTCAGTTTCACAACCAAGGAAAGATAGAGCTGCAAAACAACTAATCTAAGATCACATGATGACAATCAAATCAACAACAGCTTATGAAATACTAATTGCTCACTCATTTGGAAGTAGTATAGCATAGTGGCTGAGGGTGATCAATCTGGACATAGTGCTAAGGTTCAAAGGTCAGATCCACCACTAACACTCTGTGACCTTGGATAAAGCACTTAACTTTTGGGGTGCCTGGGTGGCTCAGTTGGTTAAGCATCTGCCTCAGCTCACGTCATGATCCTGGGGTCCTGGGATGGAGCCCCGCATTGAGCCCCGCATCGAGCTCCCTGTTCAATGGGGAGCCTGCTTCTCCCTCTCCTCTGCCCCTCCCCACTGCTCGCGCTCTCATTCTCTCTTTCTGTCAAATAAATAAATAAAATCTTTAAAAAAAAAAGTACTTAACTTTTCTGTGTCTCGGTTTTCTTACTTTGAAACTTAGACATAATGATAGTACCAGCTTCATAAGATTATTATGGAAATTAAATAAAGTAGGACAGGTAAAGCATTTAGAAGCGTTCCAGAATGACACGTAGAAAGCACTCAATAAATACAAGCAACTGACAGGAAAAATATTGGAAGACCTTAAAAAAATGATTTACTTTTTATCAATTGTAAAATTTACATATGAAATTTACCACTTTAATCATTTTTAAGTGTACAATTCAGTGGCATTCAGTACATTCACACTCCTGTGCATCCCTCACCACCATCCCTCTCCAGAACTTTTTCATCTTCCCAAACTGAAACTCTAGACCCATTAAACAACAATTCCCTGCTCTCCCTCCCCTGAGCAATCTCTGAGCCACCCAGGCGCCCCAAATTTCCTTTCTTTTTAAGGCTGAATAATATGCCATTGTATGTATATCACATTTTAAAAAATCCATTCATCCAACAGAGAGCATTTGGGTTGTTTCCACCTTTTGGGTATTGTGAATAAATGCTGCTATGATCATGGGTATACAAATATTTGTTCAAACCCCTGCTTTGAATTTTTTCAGATATATACCCAGAAATGGAATTGCTGGACCACATGGTAATTCAATTTTTAATTTTCTGAGGAGCGATCATATTATTTTCCATAATGGCTACATCATTTTACATTCCTACCAACAAAACACAAGTGTTCTAATTTCTTCATATCTACACCAATATTTGTTTTTGTGTTTGTTTTGGTTTATGATAATCACTACGATGGGTGTAAAGTTGTATCGCATGGTGGTTTTTGGTTTGTATCTCCCTAATGATTAGTGATATTGAGCATCTTTTCATGTGCTCATTGGCCATTTGTATTTCTTCTTTGACCCATTGTTTATTGAAGGGTGTGTAGTTTAATATATATAAATTTGTGAATTTTGGGGCACCTGGGTGGCTCAGTCGGTTAAGTGTCTGCCTTTGGCTCACGTCATGATCCTGGGGTCCTGGGATGGAGCCCCACATTGGGCTCCCTGCTCAGTGGAGAGCCTGCTTCTCCCCCGCCCCTCACCCCGCTCATGCTCTTTCTCTCTCTCTCTCAAATAAATAAATAAAATCTTAAAAAATATGTAATTTTGTTAATTTTCCAGTTTTCTTTCTGTTACTAATTTCTAACTTCATTCCATTGTGGTCTAGAATATTCTTTGCATGATACTTATATTTTTAAATCTATTGAGAATTAATTTGTAGCCTAACATATGGTAAGTCCTAGAGACTGTCCCATATGGACTTGAGAAGAATGTGTATTCTGTTGTTGAGCAGAGTGTTCTGTACATGTCTGTTAGAGCTAGTTGGCTTATTGTGTTGTGTAGGCCCTCCCTCTATTCTATTTCCTTACTTACCTTCTGTCTTGGTTGTTCCACTGAGTATTGAGAGTAGGATATTATTATACAGCTGTCTACTTCTCCTTTCAGTTCTATCAATTTTTGCTTCATATATTTTGATGGTCTATTATTAAATATATGAAAGTTTATATTGTTACATCTTCTTACTGTGTTGAATCTTTTATTAATATATAATGTCCTTCTTTGTCTCTCATAAACTTGTTTGATTTACAGTCTAGTTTTTCTGATGTTAGGATAGCCCACCCCTGATCTCTTTTATTTCCTATTTGCATGGAATATCTTTTTCCATGCTTCACTTTCAACCTATTTGCATATTTGAATCTAAAGTGAGTCATTTGTAGACAACATACAGTGGCGTTATGTTTTTTAAATCCATTCTAAAAATTCAACCAATTTCATCTTTTGACTGGAAAGTTTAATCCATTTATATTTAAAGTAATTACTGGCAAGGAGAAACTTACTTCTGTCATTTTGCTATTTGTTTTCCATATGCCTCATAGCTTATTTGTCCCTCATTTCTTGCATTGCTATCTTTTTTTTTGTTTAGTAATTTTTTTTTGTAATAAAGCATTTTAGTTCCCTTCTCATTTCCTTTTGTGTATATCTATAGCTATTTGTGTGTGTGTGTGTGGCTACCATGGTGATTGCATTTAACGTCTTAAAGTTATAACACTCTAATTTAAATTTATACCAGGTTAATTCAATAGCATAAAAAAACTGCTTTGCTCCTATACAGCTCTGATCCTATCTATTTCAGTTGTTGATGTCACAAAATTGCATCTTTATGCATTTTACGCATTTCTGTCCAAAAACAGACTAATTGTTGTCTCTTACGCATAGTCTCTTAAGTCATGTAGAAAACAAAAAGTGGAGTTACAAACCAAAGTTACAGTAATAGTAGCTTTCATTTTTTATTTTATTTTTTAAAAGATTTTACTTATTCATTTGAGAGAGAGAGAGAGAGAGAGAGCAGGAGCAGGGGGAGAGGCAGAGGGAGAAGCAGACTCCCCGCTGAGCCAGGAGCCTGATGTGGACTCCATCCTAGACCTGGAGATCATGACCTGAGCCGAAGGCAGATGCTTAACCATCTGAGCCATGCAGGCACCCCAACAGTAGCTTTATAATTGTCCTTGTATTTACTTTTATCAGAGATCTTTATTTCTTTATACAGCTTTGAATACATCTAGTGCCCATGATTTCTAATGAGAAATTTGCTGATAATATTACTGGGGATCCTTTGTATGTGATGAATTGCTTCTCTCTTGCTGCTTTCAAGATCCTCTCTTTGTCTTTTGCTCTTGAAAGTCTGATTATAATGTACCTCCCTATGGGTCTTTTTGAGTTTATTTTACTTGGAGTTCATTCTGCTTCTTGGATGTTAATATTCATGTTTTTCATCAATTTTTTTGTTTATTGTTCAAATAAACTCTCTGTCCCTCTTTTCTCTCTTCACTTTCTGGGACTACCACAGTGGGTATATTCGTTAGCTTGATGGTATCCCGTGGGTCCCTAGGCTCTGTTCACTTTCTTCAATCTTTTCTTTTTGTTCCTCAGATTCAATAACTTCAATTGTCCTATCTTCAAGTTCATTGATTCTTATTCTGTCAAATCTGCTCCTGAATCACTCTAGTAAATTTTTTATTTCAGTTACTGTAGTTTTCAGTTCCAGGATTTCTTTTTGGTTTCTTTTTTATGTTTTCTATCTATTGATATTTCATTTTGTTCACATGCCATATTTTTTACTTTGTCCATGTCTTCTGTTAACTCTGTAAGTATTTTGAAGACAGTTTTTAGAGTCTTTGTCTAGTAAATCCACCATCTGATATTTCTCAGGAACAGTTTCTGTTGATTTATTTTTTTTTCCTTGAATGGACCGTACTGTTCTGTTTTTTGGTATGCCTTGTGATTATTTTGTTGTTGTTGAAAATTGGACACTTGTCTTATAATGTGGTAATTCTGGAGACTCAATTCTCCCTCTTTCCCAGGGTTTGCTGGTTGTTGTTGTTGTTGTAATGTGTCTCTCTGCCAGGGATGTAAGCCTGAGGTGTAAACTTAAGGTCTTCTCAGGGCTTTTCTGAGTTTATGCTTTTCCTTGTTATATGTTGTTGCTTTGAATATCCTGGTCCTTAAACGTCTGTCTCTCAAAAGGGAGGAGAAGTGAAAAAAGAAAGGAAAAGTGGATTCCAGCCTTTTAAATCCCCATGAAGTCACTTTAGCAAGATGGGGAGGGGCTTGCAACAATGGCTACCTAACTATATGTATGAACCTCCACCCTGAGAAGTAGCAATCAGTGAACAGAGCACAGATTCTTGTTACTTGGAGAAGAAGGTCCTTAGTGTCCAACATGGCTCTCACAAGCTGTGTGTAAGCTGCTCCTGGAATATGGAGAGAGATGCTTGTCATGGGGCTGGAGGTTGGAGGATGAGTAGCTGGTATTGTCCTAAGAGCTGAAATTAATTTCAATTTATTGTCCAAGCCTTCCCCTGGAAATTGCAAACCTCAGTAGTCTTTTGATATGGACCAAATTATGAACTTTGGGAGAACATAATTAATTGCTTGTGAGCTATTTTACAACTGTAAACTGTAGATAACTGCAGCAAAGTAAATGATTCTTGTTGCTTGACATGCAAGTAATTTCTGTTAGTGAAGAGACAATCTTATTTCCCTTACTACCCCTACCTCTCTTTATATGTTTTAGAATTATTGTATGTTTTATCTCAAATTTTTCCTCTATAAAAATTATATTCATTCATTATAAATCAGACTTAACATTCACTGAGTTTTTTTTTTTTAAGATTTTATTTATTTATTTGAAAGAGAAAGAGTGAAAGATGAGTGGGGGCGGAGAGGGGCAGAGGGAGAGGGAGAAGCAGACTCCCCACTGAGCAGGGAGCCCGATGCGGGGCTCAATCCTGGGACTCCAGGATCATGACCCGAGCCAAAGGCAGATGCTTAACCAACTGAGCCACCCAAGTACCCCCATTCACTGAACTTTTTAGAAAATAAGCGCAATCATTTTTCTTAAAAAAAAAAACATTTTGTCTGAACATTTTTTTTTTTTTGGAATGGCTTTATTTTCCTTGTTTTATATGCAGAGAAACAACCACATTTTTGTGTCAGATGCTTATTATTATGAACTCTCATCAGACCTTCTATATTTAAAAATTACAGTTACCAAGAGTCATTAAGTCATTAAGTCTTTGTCATGTACAGATAATTTTTGTTATATTTTAAGGCTTGCCTGAGGCTCTGTGATAAAGTACTGACCAGAGATTATGTCTTCAACCAAGATAATCTCAATGACTCATGGAAAAGAAGTGTACCAGGTAGTTAAAACTACTGACACTTCAAAGAATAGACTCTTGGGTATAGGCTTTTAAGCTGACAACGTTTAGGCTACACCAGTAGGCTGAGTCAGGATTTCCAGCATATTTAGCTGAGACACATATGGCTTCATGAAAGTAATAGACCAAGAACCAGCGGAACAGCAATAATTTCATAGGACTGAATGAATTAATGAGAGAAATTTTATTGTGATCATTTATTTGGTGTATTGCATATTGTTTTAATGTTCTATTTTCTGGATATAAAAGAATGCTCTTTTTCTTCTTAAGCTTTCTGTAATAGACAACAATTTAGTAAGTTCCATTTTGGTAACATGAAATAAAACACTTAAAATGATATAAGATTTTCACTGATCTCTCAGAATTCAGACACTAAGTCTCCTTACTACTCTTGGAAATCTAGTTATTTGCATAGGCTCAGTAAGAAACTGTCTTCCTTTCCACAAGGAATTAATTAAATAAATTGATGGTTCAACCAAGGCTTATCTGGAGTGTCACATTTGAGAACAATGCTCACTAAATCAGGTATGACAAGTCACTTCTAAGGAATAAAGTTTGTACTTCTGAAGATAATGTCTACAAAATCCTGCAAGAAAAACTGACCTAGTAGCTGGCTCACAAGGGCCAGCCTTGTTACTGTTCTGGAAGGTTACTTCCTGGTGGGTTAGGAGGCTTAGGATATGTGGAAGACCCCCAGAAAAGAAGAATTCAAATTTATAGGACTGCAGGAGAAATCTGGTGGAGAGAGTTTCTTGGGTGTGGTTTTCTAGCCTCAGAATAGCAGATAATAGAAGTTCTTAAAATCCAAGCTGATCCCTTATGCAAACTCTAGATAAAAGGTAATTTTGTGGCTAGCTCTAGATGCTTCAAAGCACTCCCAAGGAGGCCTGTGGGGTAGTTAGCACTCTTGTTGCCCCTGTGGAAATAACCAAGCCAAACCTGATGAAAGCCTTATTTTGTGGTCAAGAATAATCTTTCTCTGAGATTCGTATGATTGTGAAGGACAAAGACTGTCAGGAAAAAAAATGTGATAGAATTTGAAGTGACCAAAAATATTCTTGGTCATGTCAAATTCCTCAATGGAAATGTAGTGTTTCATGCATAATTTGAGTTACCTGATTCTATGGGGTTGACAGCTTTCATGGTCTCTGAGCTATTTTACAACTCTGAAAGTTGTAGGTAAATGATAGTAAAGCAAGAAATGCTTGCCTGTAGACATAAATTCTGTGTGGCAGAAGACAATTTATTTCCACTCTCATGAAAAAAGGCAGTTTTTGTACCTATTTGACTTGGAAATTCATTTCATGGCTTATATTTCTGCTCCTGGAACTAGTGTAACATCTTACCTATTCCTAAATGAGTTAAATAAAATCTTTGACCTGTGTTTATTTTTATATTTGTATGAAAGGAATGCTTTTACCTTAAAAAAAATTATCCATGACCTTACTACTGCTTCTCCTACTACATTTATTTAGTCAACATTCTACAAGCGTTTGCTATATGCTGGGCTCCGGGAATACCTAGCCTACTGTCTTCTTCCCAAAGAGCCCACAATTTAGGAAGAGAGAGAAAAGTAAACCAAAAATTGCTGTGTAATGTTTAAGATGATAGAAGAGGCTGCACAAAGGTCTAGGAGCACAGAGGAGGGTTAGGTGCCATGCTCTTGTCAGGGTGTGAGGTTGTGTGTCTGGGAAGGGGCGGGTAAGAAATGCGTTGTTGGGACATAGCTACCGGAGTGTGGCATATCGATAGTTCCCACTAGCAACTTAGAGTGCTCAGACCCTTTCTCCTGAGAGATTTGGCTGCTATTGGAATTTGCAAGGACAGTGGCTTTGTGGCTCCTCCTTGACCGGTGCCCAGGGACACTGGCTGCTGTGGTTATTTTTATGTGTCAGCTTGACTGGGCCACAGGTCCCCAAGCATTTGGTCAAACATTATAATGGGCATGTCTGTGAGGGTGTTTTTGGACAAGATTAAAATTTGCGTCAGTGGACTGAGTAAAGCAGATGGCTCTCTCCAGTGTGGGTGGGTCTCATCCAATCCCTCAAAGGCCTGAATAGAACAAAAAGGCTGACTCTTCTGCAAACAAGAGGGAACTCCTGCCTGACTGCTTTGAGGTGGGACATGAGTTTTTTTCCTGCCTTTGGGTTCATACTGAAACATCAGTATGAAACATCCCGGGTCTCTAGCTTGCCAACTGCAGATCTTGGGACTTGTCAGTTTCCATAACCGTGTGAGCCAACCTCTTATAATAAATCTCCTTCGGTATATATATTCTAATGGCTCTGTTTCTCTGGAGAACTCTGATTAAGATAGCTGCTTTGGTCCTGACTGGATCTCTCTCTTCTCTCCCTCCAGTCCCAGGGAAAAAAAAAAAAAAATAGCCCCACTCCTCTTCCATTTGACATTGTTTTTTTCCTGATACACTGTAGAATAAACCACAAACTGTTCTTTTGTCACTAGAACAAACTCATAATCCCAGTTTTCATATGTGATTTTTACAGTATATAAACATTGCAATGAAGATGGGACAAAGCGATAATCCACCTTTACGTGAGCAGCTCCGGCTCCTAGACTTCCTTCGGATGCACTCTGGATCTTGGCTGACGCATCTTGTAGCTTGCTCATTCACTGTTTTGCCACTCTGGGTTCTCTCTAGGGAGTCCTGCCCAACACCAGCCCTCTTGGATTTGCACTATCCCTCCTACTAGGTCAGGGGGATTGTCAGCCCCTCCCAGGACTTGCCTATGGATATCTGAGTGTGACCTAGACCCCTCTCTGTGCCAGGCTCCTCTGAAGTCCTGCTTCTGCCCAGTATGCCTGCTAGCCATGACCCCTTGCTTAGGGCAACTTTGCCTTCTTGTCCTCTCTCATTAAGGCTTGGTGGTTCTCAGAAGAATGGTCCCCCAAAGATGTCCACATCCTAATCCTCAGAACCTATGACTACATAGGTTACCTGGCAAAGGGGGATTAAGGTTGAAGATGGAATTAAGATTGCTAATCAGCTGATCTTCAGATAGGGAGATTATTCTGGTGGGCCCAATATAATCACAAGGTCCTTAAATGTGGTAGCTGGAGACAGAGAAGGAGATATTGGAGTGATGCAATACGGGAAGGATGAGGCCTAAAGTCGCTGGCTTTGCACATGAAGGAAGGGGCCACAAGCCAAGGAATGTGGGCAGCTGGTAGAAGCTGGAAAATGAGCCTCCAGAAGGAACATCTTGGTTTTAGTCCAGGGAGATGAATTTTTTGACTTCGAATCTTCAGAAGGGTAAGATAATACACTGGTGTTTTAAGCCTCTAAATTTATGGTATTTTGTTACAGTAGTGATAGGAAACTATCACACAGACCCCCTTCTGAAATGGTCCTTCCTAGAAGCTTCTGGCCCCAGTGGCCAAGGACAAGTCTTGATCATGACTTATTCCAACAGCCAGCTGCAGACTGCATTTGGTTACTGTCGGGCATCTTCTTTCCCCGTTGGATGGCCCACTGATCTTCTGTCCTCTTGCCTGAGGGATTTCTATTTCTGAGCTCAATGGTCAGGAGGGCCAGCCTCATGGATGGACAACAGAGTCCTGCACTCAGAAGGGCCCCACACTTGGAGTTTTGTACGCTGCAGTTGCAGTCTTGAAATTCTTAATAATTTTATCTTTGAATTTGTGCTTTGCAAGCTAAGTTCAATGGGACAATGGAATACATGCCAGCACTTGAAGCCTTGGCTTCTACAGGATTCCGCCTCTGCCACCTTTCACCTCCTTGGAATGGGTCCTTGGTCACCGGCTCATCCACCCCTAGTACCCCCTCTACCCACAGCAGGAGCCCGGGTGCAGGTTCCCGGAGGGGCAGACCCCATGTATCTTGAGGGGGTATAGCAAGGCAGTCTCACCTCAGGCTGGCAGCACCTTGGCTACTTTGGTGGGCAGCGGGAATACAGAGTAAGCGGCTCACACATCCCTTATCCAGGAGCCTGGACCGTCTGCTCTGCAGGCTGCAGTACCCTTGGGGATTGGGGTATCAGGTCTGCGGGAAGTGAAGATGTCTGTTCACCTTTCCTGCTCCCAGCCAGGGCCGGGTGCCTCCACGCAACGGCCGGTGCAGGGGAAAGCTGGCCCTAAGAGTCCCAGAGAGGACCCTGCCTCTGTGAAGGTCTACACTCACCCTGTGAGCGCCCCGGCCTGAAGGTGCAGCACATGGAATGGTAAATAACACTCCCATGACAGGTTGAGAGAGAGAGCCTGCGAGAGAGGGAAAGGCTTTGTGTGTTAGTGCTCTTTGTGAATCCTGCAGGTTCATTTTGTTCAGGGGCAATTTGTGCAGCTGAGCCTGACGGTCGAGCATAGTTGACAGATCATCCCTATGCCAAAGCAGCACTGACTGGTTCCCTGTTTGGCCAGCCCCGCTCCCCAGCTTCTCCTTCGTGATGCGTTCGTTAGACGGTGATGCCCTGTTGTTAGTGCATGTTTATGGGGAAAGACAGCTTCATGGGCCGGCAGCAGGAAAGGTGTTCCCAGAGCAGGTGGCCTGCTTTGGTAGAAAAATTAACCTAAGGAAAAAACAGTTTGGGATTAATGCGAGCCAGATATCAGCATGGGTTATACTTGTGAGTCTTACAGAAAAACAGAGACTTCAGAAATAGTGACCTTTAGAGGTAGAGTCAGAGAGCTTATCAATTTTTATTATTGTTTTTGGAAATTGCTGAATCCAATTGGAAATTTTAATTTGAACTAAGTGTTATATATTATTTTTAATCTAACCAAGGTGTGAGCAGTGTCCAGCGGAGTAACAAAGTTGTAAACTGCATTGGCTAGATCCCTAGACGAGGTCCTCCAAATCCCTCCTCAGGCCCATTGGGGGTCAGCAGTGAGTGACATGAGGAGTCATATCAAGACCTCAGTGATCCCTGGGCCGGAGGGCAGCTGTGTCACACCAAGGGTGAGGGGGGCAGAGGGGATGTGTACTGTGTGGGTGCAGGGACCAGGCTTCGGGTGGGGCTGCCAGATAAGCAGACCCTGGCTGTCAGAAGCCCTCCAGCCCGTGCGTGTGAAGGGCCTACCAAGTTCTTTCCCACATCCTGTCTCCTTTAGCCCAAGATGCATGGATGCTATTGCTGAACTTCTCTTCCTTTAAAAGAACCTGAAAGAGAAGAAATGTGAGCACAGAGGAATTTCTGATGTAGAGAAGAACAGGAATGTTCTGGCTGCTGGCCCCGACATACCCCGTTTCCGATGTTCGCAGAGGTCTCCCTCCGTGTGATCGCTGAGGTGCAGGAGAGCAGGGTTATGCAATCCCCAGCAATGGGGCTCTCTCCACGGGACTTTCTGATACACAGTAGTAAATAGTAAGAGCAACAGCAGAAGTCTAATCAAGCAATTCGGATTCAGCCCCATTACCTTGGTTGCCTGTCTGGATTGATAAGGCCGGGTAGTTAGTGTGACTGCATGCTCACCATGGTTCTGAATGAATAAATCAATCATTAGGTACCAGCTGAATAAGTGGGGTATAGCAAAGTCTGAGCTGGGTGCCAGACCTTGTACTTGGACTTAGCCCTGCTCTCCTGCTCTTGGCCTGTGCCTGCTGGGGCTCTGGGTACCTCCCCGGTGTCCTCAGCCCCTCATGGTGCCACTGCTGTCCTGAAGCTCCCCATCCCGTGAGGCCATCTGTCCTAGCACACTGTCTACAATCTCTAACATCAGAACAGATCCAGAGGGGGAGGGGGGAGGGTGTTTGAGAGGAAGGACAATGCAGGAAGAAAATAAATGAGTGTTGCTCTTGCCTGGATGCGCCTGAGAGCCGACCTTGATTTACAACCTGGTGTTGTCTCAGCAAGATTACGGAAAAGGGGAGAGGGCTGGCTCACGACATTAGTCTCCCTGGCATCATTTCCAGCGTTGTCTTTTACTTTCAGAGGGAGAAGCAGTCTCTGACATTCAACTCGGCCCTTTCTGACCCAGGTCCTACATCTATAGGTCTCTGAGCCTGGAGTCCAAGCCCTGGTCCCGTTACCCCTTATAGTGAATAGCCCATCACCTCTGTAAGGGGAAATGGCCATGTGAAGTAGGAGAAGGCAGACTTGCAGACGTAAGCACGATGTCAGCTCCAGGTTACATCTGAGAGCTGTTCTGTCCAGTTCATTAATAAATATTAATTTAATATTAATTCATCAACTTAAAAATTTGGTCCTCTGTTGCACTAGCCACTTTCAAAGTCACATGTAGCAAGAGGTTACTGGACTGGACCTTGCAGATGTAGGACGTTTCCTTCACTGGCGGAAAGTCCTGCTGGATGGTGCTGTCTCACAGACTAAGGGCTGCGCTGCTTACTGGGTGGGGAAACTGAGGCCCAGTGGACCAGGGCTTGGACTCCAGGCTCAGTGCTCTGATCAGTTCATCATTTGAAACCTCCAGCAGACAAGAATTCAAGCCGCACATTTGAGCTGCAAGAAGATGGCTACAGGGAATAATGAGTTCCCCATGGGTTTGGAGGAAAAAGATCTCTAAATCCTTGAGATGATTGTGTGGTTTTCTAAAAGCTGATTAAGAGGGGGATGGAGGGGGGAAGCTGTTCGTTTTTAATTAGTCTTTTTTTTTTTTTTTTTTGGAGGAGGAGAGTCCATGTCTGAGGCCACAGAGCCAGATCCGAGGGCTCCGTGGCTGGGTCTGCAGAGGGGCTGGTCGGAGGGTCTGAGTCAGAGGCCAGGGCTTTGATCTGCTCTGACTGTCACCTGGCAGCAAGGATGCTCTCCGACAGGTCCTGCTTTGTGTTTGTCGTGTCTGCACTGCACCGACCCTTCATTCTCCCAATCACCCAAACACCCTCAGCCCCTCCCTGGCATGCACACGTTACCCACAAGGGGTGCACGCCTTCTCTGTGTCTCCCCCCATTCCCACTGAACACTGGCTTCCTTGGCTACTCCCTGTGTTGGGACCTCCAAAGTTGGGAGACTCAGCTGTCAGAAGAATGAATCTGGGCTCCCCAACCCTCCCTGCCCCAGCCTTCCCCAAGCTTGTCCCTGGCTGTCAGAATTTCAGAGTGGCCGCAGGTTGTCCAAATACTGGAACAGCCAGAGCGAGTGAGTGAAGCCCACCTTCCCCTCTTGCTATGGGCCTGCTCCTGTCCAGGCAGTGGAGATGCAAAGATGAAGAAGACCCTCCCTGTTCTCAAGGACTTCATCTCCTAACGAAGGAGAGAGAAGCATGAGCAGATGGTTACAGCTCACTGGGCTAGGGCTACATTTATTAATCATCCACTCATTCCACCATCCTGCAGGTCTCTTTGGAGCCCAACCTTGTGCTGAGGCCTCACACTTAATTTTAGTAAGATCTGCTTCCTTCTTTAAAGAGCTCACGTTAAGAGGGAACCAGACAGCATCCAAGCACAGAGGCTCTGGGAACCACAGGTGGAGGCATCTAAGCTGCCTGGGAACCTTTGATGTGTACAAGACACAATGGTGTCTCAAAGGGGGATCAATATTGCCTGGGAAGGACACCAGGAAGGCTTCCCAGAGGGGAGGGGACTAGACCCAAATCCTGAAATATGAAGACAGGTTCTCCTGGCAGATAGATTTGGAAGGAACAGCACACACAAAGGCAAGGAAGGGAGAAGCAGTGTGGAAGATGATTGGATGGGTGCAGTACGGGGTGTGTTTGGAAGGATAGGATGGTATCCATTGTGGAGGGCCTGATGTGCTATTTTTGGCTGAATATTTGTGTCCCCCCAAATTCAATGTTGAAGTCCTAACCCCCCATGTGATGGTATTTGGAGGTGGCACTTTAGGGAGGTAATTAGGTTTAGATGAGGTCATGAGGGTGGGGCCCCATGATGGAATTAGTGGCTTTATAAGAAGAGGAAGAGAGAGATACTAGTGTTCTCTCTCTGCCATCTGAGGACATAGGATGAAGTCCACCATCTTTGAGACGGGATGACAGCCCTCACCAAGAACAGAATCTGCCAGGACCTTGATCTTGGACTTTTAGTCATTAGAACTGTGAGAAATAAATGTCTGTTCTTCAGCCTTCCAGCCTGTGGTATTTTCTTATGGCAGCCTGAGCAGACTGAGACACATACTTTGATGACAATTGTAATTTGACTCAGGAGACCAGAGATTTCAAGCGTGAGAGTAGCACTATGAGACCTGCACTTGTAGCCATGCAGAAGATGGCCTGGCGAAGAAGAGAGAGGGCATGGCTGTGGCAGGAGCCCAGAAGGGCCTGGCTGTGGCCAGCTAAGGGCTGGGGATGCATGGACAGAGACTTCTCCAGAAACCCAGTCCCCAGGTCTAGGCAACTGCCTAGACTTGTTGGTGAGAGAGAGGGTCTAGGACCTGCTAGGTTTCTTACATGGGGCTGGTGTGTAATTAATAACATAGGAAACACTCAAGGTCATGGTAACAAGTCACACATCCATGGACGAAGGAGCTCATCTTTGGGAGCACTGAGCATTTTGGTGTAATCCAGTGTAAGTTCTATAGAATCTCTATTTGTTCAATAAACTTTTTTCTCCTTTCTCTATTTTCCTTTTAACCTGAAAGGCTGAGGATTGAGTCTCTAGGGTTACTACGAACAGTGCTGTGAGAACATTCACCAGCTCCTCCTGGACCATGTGAGGGTTTCTGTGGATGCGCACTCAGAGCAGAATTGCTCCCGCAGTGGTCTGCATCGCTCTCCACATGCAGGAGGGAACTTTGCCCTCACAAGCCTCATGGACTCAGCACCATCCACCTTCTGAACTCAAATGGCAGTCTAATGACAGGTGTGGAATGGACATACGTTGCTGTGTGTTCATATTTTTCTAATAACTGGTGAGTCTGAATACTTTTCATTTGCTGGTTATAATTTTGAGTTTTCTGTACCTTACTTGTTCGTTTGGGGTTCCTCTCTCTTAATAATCTCTTAATCTGTCATCAGCCTGTTTGCTTTGTCAATAATGTCCTTTGTTGAACGAAGTTTGTTTTCATGTAACTAATCTCTTTCTGTCTTTTTGCCTATGATTTGTACTAGTAAAGCTTTCTTTCAGAAGCCTTTCCGCATTGGTAGGTAACAAAGGCATGAATATATATAACTTTATAGTTTTCCTATTAGCTTTATAGTTTTACTGCTTACAGAAAGGTCTTTAGCTGATTGGGAATCCAGGCTCCGTCATCAGAGCCAACAATTATAAAGTGTTTACTGTTTCAGGCATTGTTTTATATACTTTTTATTATTAACTCTCTTCTATTTCACAACCACCAAGAGGGAGAGATGATCTTTATCATTATCACCCCTATTGCAGATGAGGAAATGAGATCCAGAGATGTTAGGTGTCCTCGGCTGAGAACCCGCTGCTGGAACATGCTCTGTAAACAGTACCGCCTTCCCCAAAGGGCTCAGCAGCCGTCGGAGGGAGAGCCTGTTATATGCTCTGCTCGGTCCTGGGTGGTGAGACAGGACCTGTGCCTCTGCGCCCCTTGCAGAGTGTTGGGGTTGGGGCAGATGTCAAATGATCAAGCATGTGGTCTAATACAGATTCATGAATTAGGACATAGTGCATGAGGAGAACTATAGGCGTATGTCAAAGCCTGACCTTGTCTGGGAGGTTGAGGAAAGCGTCCTCAAATGAAGCTGAATTGAAATCTGGAAATTTAAGGGAAGTCAACTGTGCCAGGGAACAAAGTGGGGAGTAGGGGGGACAAAGGAACTTCTAGAAGAAAGGAACCACATATACAAATTCCTGCTGGTGGGAACAATGTGAGCCCTGAAAGATAACATTGATGTGGAGCAAATTACGTGAGGGCTCTGGGGTCTCACAGGCTTGATAAGGAGTCTGGACTTTATTCCAGAAGCAATGGAGGTCTCTGGCTACAGTTAAGAGCATGGATGCAAAGCACCTGGGGTGAGTGGAAAGGCCAGTCGGGGGCCATTGCTGAAGTTCAAGGGAGGGAAAATAGTGACTTGGGCTCAAGATGAGCTTCCTCTGGAGGGGCTTTGCTAGTACCTGGCACAGCTGATCCACTGGGGCGGGGGGGGGGGGCAATGGGGGAGCGGGGTCCATGCAGGGGCTGCGTGGCTGGCAGGGGAATTCTCCTTGCCAAAGGAGATGGCACGCATGCTCCCCAGTGTGAGCTCAGGAACGCACACGCGGGTCAGCCTGACCACGTGATCCTGTCCCTTAGAAGCCGCATTTAGGCTGTATTCCAGCCTGGCCAAGTGCGGATGGCTGGCCCAGCAGTGGGCTTCAGGGTCTCAGCCTCCCGTTGGTAACGCAGTGGGGCATTGGAAGGGTGGGGGGTGGGGTTGGATTACATGGGAGTCACCTGTGTGGGCATAAAATCTCATCTGACTGGGTTCCAATCATATTTCAGGCATTTAAATTCTTATTGACATTTTAAAACAAACCAGGGGTTTAGATTTGGGGATAGTACCCAACAAACCCCTAAATCCTCCATGGAGATAGTGAGCTGGTAAGGTGATGAATTCAGATGAAAGTCACTTAAAAATTTTGGGATCTACCACTGCTTTTTTGTTTATTTGTTGATTAGTTGGTTAGCTTTTCTTGATAACAATCACTGAGTCCTTGGTGTGTGCCACACAGTCTACTAAGAGCTTTCCCTGCGTTGCCATTACTTCTCATAATCTGTTCTTCAAAGGTCCATGTTACCATAATGCTTTTATTTTTATTTATTTATTTATTTATTTTTAAAGATTTTATTTATGTACTTGACAGAGAGACACAGCAAGAGAGGGAACACAAGCAGGGGGAGTGGGAGAGGGAGAAGCAGGCTTCCCGCAGAGCAGGGAGCCCGATGTGGGGCTCGATCCCAGGACCTTGGGATCATGACCTGAGCCGAAGGCAAATGCTTAACGACTGAGCCACCCAGGCGCCCCACCATAATGTTTTTGATTTAATTTATTTTTTCACAGCTTGAGAAACTGAGGCTCAGAGGATAATAACATTTATCCCCTGCCTATCTCGCAGGGATGTCGGGGAGGTGAAGACGCTAGGGGTGACCGTACCTCAGCCTCCTCAAATCAAGCCCGTAGGTCCCAAGGTGGCCTTTGGAGGTAATAGCCCTGAGCAGAGCACCTGATATGATGATGCCCTCAGTCAAAGGGCACTTTTCGGGCCGGTGCTTGGGGAGCTGCTACAGGACAAGGCTGCTCAGGGCTCTGGATCTGAGGAAGGAGGTCAGAGTGGAGTTGCAGAAAATGGCCAGGGAGGACCCTGCTTCATGCTGCCCTCTACCCACCGCCCCCTTGGGTTGTGCACATGGAGATTATCTGACAGAGGGAGGCCAGGAGGCTCCCAGCAGCTGCACTCCACCTGGCGCCCAGCTCTCCTGCTCTTCTAGGCCACGCCAGGGAGCCAGAGGGAATGCCAAGGATGACGCTTAGTACAAATTCACTTTCACAATATTGCAATGAGTCATCTTTATTCTTGGGCTCTCCCATGTGAACTAAACACTAAGGTCGGTGGAGGTGAGCTCTGATCCGTACAGCTCTGGACCTTTCTCCTGCCCCTGCTCGTCATCCACCCCAGCTTCAGGTCAATTGTGGAGGCCGAGGCCCTGTCTTCTCACTGCCAATAGCCTGCAGCAGCCCATGTGGGCCATCACTTTGGAACTGGTGTCCTTCAAAGAAAATGAAAGGGGACCCTAGTTTGTTTTTTTTTTATAACCAAGACACATAATTTTATTTTATTTGTTTATTTTTAAATTTGGATTCAATTAACCTACATGTAGTACATCATTAGTTTCTGATGTAGTAGTCAACGATTCATTAGTTATGTATAACACACAGTGCTCATCCCCACACGTGCCCCCCTTAATACCCATCACCTGGCTACCCCAACCCCCACGCTTTCCCTTCTGTAATCCTCAGTTTGTTTCCCAGAGTCCAGAGTCTCTCATGGTTTGTCTCCCTCTCTGACTTCTTCCCATTCAGTTTTCCCTCCCTTCCCCTGTGGTCCTCTGCGCTATTCCTTATGTTCCACATATGAGTGAAACCATATGACAATTGACTTTCTCTGCTTGACTTACTTCACTTAGCATAACCCCCTCCAGTTCCATCCATGTCAATGTAAATCGTGGGTATTCATCCTTTCTGATGGCTGAGTCTTATCCCATTGTATATATGGACCATATCTTCTTTATCCATTCATCTTTTGAAGGGCATCTCGGCTCCTTCCACAGTTTGGCTATTGCGGACATTGCTGCTATGAACATTGGGGTGCAGGTGAGGGGATCCTAGTTTTGTAATAAAAGTCACTTTTTTTCACATGCATAATCTCTAACCCAAACTGTTTTGATAAAGTCCTTCACCGAGGAGGAAGAACAAAAGAACAGGAGGAGAGGATAAAAACTAGAGGAGAGCGAGGCCTCCTCCCTTCCCAGAGGAAAACCTGTGAAAACATCTGCGAGCCTCCAGCTACCCCTCACAGAGCAGGCTGGGTGTTTATATTCAGGCAGAGCTGGAATCCTGACAGATTATTTTGCCTGCAGGGTCTCCACAACATTTTGTAGGTGGTCTTGTAAAGGAAAGCAAATATTTAAGGCTTTTCTCCTTTCCTCTCCTTGATTGTTTATGTGGGGAGAGAGGTACCAGTTGTTCCTGATAAGAGCCGGCTAGGGCGGCAGGCCGCGGAGCCGCACGCGGGAACACGTCTCGGACCTGCTGGCCATTCCCTTCCCAGCAGGGAAAACTGCCTCAGGACTGTTGAAGTAGATTGCTTCTAGACCACAGGGTTTGGGAGAAACATCTCTAAAATCATGTATGGCCCAGATGTCCTTATACGCACTGCCTAGCAAATCAGGGGTTAACAGATGGCACAAAGGTACGCACTTCTGCATCTCTCAGGATGCTTATATCATATTTGTATTCTGTGCACCTTGAAAAAGAAAAGCCAACCAGTTATATGGCCCATGTTATAAGTTTACGTATATGGCTGTCATCATAAAATATATCTATTGAGCACTTATGGGGAGTTCAATTAATTACTGTACAATTTACATAGCCCTCTTTAGGAATTTATGATCCAGGGAAAACAGTGTTACATGAAAGGGGATTAGAGACCATATCATCTGTAATAAGAATTGAGATCTGTATATGGTTTTACAAGGTACCAAGTACTCTCACGACATTATATCATATGGTCTTCACCAAATCCTATGAAGGTTAAGTGTCTGGCTCAGGGCCACACAGTTGTTGAGAGCAGAGGTGAGGGGATCACCAGGTCTTGAGCCTCAGTCCTGTTTCTGCTCCAGGCACTGATGTCTTCAGGCGCAGGCCTGGGCTGTGTGGGGGCACAGACTGGGGAATTCGGCAGCAGAGGCGGTGCCATGAGTTGTACAAGGGGCTCCTCATAATTTCTGTGGTGTGAGGACCGGTGAGCGTGGGATGGAGTGTAGGGAGGTCAGTGAGCCCTGGGGTTGAGCGCTGGGTGAAGGCTTTGTTGTGGCAGAGAGGGGCTCCCCTCCAGGCCAGGCGCAGCAGAGCAGGGGCCGAGATCCACCTCAGTATGTGTTTCTGCAGGGAGTCAATGTTGAACAACGGTTCCTTGTCGGAGTTGTGCCAGATGGTGTGGTCGAGGAGAACATGCCGGGGCGGGGTGGGGGGTACTGAGAATTTACAGTGCGTCAGGCCCACAGCAGACATCGTCTCACCTCACCTGTTCTTCATAGGAGCTTTCACCAGCCCAGCTCCGCCACTGCGGGGACAGAGAGAGCGGTTGCAACCACGTCCGAGGTCCCACAGTTGGTAAGTCAGGGCCAGACTCCAACCCTGCCTGCCCCCCCTGCAGCCCGAGTGCCTACCCACTGTGCAGGCCGTCTCCCACGGTCCAGCCACTTGGGATGTGAAGACAGAGGGGAGCTCATAGGTGGAGGACAGAGGAAGACCTGAAGCCTGAAGGTTTGAGACTGAAATTCAGGCATAGTGAGATCTAACACTGGGGAGTGATTTTAAAGCCTATGAAAAATGGCAATAATGCACTCTTATAGGAAGCATGGAGGAAAAATGAGTGTTCCCTACATTAGTTTCCTCCGGTGATCCTTAGGTTCCTCATCTGTAAAAGGGGGTCACAAGTGTTTTATGGTGTTATAAAGATAAAATCAAGTAATACATCTTAAAGTGCTCTGTTAACTGCAACCCGTAAGGCAGATGTAAAGTAGTTTTCTTATTTTAACTCTAGGAATTTAATTTCAGTATTAATATAAGTGTAAATGTTTCATGATTAAAAAGTGGCTTCTGGGACCATCTCATACACATGAGGATGACTACCATCAACAGCAACAACAACAACAACAACAACAACAACCACCACCAGCAGGAAATCAGAAGCATCAGCAGGATGTGGAGAAACTGGGGTGTAGCCGCCGTGCCGGCAGGCATGGGGCCCGGGGCAGCTCCTGTGGAAAATGGTGTAGCCGTTCCTCCGAAAATGCAACAGACATGACCATGTGATCCAGAGACTCCACATCCGGGTATGCACCCGAAAGAGTTGGAAGCAGGGTCTGGGGGCATTTGCACACCCATGTTATCAGTAGCACTATTCACAATAGCCACAGGGTAGAAGCCACTCAAGTGTCCATCGGTGGATGAAGGGACAGGCAAAGCATGGGATGCACTCACGATGGAATGTTGTTACTCAGCGTTAAAAAGGAAGGAGATCCTGACCCAGACTACAACCCGGATGGACCTTGAGGACATTATGTAAAGTGAAATAAGCCAGTCACAAAAGGACAAATACAGTATGATTCCACTTACAGGAGGCCCTGAAGTCGTCTGACTTCACAGAGACGGAAAGTAGAATGCTGGTGGCCAGGGGCTGGGAGGGTAGTGGGCGGGAGGTTGGAGTGAATGGGGACAGGGTTTCAGTTTTGCAAGATGAAAACAGTTCTAGAGTATTTAATACCACTCAACTGTACACTTAAAAATGGTTAAGATGGTAAATTTTATGTTGTGTGTATTTTACCACAATTAAAAAAAAAAAGAGGCTGCTGGGAGCCACTCTGGAGGCTCACAGAGCAGAGACCACAAAGAGTGCCTTCCCTGCCTTGGGGTCCTGGGCATGAGGTGGGATCCTCCCAGCAGGGGAGTGGCCACACCACACAGGGACCCTGCCGATTCTCTGCAGAGTCCGAATCCTTGCCTGTGATGGATTTGCTCATCTTGGGTTCTGCTGTCGCTGGCCCAGCGCTGGCCCTGAGAACTGATCCCCAAGTGAGGCGCGCCTCTCACTTGGCACAGCGTTGGTTTAAGTCCTGTACCTATTTTGTGAAGTTTTTGAAATCAGAGAATGCCTCAGAGTGTTTGGACTTTACTGTTTCCCTTTTATTCTGAGAATGGCCAGGGTGTGGGGCGTTCGAGGATATACTGAAACTTTTCAGAAATAGCCATATTTTGTGCTCTTTAAGAGAATACTTTGTGTGTACAAAGTGACAACCCAGGCTTTGGAGAAGGAATCTTTATAGGCATCTATTTCAGTCCCAAATTGGGGCCCTCCGCAGCATTTCAGAGGATGGGAGTGTGTGCTGGGAGCTCCCAGAAGTCTTTCCACCAGAGGAGGTCTTGGGCAACCAAGCACTCCTGTGTCATCACAGCCCCCAGTGTGGTGGGGAAGGGGGGCAGGACAGCTGGGTCCTACAGCAGAGGCTTTCCGAACCTTCCCCGGGGACGGGCAGAGAAGATAGCTTTTCAAAAGGGCTGCTTAGAAGGCTCAGCTGGAGCTGCTCAGAGGCAGATCTTGAATACAGGGCTCCAGAAGGCAAGTCCAGGGGACTCCAGGGCCTTGGGCATCGTGCACCCCCCAGGGAGGCCAGCGTTCGTAGAAAGCAGGGTACCTGAGGTCTACGCCAGCGCCCTGCTGCTCACTTGTACACATCTAGGCCAACTCCTCAGCCTCCCCGGCCTCTGTCAGAGGAAAGGGGAAGCGCTTCCCTGCCTCTGCCTCACAAGGTTATAGGGCCAAATGAGACCGTGGCTAAGAAAGACCTTGACAAGGGAGAGGGCCCGTCAGGCGCCAGGCAGGCACATCATCATCGCTTGGAGTACTGTGACAATTTGCTAAGGAGACCCTGCAGCCCTGGGACCACTCTAATGTGGGAGCAAAGGGCCAGTGGGGAGTCGCCTGACGGCCCCGGCTCCCAGGTTGTGAAGAAATGCCATCTGTTCTCACAGCTGACAAGGCCCTTCTGGGGGCAGGGAGCTGAGACAACGAACAGAGGAGAAGCTTCTTGACCGAACTGTCTAGTGTCCTTCTCTAAGATGGACTCTTTGAGCAACATGCTCCACATCAGGCCGTGTTTTCTCTTTTCCGGAAGTTCAAATTCCTCTTCCTTACAATGTCAGCCATGGTGGTCTCCAGCTGACCCTTGTGTTCGCTCCAGGAATTATCTCAAGGCTGGTTTCCTGATGGTTCATGAAAGCAGTTTCGCTAAACCACACACTGTAAATCAAGTGCATTTCTCTGGCCATTTGCATTGAAATTGACTTTGGCATTTGGCCATGCACTTCTGGAAGGGCACGCTGGTTTGCCTCCTTTGAGGAGGAGCAGAGCCAGGAGCCCCGGCAGGACAAGAGAGCACGGACTGGGGTGGGCAGTGTGGGAGGAAGGACACCCACGTCCACAGAGGAGGCTGGAGGAGTGAAGACAGATGGTTGTCTTCGGATTCCCTCTGCAGAGCTGTCAAGTTTGTTCCACGTGCTGAGATCATTGAGTGTCTTTATTTTTTTTAAAGATTTTATTTATTTATTTGAGAGAGAGACAGAGATAGCGAGAAGAGAGCATGAGCAGGGAGGAGAGAGAGAAGCAGGCTCCCACTAAGCAGGGAGCTTGATGTGGGACTCGATCCCAGGACCCTGGGATCATGACCTGAGCTGAAGGCAGATGCTTAACCGACTGAGCCACCCAGGTGTCCCGATCACTGAGTGTCTTGACGGACTCTAGACTGCCTGGGGGCTCAGGGGGATGGGAGATAGTAGGGTAAATGGGAGCATAAGACAACACATGTGCTCACAAGGAAATTCACCCAGGAAGGCAGAAATGACTTGAACACAAATAAGGGAAAGAATGACTGAATACATAAAGGGCTTCCTTTTTCCCAGAGAAAACCCAACACTCATAAAGGGCTTCGACGTGTTCAAATGCCCGACTGATTTCATCTCCTCAGCCTTTTGAGGGGCCCCTTGGAGATGTCTTTACACACCAGAACAGTGAGCCTCGAGTTCACAGTGCTGGAAACTATAGGCGGGGACCAAAGTCTCACCTTGTAAATCCAGCCCCCGTGGCAAGTGCTATGAACAACAGTTCCAGAACCCAAGCAGCCAGGGTTGATATGGGCCTCAGGAGAGGCCTTTCGAGGTGAGAAGGAAGAGGGTCAGGGCGAAGGGTCTCGCTGCCTGGGTCGGAGGGAGAGTGGCATGTAGGGTTAGGGGCCCTTCCATCCTGGAGGCTCAGGGCTTCTCTGTGTTTTTTCTGGTTGTAAGAATCTGGGGGAGGGGAGTCAAATAACACTGTACTACAGGGAGCAGCACCCCTCATTCCGCCGACTGTTCTGGGGACTCAGCCTCTGACCTCCATTTCCCATGCTTACCTGCTGATTTATGCAGACATGGGCCTGAGACAAGGGTAGTTCCAAGGTGAGGTTACGACAGGCAGACCTGGTCAAGGAAGAGCCAGTGTGGGCCTCAGAAGGAGCTGAACCTTGGCTGGATTGGGACTGGGCAGGGAGGCAGGGAGGCCCCTGAATGCAGCTTTTCCTCTTCTTCGTGGTGTCCAGCGCAGTGGGCTCCCATGTCTCTCCCTGTCTGGCTCTTGGAACCTACCCCCAGACCTGGGGCTCCTGGCACAAAGACTTGGTCATGGGCTTTGGTGGTCCCGCTTTCCGTGGTGGACTGAGTTCACGCCGTCGATCCACTTTGCTCAGCCTCGTGACGGTCAGACCAGCTCTGCCAGCCCTGAGGTTCCCCAGGGTGGCTTCGGAGAAGTTACAGTAGGCAGGCCCCTGCCCTGTAAACTGCAGATGGACACTGCACGCTGTGCCGTCCATGGCGGGTCAGGAGGGGCCAGCGACGGCCCCTGCTCCCACTTTGCTCCCACTTGCCTCACTACCTTGTGCCCTTTTACAAAAATCTAGCAGTTCAGAGGCCATTGGATTTCTTCAGAAATGAAGGAAGTGCAGAAAGAAAGAGTCCGTGGCCCCAGGCAGTTCCCTTCAGGGTCCCAGGACGTTCTGAGGCCTGTGGGCGGCAGGCAGTATCCCTCAGAATTCAGAGAGGCCCAGGGAGGCCCAGGGAGGCCCAGGGAGGCAGAGAAATAGGGCCCTGTGTGGCCATCAGGGCCCAAGGAGTAGCGGCCTGGTGGTGTGGGCCTGCCTGGGGCCTCTCTGTGGTTCCTGGAGCATTCTCCTGTTCCGTGTGGTATGAGGATAAGCCCTTTGGAGAAGGGTTATGGGCTGAATTGTGTCTCCCCACCAAATTCATATGTTTAAATCCCAACCCTAAGACCTCAGAATGTGACTGTATTTGGATAAACAGTCTTTAAAGAGGTAATTAAGGTAAAAAAGAGGTCATTGGGCTGGGCCCTCATCCAATCTGACTGGTATCCTTCTAAGAAGAGATTAGAACACGATGCACAGAGGGAAACCCATGTGAGGACATAGGGAGAAGACAGCCCTCTACAAGCCAAGGAGAGAAGCCGCAGGAGGAACCAGCCCTTCCAACACCTTGACTGTGGACTTCCAGCCTCCAGAACGTGAGAAAATAAATACCTGGTGTTAAGCCTTCCAGTTTGTGGCACCTTGTTATGGCAGCCCAAGCAGACTAATACAGGAAGCTTTCAACTGGAAAGCACCATGTCCCATCTCCTGCTGGGCTCTGGTGTTTCGGCTGCCATGGGCTGGTGACCATGGTCCTACCTGGACTCCAGGTTGGGCCTTGTCTCTCTGAGGCTCTGGAGCTTTCCATAAAGTTACCATCCCTCTCTGAACACCACTTGTTTCCAAACTATGCTTTGGGGCTCAGTAGAGGTGTTTCAGGGCCCCTGGGAGTGTAGAGGCCCTGCAGGGCTGACCCCTCCCTCACCTCAAGTTATGCTGTTAGAGTGTATTGGTTCTAAATATTGGGTTTTACATAAAATCTTATTAAAAGAAATAAGTGTTTCCCTCCCCCAATCAATCTGTAAAAAGCCTGACAACAGAGACCATTTCTTAATATAATAAAATTTTGGTCCTTCCAGAGTGTACACTTAGTGCTTTCTGTACGGAACTGGCTTTGACATCTTTGTTAAGTCTTCATGATCTTCATTCGTATGACTTTATTCTCATCACTGCTCTTACTGTCTCAGAAAAGAGTCCCCTTCCCTGGGGGTAGGAGTGAGATGCTCTCCTTGTTCTTCCTTGGAGGCTGGGATGAGGCGGTGACAGGCCTGACACACTGGAACCCGGAACCTGCTGTCTGCCCTTTCCTCCAGCTTCCTTCCCACCTCCTTTCTGGTCTTGATCACTCACTAGAAAAGAAAGCTGGGCTGTTATTAGTCATTCCGGGGAGTCAGGCTAGTGCGAAGTCGGCAAGGCTGGACATTTTTCCTCCAAAAGTTTTTGGAGAGGAAGGAATTTGTAGGCCAGCTCTGCCAGATCGGGCTGGGGGGTGGTGTTAGCCAGGACCCAGCCCACATACCGTGTGGGAGCCTCTGCCAAGGAGAGGGCACAGCGGACCAGAGTTCATGGGAGTGCCCTGGAGGACTTGCAAAACTGCAGATGCTAGGCCCCATCGCAGCGTTTCTGACTCAACAGGTCTGCAGTGGGCCCTAGCATTTGCATTTCTAACACGTGTCCAGGTGCTGCCACGGCTGCCTGGGACCTCACTTTAGGGACCAGTCCCAGGGACCCCGCAGAGACAGGCAGGCAGCGGGCACAGTGAGGTATTCCTTGAGATCTGAGGTTCCCTGAGCACGTCTAGTGAGCCTGTTCATTGGATGCTTAAGCCCTCAAGGTGGAGGCGGTGGGGCGAGGCAGCCTCGAGAGTGCGTGCTGCCCTGGCCATACCTTAAGTCTCCCCTTCTTAGCCTGGTGCACAGTGACTGCTCTGTGGATGTTTAGCAATTGGCTAGCTTGTCTAATACCCCGAAAGGCCTCCAACCCTTCAGCCATAAGCCCCTGCTGCTGTCCTGCATGGACCTAGCCCCTTGCGGGGGGATGTCCTTATCCTTGCCCATAGAGCCCCACTATGCAGGAATAGGGTCTTTTTTTTTTTTTTTAGATTTTTTTAAATTTATTTTTATTTGAGAGAGAGAGAATGAGAGACAGAGAGCATGAGAGGGAGGAGGGTCAGAGGGAGAAGCAGACTCCCTGCCGAGCAGGGAGCCCGATGTGGGACTCGATCCCGGGACTCCAGGATCATGACCTGAGCCGAAGGCAGTTGCTTAACCAACTGAACCACCCAGGTGCCCGGAATAGGGTCTTTTTCTGGGGTTTTAGAACCCTGTCCACATTCGATTAAAAATCCACAGAATTATTCAGCTGCCTCCTTGCTGAGTTCTGAGCCCTGAGTGTTGAGGACCAGGAGGCATCAGGAATATAAACAAGAACATGAAGATGGCCCCTCCAGGAGAGACCCTTGGTCCCTGGACCAGGTCCTTGGCAGACCCACCCAGAGCTGCCTCCACCCATTGATGCCCTTCGGATGACCCGGGTACAGAGGGAGGAGCTCTTAGAAGTGAAGCCCTCTGGTGCCCATAGGCCATGTGAGCTAGAAAAGCCCATTTCTCCATGTGGTACTGCCTTACGCATGTCCTCTCAACCTTTTCAACTTGCCACTGTCATCATCCTCTTCTTCATCTTCACTGCACATCGCAGTATGGCGTACTTAGCGCTCACCACTTGACATTTTCGTTTTGTGTGTATGCACATATGCATGTGTGTGAATATGAAATCTATCTCCCTCACTAGACCGTCAGCTTCATGAGAACCAGTCTTTGGACACTTAGCTCATTACTGGTACCTATGCCTGGAACCATGTCTGGCCTCCCGAGGCATCCAACAAATTGTTTTGAGGGAATAAATGAATCGCAACCATCCTCACTATCATTTGTTCATGACTCTTTGCTAATCACCAACCATCAGCATTTCTTGAATCTTATACTTTCTTTTAATCTTTTTTTTTCTTTTTTTTCTGCTGAAAAGACAGAAGTTGCTAAAATGTTTGATAAGCATTCAGGAGTCTGCTTTCTTTTTTCTCCGCCAAGCAAACAAATGACAAGACCCTTCCCTGTTTTTGGCTTTGATAGGAGGAAGTGTTGGATTAGCAGTTCTCTCTAAATTTACTTATAGTTCCAAAATATTAACATATAAATTCTAAATGACTGCAACTTTGACTATCTGTGCCCAACATTTCCTTATAAATTCTGATGACTTAATGAGTTTGTGTTAGTTATAACAGGTTTAAGAATTAGAGAAAACTGGGTTATCTATGAGACTTTAGTTTAGAATCACAGCATAGTAAGGATGTGATTTCTTAAAACCAATATGCTAGCATGGGCTTCATCTTGAAATGAAACCATCGCTAAGCTTAAATTATGAGGGAAAATGGAGGGAAGTAGAAATTACATTTCTTACGAACTTAACACTTAGGAAACACAGGGATCATGCCTAGGACTCTTCCCTCTTTGGCTTTTCCAGGTTCTCATCACACACCAAATATTGTCAGTCTTGTCTTCAGAAATCCTCTTGCCTGCCTTGTCTGTTCTCAGTGATAACCACATAGCTCCATCCCTAAAAGGTTACACAGTCTCCAGTCTCTGTCCCATTCAATCCATCCTTTGCTCCCCGACCTGGTTAGAAGATGCCTTGCCAATGTTGGTAGCCGACTGAAAAGTCTCCATGGCATGCCCACCTCACAGACTATGGTTCATTCTCTTTCCTGAGACTTTGCAGCTCAGTATGGTGCCAACTTTATTTCTTACTACCTACCTTTCCCACTACTTCTCACCCAGCCACACTATTTCACTCTTTATTCCTTAAATCCTCTGTGAACATTCCTGTTCCTCAGTCCAGAGCCGTGTCATTTCCTTTGTGAAGGAAAGCTGTCCTTCATTCATTTAATAAATATTTATCATTATAAAGTGATATTACTGTATCTTCCTCCAGTGACTTAAAATTTCAGCTCCATGCTGCTTCCCATCTAGTTCTAACTCTAGCTGAGTGAGTTTGGGCAAGTGACTTAAACTTATTTTTGCCTCAATTTCCCCATTAGTAAGATGAGATAACAATAAACAACAAATTCTTGATAAGAACTAGACACCATCCCAAATGCTTAGGGATGTTAACACACTTAATCCTCACATTTAATCCCCCACATTTAATGAGGAAGGTATTGATGTTTATTCCCATTTCATGGGTGAGGACACTGAAGCGAGCTACCACGTTACTTACTGAAGATCACGTGACCAGTAACGGGTGGAGCCAGGCCTGTGACTGGTGGCCACACTGCTCATCTCTATAAGGTGCTGCCTCTTGAGGAAGAGGAAACTCTTACCCAGTGGTTGGGGGTCCAAGACAGCTACTGCATATGAAGACCATAGAACAGTGCCAGGAACCATGAGCCATTCTGGTTAGTCTCATGCTCCTTTCAAGGCCCTGTTCGGGTTTGCCTGCTCCCTGAAGCTGTCCCTCATGCCCAGGCATGGTGACATCACATCTTCCAAATGTAGATTTTCTGAACTATCTATTTGCATCTTAGGCTATTTTTTTTTTTTTAATTCTGAGTTATCTTCTTATACTCATGACTGATCTCTCCATCCAGAATTCAAGCTGTAGGTATTTAAAAATACAGTTATTAATAGAAAAATTGAGGCATAATAAGGCCAACAGGGGATGATTGACATTGAAAAGAGAATTTGTTACTCACAGTTCCCAAAAGGAGGGGGCACATCATGGCACAGGAGGGTGGGGAGAGGGTAGGGGTACATGAGAAAGTACCAGGGCTGGTTAAGAGGCAGAGGGAGACAGGGGAATGTGGGCAAGAGCCTTTATTGTGATTTCTGCAAAAAGGAACAGGTTTAACTAGTTAGAACAATTTCAGTGGGCTCTGGGGCATAGCAGTTGTCCCTAGTTCTCTGGCCCTGGATGATTAGGGCAGAGGTCCTTAAGTGTGGTTCAGTGTGGGCTCTGAATTTGTTGGTTTGCATTTGAAAAGCAGGCTTGCCCATGCATAGTTTACTATCTCTGGGAAATGACCAATGCTGGGAGGTCGGTTCCTCCAGGATCAGCAAGGTCCCAGATGTTAAAGCATCAGAAATACAGAAAATTAAAGACATGGTTTCTATAGCATTAAACAGATTTAATGCTTTTTATCTCTAATCCTAACTCAGTGTTTCTCAAAATGGGGCCTACAGAACATTTATATCAGACTCACTTGAGAAACTTGTTAACAATGCATGTCCTGGGCCCTGCCCTACACATAACGCATCAACATCTCTGGAGATGGGGCCTAGTTATTTGTCTGTTTAACAGGTTCTTATGGTGATTCCCAAATTCACCGTGGTTTAAGAACTATTGCCATATCTATCTTGCCTCCACTCTGGGCTATCTAAATCAGCTCTGAGTTGAGAGAAAGGCCAAACTAAACTCTTAGGAACATAAGCAACGTTCCTAAACAGAAAGCACACCAGTCTCTCATCGTCACCTCCCTGCTTCGGCTAGAGAGAATTACCTCTGGAACTGTCGAAGGCTTCCTGGAAGACAGACAGAAAGGGTTTCCTATCTCACTAAAGGAGGAGAGTGGAATCCTGGAAAAAAGAGAGCTCTAGTCTGGATTGTGGTTGGAGCTACAGGAAACCAAGAAATGAAAGCAACTTGGTGAGTTATGTCCTGTCAAGTTGTTTTCAGCAATGGGCAGTGGAGCCCTGCTTGTGCAGCTGTGAAATGTAACCATATGCCCAAAACCCACCTACTTACCTCTGGTTTGATCCCAAACTATTGCAGCCAAGTAGTTCTGAGCTCCAAAAGGCCAATGGAACTTTTTTTTTTCCTTTTTTAAAGTCAGATTATATTTGAGAGAATTATCAGTAGGAACCTACAGTCCCAAGCATGGGGCTCTGGTGACCCACCTGGGCTTTGTCAAGAGGCAGGGACAATGTGAACAGCCATATGGTCTGGAAAATTTGGTCTGGAGGGCAGCAGGGTACCAGGATGTCAGAAGAGCACGTAACAAATGCTATGGTATGGGTCTGTGGCCAGGATGAGGTTGGGGCACATGGCCAGGGGTAACCATTCAGAAATGATCAAGTCCAAGTGGGACAAAGGGGAGAGACCCAATTTATGGGGCAGTTTGGGCCCCAAATCTCTGGGACCAATCAGCAGTCCAGAGAGGAGCACTGGAGTAAGCAATGGGGCACCTGGAATAATTTCCTCGGAAGAGTTTGTTCTGTCTATATTGCCAATCTTTATGAAGGTTGAATTGCTTACCTCCAAGGTTCAACCTATTTTAATCCCCTTTAAAGGCTTAGAAGGTACTTCCCAGAGGGATTTTGTGCTGTGCTGGGGGTACCGTTTCTGGATGCATGCCCTTTTGGCATGACCCTCCAAGGGCTTCCGTGAGCTACCCCTGAACCTTTGATACATCTCTGCAACAAAGAACCCAGACAAAGAACTCATCCAGTGAGCTGACCACTGATATTATTGAGTAGATTCCAAATTATGTGGGGCCCACCCAAATGTGTCTTTTGTTGTGACTTTGCACACAGCTCCTGCTCTCTCCATGCCTTGATTTTCCCCCTTCACTCCCCTGAAGAAAGACCCTACACTACCTTTGAAGGTTCCTACCCAAGATGTTGGAATGGAAGTTGCTGAGAAAGTTTAATGTTGCGTAGCAAAGACAACACAACGCATCGCTGTATTACTGGCAATCTCCTCCACTCTTCCTAATTGTTTTGAATTCCTGTTCTTTGCGGCGCTAGCCTGGGTGTGTCTAATTTAGGCCACTCTGCTGCCCAGACCCCACCATTCATGTGCAAATGAGGGGTTTGGGAAGTCAGAGACATTTGGATCTGTAAGAATAAAGTTAGAAGACAATGGAGAAAGAAATGTTCTCTCATCGCAGCAACCCCAGCGCAGTCCCGCTGGGGACTCCTCAGTATCCGGCCAGAAGCCAGCCTTTCCCAGTTCTTTACAGTCTTCAAATTTTAATATTAAAATCAACAGCTCAGCTTATTTTAAACTTGAGAAGTCTGCGGGGTTTTTTGGTTCTGTTCAAAGCAAATGAGCATTTTCCTTTTAGTCTTGTTTAGACAGTTGTATAAATGGATCTGTCAGTCAGATGGAACAAAACACACAGCCCCTTTTCCTCTAGAAGATGATAAAGATTGTAAGAATGATAATGATGATTGATGGCCATGGAGCTGCCTTATCTTGGCTGCTCCCGCCAAGGGTTGCTAGGAGTTTTGCGGAGGAACATTCCTCCTCCTTAGTGAGGGAGGAGCTGGGCGCAGCAGGTACGAAGGAGACAAATTATGAGTTCCTTAGAGTTCTGCTTGATGTCTTGGAATGCCACCTAGGAAAAGCTGGAATTGGTGATGCTGGCACAGAAATCTCTACTCCGTCCACATTCTTGGGGATACCAGGGTGAGTTCTTGCCATTTGGCACCGGGGCTGCTGAGGGGGACGATCCGGGGCTGGTTACACAAACAGCCGTGTTGTGACGTGGGTGTGATGGTCGTGCTGGGAGTCCTGAGCTGCACATCACCCCGTACCTCAGCCTTCTTTCCTTGTGAGGTATTTCTGCTTCCCTCATGGTGCTTGCAAAAATCAAAGGAAAACATGCTCTGGGAATACCAGGTGATGATGAGAATATTAAGTATTTAAAGCTTTTTCTAGAAATGTGCTTCAGTATTTTCTCATCAACAACTGAAACTAAGAGGCCTCGGATGACTCAAGTTGGTGGGAGTGGCCAGGCAGAAAGAGAGTCTTTTCTCTCTCCAGGTCTCTGTTCGAAAGCATTCCGAGTGCCATGACATTGACTCTGATGGATAAGCGGCCTTCTCTCTGAACTTGCCCTGACTGCTGGTTCCTTGAACTTCTCTCTCTCCTTGGAGAGCTCTTAGAGTCTGTAACTCCCCCCGATTTGGGCCAACTGCCCTGTCCCACTATTTCACATATGTGTTCTCTTTTCTTTCCAGTTAAATCATAAGCCATGCAAAGGACACGGCGTCTGGCTTAGTGTCTACACACCTTGCCTCCCAGAAGTGCAGCTGTTGCTGGAGGATCTGTTGCCTGAGGATCCAACAGCAGGGCCCTTGGAAACCTTGAGTGAGGTCCAGCACATTCATCCTACAGTGGGAGAAAATTCACTGAAGAAAATCTGAGCATTCACGGTATGTGATGATGTTTTTAAGCTGCTGCTTAGGGCCAGGAGACTTTAATTATTGGATTGTGTTGCTTAGCACCTTTCTCAGTGGTTGGGAGTCAGGGGTAATAAAAGAAAAGGCACATTTTCTAGGGCAGAGCTTCTCAGACTTTGCTGTGCATCATTACATGGGGGATCGTTGTATGTGTTGAGTTTTTTCAGGGGTTTAGTTTTAGGACATGGCTAAGTGCAAGAGTGAAATATTCCTGCTAACTTCAGAATTAGGCATCGTTCTCAGCCGGGCACAGACATCATAAGGACAGACCAGGCTTCTCTACTTCAAGGGGTCTGCCCCGGCAAGACTCAGGCATAGAAGAGCAGAGAATGCACGCTCTCTGCAAGTCAGCTTGCCCCACGAGGAAGAACTCATGAAGCTGAGAAGAGAATTCATCCCACATTTACTGATCAAATTAAATTGCTTCTCCCCTAGGGAAGAATGAGAATGTACAGGGGCCAAGAGAGGCCAGGATTGTTATAGCTGTTGGAACTCCAAAGACACACAGGAGAGGGATGGAAGTGTCCCCTTTCTAATATTCCTGGGTTTTGTCTTGGTCTCTTAACCCACCATGCTTATTCTCAGAAGATAGGAGGCTGTGGAGACAGTCCTACCCCCATCTTTAGGAGGTCTCTTTGGCCATTTCTGAAAGCCACGGCAGCCAGGCCACACTTCGTAAGCTATGATCCGGTGCATTTGGGGCAGGGAGAAGGTATGGTACGGTTCCGAGGGCGGGCTCTGCAGTCAGATTTATTGGGTTCAAATCTCAGCTCTACTCATTTCTAGTACCGTATTAGCTTACTTGGGCTGCTATAACAAAGTACCACAGACAGGGTGGCTTAAAAATAGAAATTTATTTCCTCACATTCTGGAGGCCAGAAGTCAGAGGTCAAGGTATCAGCATGGCTGGTTTCCTCTGACGCCTCCCCTTGGCTTATAGATGGTCATCTTTTCCCTATGTCTTCACTTGGTCTTCCCTGTGTGTGTGTGTGTGTGTGTGTGTGTGTGTTACTCTTTTCTTATAAGGACACCACTTAGATTGGACTACCATCCATTCTGAGGGCCTCATTTTACCTTAGTTACCTCTTTAAAGATCCTACCTCCAAATAGTCACATTCTGAGGTACTGGAGTTAGGACTTCAACATGGGAATCTTGAAGGCAGGGGACACAATTCAGCCCATAACAAGTACCTTCTCTAGGCCTGTGTTCTCATCTGTAAATGGAGATCACACACTGCCCACCTCAAGAGGCTGCCCTACTTCCTAACAGAATATTATCTATCATGACACCTGGCCCTGTCCTGGAGTGCCCGTTGGGCTGATGGTGGAGGCAGTCACCCCCTTTCTCTCCGAAGCTCTGGCCCGTGGACGGGATGCTCTGGAGAATTCTCTGGGATTCTTCACATTGACTGTAGCCACAACCCTGGGAGGCAGGTCTGTACTACTTTTTCACTATTTTTCTTTGGCGCTAAGGGAAACTCAGAGAGATCGTATTTGTCTTCCTGAGGTTAAGAGTTGTTACCCTAATGGTTTCCCTTCCTATTGCCAATGCGTCCCTGCAGGACCACTGCCTCAGTCTGCTCCACAGAAACAAGAACCATTTTCCCGTTGGTGACTGAGACTTCTGGCTCTTTCCTCTTTCCCTACAAGCCCTTATCTCTAAGCCTGAAGGGATTTGCCAAGTTGAAGGAAAGCAGCACGCAGTACTGTAGTTACAAGGGAGAGACCAAGTGACTGAGAAACAGGATAATCCCACCTTGTCTGTCAGGCATTAAGAGTGCAATTTCAAAAGAGGAGACACAAATGAGTCCTCTGAACCGATTTTGACACCCACTCTTCACCACAGATCAGAGAATATCATTCACGCTCATTTACTGATCTTGGTTTCGTAAGATACGTGAGTATGGAGGGTACGTTCTATCCCTTTTAGGAAAAAAGTATAATTTGCTGTCCTTGAATAGTTATTTTAGAACTTGGGTAAAATATTCAAATGAGGATATTCTCTCAGTTAGAGAACATCATTTGTTCATCTATTTACTATTTTATGGAACTACTTTATGCAAAAAATAGAACCAATCCCATGAATGATGTATAACTGAATAAGAATGCCTGCATTCAAAAAGGAGATATTTGATTAGGGGAGACAGACAACACACATCAATGTTAACATTAGAAACTATAAATAAAGGGCACCTGGGCGGCTGAGTCGGTTAAGGGTCCGGCTCCTGATTTTGGCTCAGGTCATGATCTCAGGGTCCTGAGATGGCGCCTGGTGACCCCTTCTCGCAGCGGGCAGAGCCTGCTTGTTTCTCTCCCTCTGCCCCTCCCCCCGCTCACTCCGGCGTGCTCTCTCCCTCTCTCTTGAAAATAAATAAATAAAATCTTAAAAGAAGCTATAAATAAAATGCAGACCGTCAGAGGGAAGGTGCTTATAGGGTGGGTGGGCATGCCAGCGCTGTGGCGAAAGGCGCCCTAGAGCCGGGCACGGGAGGGAAGGCAGAACTCCTGCAGGTGCAGCCTGGTGTCTCAAGCGGGACTGTGCGCACAGGGGCCACCGCGAGGCTGGGGCAGGGGGGCTGGGCAGGCCGAGCAGGGTGCAAGATGCGGGCGGCACTGGGGACGAGCTCAGAGATGCTGGTCAGGACCCAGTCCCGGAGGAATGAGAACATCAGGCCCACCACAGTGTAGGTAGGAACCATGGCTATACATCCCTCAGTGGAGTCCCTCCGTTGGTATTTCCCTTCTAGGGGGATTAAGCTGGTAGTGAGCTGTAGGATGGATTGTGGTGCTTTCAGATCAAGGATGGGGTCCACTGCAGTATTTTAGGCAAGATGGCTCAAGGCCTGCAGTAGGGACTAACAATGCAGAAGCAAGGTCACAATAAAAACTTTTTTGAAACAATAACTTTTTGTTGTGATAAAAGCCTGGCCCACAAGCCAGCTGTCTGGCATACTCTTTCTCTCTCATGCCCTTCTGCTACAACCTGGAAGGCCATGTGTTGGGGATGGTGGTTCTCCAGGATGGAAGGAGCCAGATCTTCGAGCAACTGTGTATAGCAGAGTCCTTCCCAACCTCCAAGTACATTATTTTTTACATAAGCTGTTGCATGTGTGCTTTGTAAGGACTAAGATTTTTTTAAAGTTAAAAAACAAAAACGTGATAAAAATAATATATTCCCACCACTCAGATATCACACTTTTAACAGATTAGGCTTATCCTCCTGGCTCTTCTTCTATATATGTATGTGTGTGCACATATATATATATACTTTTTTAACCAAAATAAGATAATGCTGTATGCATGTATGTATTAAATAGGTAAAGATACATGCATATATACAGAGTACCTATGTTTTTTACCAGAATGAGATTTTACTGTAATACTATCTGTGCATACATATCTTCACTCACAAATGCACATACATGTAACCCATGTGTATATATGTATCTTTAATGAAAATCAGATCAAATTGTACGTACTGCATTGTAATTTTTTTCAGTCTTCACTCCTTCATTTCAATAAATTTTGAACTCCTAAAGAATAACCAGATCATACTCAAATTTTTCCAATTAGCCAAAACACTACTTTTATTGCTGCTTTATCTAAATGGCATGAAATCCAAGACGGCAACTTGTTTTTTATGTCCCTTAAGACTCCTTTATTCTAGAAGAGCCCTTTTTAAAATTACACTGATTTGCCGAAGTGACTAAGCCGGCTGTCCGCAGGATATCCTATTTCCTGGTGACTATCTGCTGTACTTTATGGGGCTCCATCACAAGACCCTGAGATCATGACCATGAGCTTATATCTGAACACTGTTAGCTAGAATAGGTCATAGGTGGTCAGAAGGCCCACAATACCTGCTTGACCCATGACTGGATTAGAGTGATCAAAGTCTAATCTCTCTATTTCACAGTTGTATTTTCCCTTTATGACCACATTCTGTAAGGTATTCCTGGATGTACAGTTAGTTCTCCATCAACTCTTCCCATAATGGCTTTAACATCAACTGATAAATCTAAAGCTTATGAAGTGATTTTTAAAAATAATTCTATAATTCATCCTATATATATGAGTTGGCATTATTAAAGTATCATTTTATCTCATCACTGGGACTGCTCGAATATCTCCAAATCCATTGCCTACTAAAGACAAGAAAATGCTTACCTCTTTCCCCTAATTACCCATTTTCAAAGGGAGACATTATTTTAATATCTACCTCAAATGGGGTGGTAAACGAGTTTTCCTTACTTTTTGTTTTTGTTTTTGAATTTTTATTTATTTATTTATTTTTTAAGATTTTATTTATTTATCTGACAGAGAGAGACACAGCGAGAGAGGGAACACAAGCAGGGGGAGTGGGAGAGGGACAAGCAGGCTTCCCGCGGAACAGGGAGCCCGATGCGGGGCTCGGTCCCAGGACCCCGGGATCATGACCTGGGTGGAAGGCAGACGCTTAACGACTGAGCCACCCAGGCGCCCCTACTTTGTTTTTTTAAAAATATTGTGAATTAACAGATTTTCATTGATTCAATATATTTCAAGCATCATAATTACTATACTTTCTGATGTTTAAACTGTTGTGACTTTGGCAAGTGAGCCCTTGTCAAACGGTCTCTTATGTCCTTTTGATATGACCCCATTAATATTTGAAAGTTTCCTTACTTTCTAGTAAAACCAGGTCTCCCAAGCTCATCTTGGACCTGATTCACACAAAAATTAGCCATTTCTCCAAGAACCTCTGATTCCTTCAGGGCAAATGGTGACAGAGACCACATTCTGGTCTTTTTAAATCACCTTTATTTATGATATAATTTATATTCTTTAAAATGCATCAATTTTTAACAAATGTATATGCATGTATACATCACCAGAACCAAGATACAGAACATTTCCATCAGCCCCCAAATTTTCCTCCTGCCACTTCACAATCTCTCATCCCCACCTCCCATCCCCCACCCCCAAGCAACCACTGATCTGTTTCTGTCACTACGGATTAGCCTTGAATATGTTCCGGAATATAAGTGGAATCATATAGTAGCTATTCTTTTGTGTATAGATTTTTCTCTCAGTAAAACTTTTCCCTTGGGTGGAGGTAATTTTTTAAAAACTCAGACAAAAAGCTTGTAGAAAATTGTAAGTATAATCCAAAGAACATTTTAAAACCATTTCAGATTGAGTTGCCAACAGGATGCCCCATTACCCCAAACACTTTTAGTGTTTCCTATATTATACCATCAAATCAGGATATTAATATTGATGCATTTCTACCATCTAATCCTCAGATCCCATTCAAATTCCAGCAATGTCTCAATGCCAAAAGAATACAAATCAGAATTATATGTTCTGTTTAGTTGGCATATCTTTTTAGTCTCCTTCATTTTGGAAGTTTCTCAGTCTTTAACTATGATATTTTAAGATTACAGGCTATTTCTTTTTTTTTCTTTCTTATTTTTTAAAAAGAGAGAGCGCTTGTGCAAGTGGGGGGAGGGGCAGAGGGAGAGGGTGGGAGAGAATCTCAAGCAGACTCCCCACTGAGCGCGGAGCCTGACGTGGGGCTCCATCTCAAGACCCTGAGATCATGACCTGAGTCGAAATCAAGAGTCAGATGCCCAACCGACTGAGCCACCCAGGCACCCCCAGGTTATTTATTTTATACAATAACCCTCAATGTGTATTTGTCTGAATCCATATTTGGATTCAGATGGTGCAACTCTAGCAAGAATATCACAGAAGTAATGCTGTGTTCTTCTCATTGCGTTGTATCAGATAGCACAGGATTTCCATTTATCTCATTACTGATGAAGTTCATGTTGTTCATCTGATTAATGTGGGCTCTCCTACGTTTCTCCACTGTAAAATTATTTTTAACAGAATGATAATAAAAACACAACATACAAAAATTTGTGGCACGTAGCTGAAGTTTATCAGGAAGTTTATAGCTTTAGGTGCTTATATTTGCAAAATAAAAAGGTCTACATCACTGAGCTCAAGAAGCCTATAAAAGGGGGATAAAGTATATTCAAAGTAAGTAGAAGAAAGAAATAAGAAATCAATGAAATAGAAAAAAGACAACTAAAATAATTAGTGAAACCAAAATGTTGGTTCTTTAAAATGACCAGTAAATCTCGAGTTAGTTAGATTAAGAAAAAAAAGGAAGGCATCTTGCCAATAACAAGAGTGAAAGACAGAACATCACAACTGGATGCTACACATATTAAGAGGATACTAAGAGAATAATATAAACAACTTTATGCCAATTAATTCAACCACTTAGGTGAAATAAGCAAACTCCTTGAAAGACATATTACCAAAACTGTAAAAAGAGAAATTAGAAATTCCTAACACACCTATATCTATTGAAGAAATTGAATTTAGAATGAAAACCCTTCCCCATAAAGAAAACTCCAGGCCCAGAAGGCTTCCACATTGAAATTCATTAAACATTTAAAGAAGAAGTAATACCAAGCCTACACAAATTCTTTCTAAAAACAAAGGAGGGGAGACCATTGCCAAGTTAGCTTCCCCCAATTCCAAAACCTGACAAAGACATTAGGAGAATAAAAAACTGTTAACCATTTTCCCTCATGAATATAGATGTAAAAATCCTTACCACCATATTAGCACCACATTATGTGGAGGACCGTATAATTATCTCAATAGATGCAGAAACAGCATGCAAAAAGACTCAGCCTTTTGGGGTTTCACAGTGTTTACCACGTGTCTCCCTTTTTTTCTGGTTGGGGCTTGAATATGTCCTGGCCCTGTGTGAGTTCAGCTGACTGCACCCTTATAGTTCCCTGCCCTGCTCAGGGATCCACAGTCCTCCTGCCTATTGTCCAATGTCTGAAAATAGCCATTCCATATATTTTGCTCAGATCCCCATTGGTTTATTCTGACATGGTCAGAAGTGAGATTCTTGGCTAGGGGTTTCAAAGGTAGAATCACAGTAACGATTGAGTAAGGGCTCAATGAGAATTCAGCTATCCAGGTGCCTTCAGAACACAGAAGGAATAAAATATCCCTTAAGAATAAAGGAAAGAGAAGTATTTTTTAAAGCAGCAAACATTTGAGTTGGATGCTTGGAAGAGAAATGCTGGAAAGCGACTGAGGGATGTACAAGAAGTGTTCAAATGGTCAAAAATGCAGCCCTCTGATTGGGAGGGTATCCAACGCAGAGAGCTCTGCTTGGGATGGGTGCATAGCTGTGAGACAAGCCGTTGGAGGGCAAGGAATCGCCAAGGAGACAGGAGAGAGAGGGCAAAAGGAAAAGAGGGCCAGGGACAGGATCTTGTGAAGGACTTAGGCTGTGTTGAGAGGGAAAGAGCCAGCCAAGACACAGAGGATAGAGTTTCACGGGGAAGTTAAGGAGCTTTCGAGGAGTGAGCGTTAAAAATTGCATCTGGCAATGAGAAGGTCATCTGTGGTTGTGGAAAGCCTTCCAGTAAATGGTGGGGGTATGACCTTGACTGCAGTGGGTTAATGGGGAGTGGGTGTTGAGGAAGTGGAGGCAGCTAAAGAGCAGGTGAAAGGAAGAAAAGAGAGCTCAGGGCAGCTGGAGGGTGGTGAGTAGGTGTCCTGCAGTTAGGGGAGACCGAAGCAAGCTTTTTAGCCAAGGGAGTCATCTTTCCCGAAGTCCTGCTATAAATCTAACTCTCTGGTCGTGTGGGTGTTTGGATAATAGAAATTCCATTTCCATTTATTCATGTATGCATCTGTTTACTGCCCGCCTTGTTCCAGGGGATCCCAGTTGACTCAGTTCCCAGTCTGTCTTGGACCCCCTAGATCCAGCCTCCCTTATGTGTCCATGTTTCATTGAGCTGTAAAAGATGGCACAGGTCTGTGCATAAATCGCCAGTTTCCAGGGTTGATGTAGGCTATCAGAGCACAGAAGAAGAAGGGATTGTACTAAGAACATGTAGACTCCATCTTTCCCTCCTTGGAGAGCATAATCTTAGCAGACAGAAGGAATCCTTTAAGACTCAGCTGCCGGCCAGATCAACACCAAATTCTTCCCTTTGGTCTCTCAGGAGCCTCAAAAGGACTGGTAAATGCCATGTCCTGGCTCGTGTGGTATCTCCCCTCCTGCTGCATGGCCCTGGGCCAGTGTCCCTGCCATGATGAGAGACCTCGACCCCCCAGATGCACCTCACTCTATTTCTGGCTTCAGAGCTTTGTGACCTTGTTGTCCTGTGGGCCCCTATTTTATGTCAGCTGTGATATCTGGACAGTGTCCATGGGCCAGGCACAGGGCTATCTGAAGAAGACACTGTTACCTCAGCAGATCCCAGGTCTCTTGAACAAACTCTACCTTTTAGGGCTTTTTTCACCCAGGAGACTTCCAGATCCCCACACAAAGGCGCCATCCTTCCTGGACCTGCTGAGATAGCTTTAGCTCAGCTTTTAAAACACCTTCTCTTAAAAATGCAGGCAGTTGCTAAGAGCTCCTTTGCTTTCTTCTAGTCAAACTCCCCTGCCCATTCCCACTGTCAGATGTCTGGCACAAGCCTTGAGAGGTCAGATGACATGTCCAGAGTCACACAGACACACTATGATGGAGGAAGGCCTGGCTTCTCACTGAATTCTATGGTCTTGCAAAGGATCTGTATCTTGCTGTGAGATGCCACGTTCTTCTAAGTCACCCACGTACTATAAATAACAGCCAATATACGCCAAATCTATCCTCAGAGCCTCAGAGGTGCTTCGGGGAATTCTGTACATTTGAAGAAACCAAATGGTTGATTGTCGAGTCCATGGATATTGCTTGGCTGGGAACCCTGAGCTTACCCTTGGTGTCGCTGGACTTTTTAACTTGCAGAGACTGGACAAAGGGACAGAGTGTCCAGTGCCATACCCAAGTGTTGCAAAACAGATACTTTTATATTTCAGAATCTTTCGTGGTTTATACTTTGTGTATTTCAGACTTCTTGGTCAGCATCCACTAATTATTTCTCATAGTTTTTTTTTGTTAGTGGGTTAGGATTATTGCCCCTTATCTGAGAAATGGAAAAAGCCAACAGTCTGTACCAAGGGAGTGTCTGTGTCCCAAACTGAAGAGAAAATCAGGAGCACAACTGGCGAAGGGCTCAAGTTGGCTGACTTTGGGCCAGGGACGCACGTGGGCAGTGCTGACTTTTCTCCATCTCAGAGGGGGCTTTCAAGGCCAACCTCAGAATGACATGTTGGGCCCAAAGCTGTTTGGAATGAGGATATCCATTTTTCTTTTTTTTTTTTTTAGGATTTATTTATTTATTTCAGATCTGTGTTATCTTGTCCTGTGGCATGTTCAGGAAGATAATAGTGGCTCACTGAAGTAAAAGGAGTGTGTGGGCTGGAGGAGGAGCAGAGGGAGAGGGAGAGGGGAAACAGACTCACCACTGAGCACGGACCGGACTCAGGGCTAGATCTCAGAAGCCCTAGATCATGACCTGAGCCGAAACCGGGAATCGGATGCTTCATGGACTAAGCCACCTATGGGCCCCGAGGGTAACCATTTTTAATAGAAGCGAACACCTTTAGCTCCCAAGTACTCCCTTGACTCAGCAGGTCAGGCCAATCACCTTCTCGGCCTGCTCCACCCCGCTGGACACACAAAAATACTATTTATCCATTCCCTCCTCTGAGCATCCTGAAGAAAACAGAATCTATTACAGAATGAATGCTTGAGTCCCCCTGCCCCCCAAACTCATATGTTAAAACTCTAACACCCAATGTGTGTACTTGGAAGTGAGGAGGAGACAGAGGTTAAATGAGGTCACAGGGCGGGGCCCTGATATGCTGAGCAGGTGCCCAGATAAGATGAGGAATTGACACCACAGCTCTCTGCCCTGTGAAGATACAGCAAGAAGGCAGCCTTTGAGGAGCCAGGAAGGGCGCTGTCACCAGGAACTGACCCAGGCTGGGCCTTGATTCAGACTTCAGCCTCCAGAATGTGAGAAAATAAATGTCTGTTGTTTAAGCCCCCCAGTCTGTGGTGTTTTGTTACGGTGGCCCGAGCTGGCGAATGCAGCATTCTAAAGCTAAAGGAGACCTCGGAGAGTGTTCATTTAAAATCTCTATTTTGTGGACACCTGGGTTGGTCAGTCGCTTGAGCGACAGACTCTTGGTTTCGGCTCAGGTCGTGATCTCAAGGTTGGGGGATCGAGTCCCGAGTTGGGCTCCACACTCAGCATGGAGTCTGCTTCAGATTCTCTCTCTCTGTTTCTCTCCACGATAGGTAAACAAATAAAATCTGAAAAGCAAAAAATCTCTATTTTGAAAATGAGGAAATTGAGGTGAGATATGATTTGGTGGATGTCATGCTGCTTTTAAGTGACAGCCAAAACCAGAACCAAAGCATCTGATTTATAAGCCAGATCATGTCTTACCATGCCCTACTACATCTTGTAACCCCAGCTATCTGCACCCACACCCCTGATAGGCTATGCTGCTCCTTTTATTTCAGTGAGCCTCTGTTATCTTCCTGAACATGTCACAGGACAAGGTAACACAGATCTGAAGCATTCATCAAACACTGATTTCCATCCAAAGCTTTTTAGGCCTGGAAACTCAAATGTTTAATGGAAATAGGCAGGTAAACATGCAAAGTGGCTGGGTATAAAGCAATAGGGAGTGGTGGGGATTGTGGCAAATGAGCAAGCATATACTGTAGGGCATTTAAATTCCAATTTAAAAAATGTTTGCCTGTTCCAAAACAAAACACATCTGGCCTATAGGCTACCAGTTTGCCCCCTCTATCAGAGTAGGCCAAGCAAGGCCACCAAAATAAAGAAATTCTGAAATCTCAGTGGCTTGTCGCAATAAAACTCTGTTGCTCACTCATGTCACATCCTGATGTGGTTGAAGGTTAGGAAGGGCTCTGCTATACACAGTTGTTCAAAGATCTGGCTCCTTCCATCCTGGGGGACCATCAGTCCAACACATGGCCTTCCAGGTTCTAGCAGAAGGGGATGAGGGAGAATGTACAGGAAGCTGATTTATGGGCCAGGCTTAGATGTGATATCCTCCCTCATTTCAGCCCTCATGCCACTGTCAAGAGCCAGTCCCATGGCTCATCCTAGACATAGAGGAGCTGGATGCACAACCTTGTGAGCCAAGGGTGAACATGAAGTGGTTTGTGAGCACAGAGCATTGTCTCGGTCTGAGCTTCTCACAGGTGCTGTGACGCCCTTCATCACATATGAGTCTATCAACTCTGGGAGGCAGGCGTGGTGACCTCACTTTACTGATGGCAGAACTGAGGACCAGAGAAGTCAATCTCTATCTCCCAATCACACAGCCACTACGAGAAGGACAGAAATCCTGCTCTCCAGCTCCTCCAACATGCCCTTCTTTAGTCCGGTTCCCAGAGCCGCTGAATGGGCAGAGATTTCCAGCTTCTGGCTGTTCCCCTGAGAAGGGGGTTATATGGTGGCCATGCCAAGTCGAAAGCACCAAGTACAAAGCACCCTTCCTGGCTAAAAGGTCCAAAAGCCATCAGAAAGGTCATGGCTTCTCCTCTGTGGACTGAGGGTGGCTAGATGTGGGGGGAAGGGCTGGGAGCCAGGGCTGGGGACTGGAAAGTCTGCTAAAGCCATCGGGGTGCCATGCTGGACACCCACTGATGATTAAGAAGAATTAACTTAGCATCTGCCCGTGTGCTACCCAGGCTGCTGGGGCGTCCCAGGGGCAGAGGTGCAGGTTTACGAAGCGAGATGTGGGATCCACACCAGGACAGCTAAGATGGGGTGGAGAGAGTTGCCAGTGACGTTGGGGGTATGGAATGAGAAGTGCAGTCAAAATGTAAGCACTAATTTGTAGGATTTTGGAAATAGGAAAGTGACTCCCAATAGTATGAAACTGGAGAAGGCAAACAGATCACTAGCCCCGTTTTTTATTTTTATGTTTTATTTTATTTGTCTTGATTTCTTTCCTATGGGAATCTCAAAGACCCACCTATAGTAAATTTCTCATCAAACAGAGTTTGAAAGCCAGGGGGAGCTAAGCCGTCGGTGAGCCCAGGACCTCAGCTGGGAGCGTGGGCAGCGCGGAGCCCGGGCCGGCCCCGTGGCAGCTTTGCTGAGGGGACCCTCCCCTCTGCCAAGGAGAAGCCCCCTGCCCGCAGCCCTGGCCCCGGGACAGCTGGGCTCCCCGCACTGTGCTCTTCAGACTCCACTTGTTGAGAGGAACCAAGTCTCATTCAGGTCCTCTCAACTCAGGGGGTGGAAAATGTTACTTTAAGGACATATGTGACCTTATGGGAATGTAGAAAAGACAAAGAAGCAGGCCAGTCATGAGCACCTGGACCATGGTCACAGGCAGGCCTCAGAAGCTGGCCTGGAAGGTTCTCCTGCTCCTGCAGGCCCTGTTCTCTGTGATGCCTCCACCTAACCTCCTCCTGCCCATTTCCCGGGCGGGGTGCGGGGCGGGGGTGCACACGGAGTGGACCATTGCCACCTCATTCAGCAAGAGCAGGTGGCAAATTCCCTCAGTGAGAAACCAAGGTCATGGTAAGCACTGTGCCTGATGCGTTCACATCAAGACAGAAATGTTATTTTAGTGACTTCTTCAATAATCCTGAAGGGACTTTGGGGGAGAGGAGTGACATAAGGAGAAAAAGTGTCACTGATCTAAAGCCAGGGGTCTTAATTGGAGGGGCATGAGGGCCTGGGACCTTCCTGAAGGTGTGGAAGAAATACGTGTTTAGGAACAAGTACGTTTTGTCCCCCTGGGGAGAATATCCATAGTTTTTTTATTACATCCTCAGAGGGCCCTACAACCTAAACATGATCACATGATCAGGGACTTCTACTGCCAGGCACAAGGGCGCTCCCAATTACATTGTTAAATACATGTTTCATTGATTTTTTTCTGATTTGAAAAGCAGCCGATGCGTCTGTGAAAACAGGAAAATAATGTGATAGAAGAGCAGAAAACACAATTGCTTCTTCACTATGCAAAAACTGATTTTCACTGAGGATAGACTAGACATCCTGGTTGCTGAGGATGCAGCAATGGCGAGGAAAACAGACCCAAATGTCTTCCCTCACGGAGACTGCTGTCTGGTGGGGTCGGATGGACATGGACAACAGCGGCACAAAGGAGGGAGCGTAGAGGATGTTGGGGGGCGCTGAGCCCTACGGAGGAAGACGAGTGAGGTGGGATAGTGGGAAGGCCTCGCTGCCGACGTGAGATCAGCTGGGCGCCCGCAGCGGGCAGGGCAGGAGCCCCGTGGCTATCTGGGGAGGCCTGTGCGGGCAGAGGAAGGAGGCCAGGGGCAAGTGCAAAGTCTCTGAGGCAAAGTGCAAAGTCTCTGAGGCAGGAGCCTGTGGATGTATTCTCGGGGCCGTGAGTGAGCCAAGTGAGCTGGCTCACAAAGCTTAGATGGTCCCCCGTGGAGCCTGATGAAGGGTCGAGAGAAGGCACAGCGCCCACGGGCTCCCCGGCTCACTGGGCCGGTTGGTATGTGCCATCTGACCCCACGGGGTGGCCCGCTCTCGGATCCTCTGGCAGCCTGACCTACCCATGACCCGGAACATGGGCAGAGTCAGGGGTGAAAGGAAAAGAAAGGCGTGTTTGTTATGGAAGATTTAGAAAACACCCAGGAGGGAAAACAAAGGACGGGTCTTGGATGCAGAGGCTCACTTTTCTGTCCGGCCACGGGGGCAGGTGGAGGGATCATTATCTGGGGCTGCTGGTAGTGAGCCCGGACTATGAGCCCATCTTTCTGCTTTCAAACAGCTATCCCGTGGCTCTCCTTGACCTCCGGAGCTATTGTTAAATTCAACGAGACACGTGATTTAAAAGAGGCTCCGTTGTCATTATTTCGTGGTGTCGTCGAAACGACGCCAGGGTGGCTCCGGGGGGGTGTGGCAGGCTCATTTTCACAAAGACCCGGGGCCTCCGTGGGCTCTCCGCTTGCAGCCCTCCTGTGTCTGATGGGGGCCCGGGCTGTGTGTGGGGTGGGGATTTGCCTCATTCTAGCAGCCGGTCTGTTTTTACTTAAGTTACACGAGATCATTATTTAACAGCATGGCCACAGGGGAGCGAGCATTTTCCAGGTTCCTGACGTGATAAAAGGCCTCCTTCTTGATGAGTAACGAGTTAGAATAAAGGGGCTGCTCGGCCATTCCTGCACACTGCAGTCCCAGGCCCCGGAAAACCCGGCTACAAAACTGGATGGGGATCTAGAAGCGTGCAGAGGAAGAAAACATTCTGGCCATCTAGAATGTGGCTTGTTTTGACTTTAAAGATAACTTTTGTGGTTGAAATAATAGTGGTATTTTTTGTCACTAACATAAATGTGCACAACTTTAAAGAGGCCCAAGCAGGGCACCTGGGTGGCTCAGTCGTTAAGCGTCTGCCTTCGGCTCAGGTCATGATCCCAGGGTCCTGGGATCGAGCCCTGCATCCGGCTCCCTGCTCAGCAGGAAGCCTGCTTCTCCCTCTCCCACTCCCCCTGCTTGTGTTCCTTCTCTCACTGTCTCTCTGTGTCAAATAAATAAATAAATAAATAGACCCAAGCATCAAGGCACACACAGCATTTACTGAAATGCAACGACTGGCTGGTTCAAGTGGATACAAAAACTTTGTGCATAAGGCAGTTCTCCCCATGCTCGCCCTCCAGAAAAAGCCCTGAAAATCCAAAGGAGTTAGTGCTGGGCGTTACTCCTTGAAGGACACCCGGAAGGCCCAGTGCCACGTGGAGTTGGTCCTTTTGCAAGTTCTAGATTGGGTTTGGAAAAAGAACCATGGGGCTTTAGCCAAAGCATAAGTCACTAGCTCTTCTTGACTTTGGGTCCAGTCTCCAGGCAGCCACACAGAACAAACAGCAAAAGCCAACCGAAAGAAGGAGTTGAGAGATGTTTGCTTAAACAATCTGTGTGTTTTTCCTGACCGCTGGCACGAAGAATATCCTAGTGGGCTGACAGTTTGCAGCATTTAGAAAGCATCTTAGTTTCCTAACAGGCCTGTTGTGAGGTTTGGCCATCACTGGGCAGCCCCAGCTCTCTCTGCTGCTGTGGCCGGCGGGGTGTGCAGGGAGGCTGGGCTGAGCCAGGCCCACAGGCTCAGGCTGGAGAGCCGTGCACTAGGAAGATTTGGTCTGTCCCCAGCCCCTGTAAGTGGCAAGGGCAGGACATATTATGGCAACTCTGTCAAATCTAGAACGTTTCCTGGGTCTGTGTACTCATGCCACAATTGAGACTTACACTGGGCCTTATATTCAATGCAACCTTCTAGAAAAATACAAAAACCCGTTGCCAAAGCAAATATTTCTCTCTGCATCTTGCCTTTCCTGCCCTGTCATCTCAAGCCAAACCCGGGAAGGAGAATGCCCTCAAGGGCATGTAAGCACTGCCCAGTGTCGGTGTCTCCTGGGCTGGCCCCTGTCTTCAGTTTGGATCAGGTGATCAGTCCTCTGGCATACTGGGACCTGCAGAGGTGTGGGCGCTCCTTCATCACCCCCACTGGAGCGCGGGTAAACTGGTCCTGGAAACCCTCCCGACCCGCTTGGGTCTGCGGCTGAATGCAGTGCCACCATGCATCTTGGTCCCAGGCCCAGACACGGGTCTCATTTGGGGTTTAGAAAAGATACTGGGCAGAGGAGGGGCCCGAGGAGGGTGGCACTGTCATCTGGCAGAGTTGCAGACTGAATATGGCAGCCTAAGGCCAGCTCTTTCCCCAGCCCCTCCACCCCTACCTGCTCTTTCCCAGCTCCCCCTGCCTGCCCAGAGGCTCAGACCTTTTTGTCTCCTCCAGCTGAGCCAATGGAGGGCTTCTGGCTTAGCCTGAACTGTGCTTTCCGACAAGCTAGCAGACAGGAGCACGCTCAATAGCCAGGGGACCCGCGCACACAGACCTGCAGGTAGTAGGGGCGAGGAGGGGTTGGGGGTGGTGGGGAGAGCACTGGCGAGAAGGACTTGGGGACGCACCCCGGCTGTGAGCTCACGAGGGCCCGGGGCCGCAGGCAGAGCCGTGGGGAGAGGGGCTGCAGGCAGAGTGAAGGGGGTGCTTTCAGGAAGCTCTTTGCAGGGCTCAGAGAGTACGCCCCCTTGCTTCAGGGCTCAGACGAGGAAGCGAGACAGACGCGGGAAGAGGCACTCGCTTCTGCAAAGGACACAGCGTTGCTTGGGGCTGTGAGACTTGGAGGGATGTTGTGTCCTTAGGTGCACTGGGGGTGCTCTGGTTGTGGGAACGCTCAGACACGGGGCCCCAGAGGGGCACTAGCAGGGGAGGGAGATGGCCGCAGCATCCCTGCGAGGTTCCTGATGCCTCCAGCAGCTTCTGAGCAGAAGCTCCTACAAGCAGCTGGAGGTGACAGGGAGAGGCCTGGCGGCAAGCACGTGCACGATTGTTCAGGCTTCCCGAAGACCCGATGCCGTGACATCTTCACATCTGTACCACTGTCTGTCTGTCACCATCATCGTCGCGATCACCCGGACCTCTCATCTATTACCCATCGGTATGTACCATCTACCTTTGATCTTGGTCAGGTGAGGTCAGCAGAGGACTCGCTGTTCCGCACGAGGAAGCTAAAGGCAGCACATTTTAGGAATGCCCATGTGCCCTCACTCACCGGTACCCACCCCCTGGTGATGAGTTTGGGAACACTTCTGCAACGTGGCAAATAGGCCTAAGCCCTGACTAATGAGGGAGCCTGTGCTTTATCGGTGACTTTCAATCAGAGGGGCCGTTAGAGAAGCAAGCAAGCAAACGTTGTTTCTCAAGAGCAGACATCACTGCACCCTGAGTGATACTGGCAGTAAGCCAGCAGCAAGGGATGGCAAGGCGCCCACAGCGGGGCTTTTCCCAGCCTCTCTTTTCACATGTCGCAGGAGATGTTTGCTAGAAGAGGGCCTCAGTTGGCACCCCTCCACTGTTTACATTTGGTCATTAATTCCCAATTCCCATGAGTCAACCAGAGAGCCCTGCTGGTGGTGGCCATTCTGCTGTGCTGTTTTATCTGGATTAATGCCATGGACTCTATGCAGATATATTTTCCTTCAAGGAAGAAAGGGAAAGATAGCCATACGCAGGCAAAATATGTACATGTATCGTTGGGGCGGCCACAAAACCGGAATCAGTGAACTAGTTCAGCTAAAACAGGAGCCAACACAAACATGAGACCAACACGAGCTTAGGAAATGTCGCTGAAAAGGAAAGATGTAAAGCAGAAAAAGAGGACGAGGCAGCATGCACTTTGAGTCTTGGTTCAGATTCCATTCTGATGACCGTCATGCCAGGGAATCGCCTTCCGAAGTGGTCCTACTGGGGCTTCGGGGTAAATCTTGTCCACCGATGATGACTCTCAGCACTATGGGCTAATTACTCACTATCTCTCCCAGCACTCTCCTGAGAGCTTTCCTTCACCACTACCTTGTGCCGGCCTGAGTCCAGATGTGGTTGGGTTCTGCCAAGCACCGTCCCTCCTGGAACACCTGACTTCAGAGCTGAGCTAAGTGAGGCAGGAGGCTGGACGTGAGCATGCAGTTTTGGGGTGTGACATCATGGTGGTCAAGATCATGGTTCTAAGTCCAGCAGCTGTGGCACGGCTTTTGGATTTCTTGAAGGCAGCTTTCTAGTGAGACACCAAGGTGGGGGAGGGGAGGAGGGATAGCTCCAGGGATTGCAGGTCTGGGGCTGGATTCTGGGTTCAGTGAGCAGCCCCCCAAGAGCAACAGCAACTGCAGCAACTTTGGTGGCCGGGTCTGGAGTGTGGCTTTGGGTGTTACTCCTAGAAGCTTGGCCTCCAGTTTGTTTCCTCAGCTCTCCCACTGATCCCGTAAACCATTAAAAACCCTAAATAAATCCTTCTTTGCTTAAACGAGCAAGCGTGCATGTCTTCTCCATGACTCTACCCTGCTTAATGCAGACTACGAAACAGAGTCGCCATGTTCCCTCCACAACCAACAGGGTGGCATGGAGGCAACTTGGTAAGTTGCTCAATTTGAGCAGAATTTGAATGATAAAGGAGAGCTTGTTGAGTTTTCAACCTTTCTAGTTTCCAATCCTGATATCTATCCCCTTTGAGATCCAGGGGGGCAGTCTCAGCATTTTAAACCAAGCTGGAGGTATGAGGCACAGTGGAGCTGGTGCATCTGCTGTGGGAGTGACGTTCTTGGAAAGCAAGAGGGCCTGGACACTCTTGTCACAAACCTAGGTCACTGACAGTGACAGGTTCGTGATGTGCAGCAAATACCCCCAAGAAGAATTCTGCCGTAGCTCTTTCCTGTGTGTGTGCTTGGGCCGGGAAGCAGTTCTCATGTGGATGCTCTCGCTCTTCTCCATGCCTGCCCAGTTCCCATGTTATCCAGACTGAGGAAGCAGAATAATGGCCCCCCAGAGATAGCCATATCCTAATCCCTAGAACCCATGAATGCATTCTGTTTCGTGGCAAAGGCAAATTAAGTTTGCAGATGGAATTAAGGTTGCCAAAAAAATGACCTTAAGCTGGGGAGATTATCTTGGATGATCTGGGTGGGCCCAATGCAATCATGGGGGTCCTTAAAAGTGGGGGAAGAGAGTCAGAGGGAGATGTACCTGTGGAAGAACAATGAGAGACGCAACATTGCCGGCTTTGCGGGAGGAGGAAAGGGGCAGAGAGCAAAGAAGAGCAGGTACCTGGAGAAGCTGGAAAGTCAGGAAAGATTTCCCTTCTAGAGCCTCCAGAACGAAGGCAGCCCTGTTGGCACCTTGACTGTAGCCCAGTGAGAACTGTGTCAGACTTCTGACCACCAGAAATGTAAGATGATACATTTGTGTTGTTTAAGCCACCAGGTTTGAGGTAATTTGTTGTAGCAAGAGGAAAAAACCAACACATAGACCTTAAGCCATTCTTTCATGTGACCCCATCAAACGCCATATGAGTTCATAGCTAAGAAAGATGTCTCAGGCTTGTGGCGGCTGGAGAGGGAGAGTTTGAAAGCAAATGTTCCAGTTGTGAAAAGACTCACCAATAGAAAAATCATGCTTCCCTTGACTCAATTATGAATGGAAGAAACAATGTGTAAATGATATGTAAAAGCAAATTTCTGAACATTTGATAGATGTTTTACATAATTTTATACAAAGCAGGCTCATTCGGGATCCTATTTCCACAGGCTCTATAATAAGATGAGAAGGTAACTGTCCTATGTTGAAAACTGAATCCTGAATCAGTTATAAGAGGGGAAAAATTACAGTTGAAATGCTGTAGAAATAATATATAAAATAATTATGAATTATTTCTATCAGAGCTACCAAATACATTATTAAAATTTAAGAGTGCTATTTCAAACACTGTCCAAGGACTTTAAAAATGTCATTGTGCACTCTTCTCATAGTTGGGGGTATGCTCTAACGAACATTCCTGGAGGACCAGGACCAGGCGACTCAGCTCTGGAGGGTCCCTTTAGGAGCTCTGCTCACACAGCCTGAGAGCAGGAATTTAAGAAATATGTGTTGGCCAAAAGACACTACCACTTGATAAAATGTTCGTCTACGCATTAACTCTTGCATTCAGTACTAAGAAGCTAGCGAAGCTGCATCAGGTAGTCAACTAACAAGTACCTAAGGGAGGCCAGGCTCTTAGAAGAGTCTGAGCAGTGCTGTGTGGGGCCTCCTGACCCTGAGATGTGTTCCAACATGGGCAGGCACATTGGGACCAGGAGAAGGTACCTAGCTTGGGTTAGGAGGCATTATTGCTGAAAGACAAAATGGAAAGTGAGCATCGTCTACAGGGAGTAAGAGAATAAGGCTCAGGCAGTGGCAACATCAGGGAGCCCAGATGGCTGGAAGCCATGACAAGAGGGGCAGGAGGGGAGGTGGGGGAAAGTGAGGAGGGAGCAGGAAGGCGGGGTTTCTACTGCACAGCTGGACACAGCTTCTCCTCATCAAGGACTGGAGCACCTGAGCCTCAGCCCAGGCCCCAAGGAAGAGCCAAGGAGGTAAGAATGGGAAAGAGGGGTTATAAGACAAAAGGCCTCAAAGCCCTACAGACTGGCTGCCGTAGAAATAAGGAAACACCAAAAATTTGTGAGCAGGTCCTCATCGACCATATTTTATCTATTTTAAGATACATGGGTTTTTTTTTCCTTTACATTTTAGCATCCTGAAACAAGACTGTATGTTACAGTTGATGGCTTTTAATCACTGCCACTGTCTAGGTGTGAATGTGGTTGTTATTCTTGGCAGCACTTAGTTGACCACTGTAGGATTTTAATGTTCCAATCAACAAAAAAGTACAATCTGAGGAAGGAAGAAATATGAGTCCCAGGCATTGTCTAAAGCCTTTCCATGGAATTGAATTTCAGTGGAAAACATTTTATAAACTCATCATTTCTGGTAAGGCCATGGAAGTACCAGAATCAAAACTTGCAGAATAGGTCTTAAGCGCTTGGGAAAAGATCCTACAAACAATCATGGGGCACTTTCTAAGAAATGATGCATCACAAGCTTGAGAAAAACACAGTCAAAAACTGAGTTAAAATGACCCAGAAGAATCAGACTCTGGCTGCAAAGAATTTCTAGGACCATTTTTAACCATTTTATTCCAATCATGTTTTCCTTTTTATGCTTGCACAAATGTGATATTTCAGTATAGATTTTTAAAAAATGTGTAAGCTTCAGGAAGTATAAATTAAAAATTTTGAGAGAAGAAAGGATTATGCTATAGTTTAATTGGGGACATTTGTTTTTATTTCTTAATGTTTGTGAAATAATGATGCATCTTATGTTGTCTTGGATTTTATGAAATCTAACCATTCTCTCTTTAGTTGTGTTAATCCACTGTTAAATCTACCAAAGTGATTTAAAAATTTGGACATTGTTTTGTATCGCTAGAAGTTCCATTTGTTTCTTTTCCAGATATGCTGGGTCATTTTTTATAGATTCTTGTTGCTTGCAGATATTTTCAAGCCTGTTTTATTTCTTTAAACACAGGAACATTGTTATTTTATAAACTTTGTCTGATAATTCCAATATCTAAATATTAAAGTCATTTTTGTTCTGTTTATTATTTTGGCTGTTTTTTGTTTATAATGTTTCATTTCCTTGTGTGCTTGGTTATTTTTGACTGTATACTGCTCATTGTCCCTATAAAAGTGTTTTTGGACCTATGTTGAGGAAACTTCCAGGCACTACCACTTGATAAAGAGTCCATATTAAAATGAATTCACAGTGTGAGGTTTTCTGTACCACCCAGGTAATGTGAGGCCGTGATGCACATCCTTATGAGAGTCAGCTTGCAATCACAACTTCTTAAAGAAGTTATTGTTTTTCTTTTCTTTTTTCCTCTGCTCTGCTTAGCACCAAGGCAATCTTATCTGCAGTTTCTGAGAGGTGGAAAGTGGAGGTGGTTTTATTTCTAGTTTATCTTTACCCCAGGGTTATAGACACCTGAAGTCCCAACTTCTGTGGAAGAAGTATCCTTAGATTCTCGTAAGATTTTGGTAATTCTAAAACTAGAAGGTATTAGACTTCCCACCTTAGGTCAGCACTGGGCCTTGACTTCTGGGTCCTTGTCCTTCAAAGCTTCCAAAACTGAAGCCCAGGCATGCCCAGCCTGGTAAAGGACCAAGGGCAGAAGCAGCTTCAGCACTCCTGTTTGTTTCTGAGTTTCCCTTTTGCCATAGGCTTTGGCCTGGTAGTTAGTTCCTCACTATTTTATTAGTTATTTCATGTTGTTAAGGATGGGCTTTTAATATTTAATCTAGAATGTTGATTGTTTTCACAAGGAGAGTTGATTCTAATAACTTGGCTGAAATTTCTGTAAGAAGAAATCTCTATGTTATTTTATTATTTTTCAATTTTCCTAGTCTATTGGTACTTTGGCCTTCTACATGTGGGGTGAAAATCAAAATCAGAGAAAAAAGCAGAGTGAAAGAGTAGTGTCTTTGTGAAAGATTTGGGGCTTACAGAGCTAGTATCACAAAAGGGATTAACTCAATGAACCCATGCCTGTATTTTCCTGCAAAAACATTTCCTCACTGTTTTAAGAAGGAAAGAGACCTAGGTGTTCTCTCCTAGCTATGATTTTGGTTCTATGACCCTTGGTATCAATAACATCAATTTGGTGTTCAGTCAAATAAATTGTAGTATCTCTTCACTCTCTCATAAGTGATCCTTGACCATATTGTAACTCTTGGAGGGAGGGGCCATATCTTGTCTTTATTTTTGTATTTCCTTCAAGGTCAAAAAGAATGCTAGGCTCTTGATAGTGTTTCACAAAAACTCATTGAATAATGAGTTGGTTTGGTCGATTTTCAGTTTCTACTAAAGCTGAATTTAAAGATAACCTATGATCCAGTAATCTCATTTCTAGAAATATTCCCCCAAAATGCTTATTTATGTTCCCAAAGACATGGATAAGAATGCTGTGGGAGGACTTGAAATGATTCAAATTTCCATCAATGGTAGAATGAAAAAGTAAATTGTGGTATGGTCACCCAATGGAGTACTATACACCCACAAAAGTGGACAAACTACTGCTACATGCAAATCGTACAAGAATCTCACAAATACAATGTGAGCAAGATACATCCGAAATAAAAGAATTCATAACTGTACGGCTTCATTTAGATAAAATTCAAAAAGAGGCAAGTTTTATTAGGTATTAAGATTATGGTTAACTTGGTTGGCAGGGAGGGAGGAAGTGAGTAGGAAAGGGTCAGGAGAGGGCTCTGGCTTCTCTTTCTTGGTTACATTTCTGTATACTAATCTAGTTTCTTTGGTGTATTAATTTTGTGAATACCTATTAAACTGTATATTTTTGATTTGTGCATTTTATGTATCTTATATTTTAATGAAAAATTTCAAAGTTAGAAAGCATAGTTGAATGTTGTTGGTTTTTTCCTAAGAAAGACCATATCTCTTCAATTATTTTTTGGCTGGGTACAGTGGACTTTATTGATGGTATGTGACAAAGTTGTGCTCTCTAAACTCCTCCCCTTCTCTCTGGGGGTCTTCGATGGAAAGTGTGCAGCAGTCAGGAGATTCTCATTGTGTTGGGGAATGAGTTGGGGCAAGGACTTCCCAGCTGTGGGAGCCTTGCTCTTCCTCCTCATATCTGTTCAATTTTTAGATATAGAAAAGTACAAAGTCCTTTTCCAGATGGTTTTTGGGGTCTTCAGGAGTTAACACTGGGTTAACACAACCTCAACCCTGAAAATCAGCACCAGGGCCTTGTATCACTGGGGCAACTCAGAGCAATTTCAGAGAGCTGTGCGAGAGAAGAACATCACTTTACAAACGCACTCATTATTTCACTTTCCCCAAGTGAATCAGATCGTGTTTTATTCATTGAAAATATAGATTTTTATTGTTTGCCTTTCTTTCTCTCTGAAGGCGGTGATTATGGTGATCTGTCACCAAAATCCGGCCTTCATCCCACGGGGTGGCTGGGAGGGGGGCTTTCTCTGCCTCCCCCCGCCCATCCGAGCTCTTGATCCCCCTGCCAGCTTCCCCCCACCCCCCCATCTCCTTTAGCCCAACTGCTGGGAGGCAGCTAACAGGGCCAAAGGGAAGGGGCTTTTGTTTCCCATTGTTCCAAGGATGGGAGGGTGTCTGGGTAGAAGGATGGTGTTTAAAGGGAGAAAAGGACATTAGAAATGCACATGGATTATCCATAGGCTTGCTGCTCAGGACCCAATTTCTCTCTGCATGGAATGATCTGATTTATCCTTATGTCTGTGGATTGAGAGCAGCACACGTGTGGCCCTACCAGGGTGATGCATGCATGCGTGCAAAGGACAAGGAGGAGAGGGGGTGCCGGAGCTCCCTCCCCATCCAGTTTGCCAGGCCGAGATAGGAGGACAACTAGAATTGAGGTGATTTTAGGAGACACTGAGCAAAATTTAAAAATCCAACAACAGATTCTCATCTCAACAGAGGCAATTGTCTCATTTTGTTGTTGTTTCATTTTTGCTGAGCAAATCTGTTTTTGAAAATGTTCTATAAACAGTGGGAAAGATTTGGAAAGGGAAATGGGGGTGTAGCAGGTGTGTGGGGGGTAGTAGGAGATGGAACCATTGACTCGATGGCAAAGGTTTTCCGCATTTGTCAGATGGAAAAAACCTTTAGAAATACTTGAGAAAAGGTATCTCAGGCTCCTGGCTTTCCAGCTCAGCCCTGACTCATAGACAGGGCAAGTCCAGATTTTGAAGGGCTTAAAGTTTATAAAACCTGTGGACTCTCATTAAAAAAATAATACAAAACTACAATTACAAAACTGCTAGAGCTTCTTTCAGGGCTTTGGGAAGGTTCAAGTAAGTGAGGGACCCTGAAGATTTAGCTTCATTAGCTTTGCAGTAAAGCCTCCATTCACAGAACACGTTCTTTATGGAAGCAGAAAACTCTATGCTGTATTGTGCTACAAACAATTGTATGTAAAGTAAGTGGAGAATCTAGGATGAATTTGAAGAGAGAAAACAATATGTCATATACAGAACAGAATAGAGAGTAAGTACTATAACCACCTGACACTCAGTGATTGGGCAATTCTACCCATTTTGAGAACAGTAGAAATATCAAGTAGGAAATATCAAGGAGAAAAAGAAGACTCTTAGGAGCCAAAATGAAAGCCACAAAATCCAGCTATTTGATTTTATCCCAAAGCCCCAGGATCAATATGTTCTATGAAGCATATACTTAGTTTAGAGGCTTATTAGGATCCTGCTTAATCCTCTTTTATACGCTTCTAATCAACTACGATGCCTGGTTCCTTGTGCCCACAGATGAGCTGTCTTGGATTCTGTCCTCTCCCTCATTTCCACTGTCAGCTAACTTCCTAATCTTCAAACTCCTCTCACATCAGCCCTACCCCTCCTGTCTCAATCATGTACATCCTTGGTAAGACTTTTCTCACATCTTAATCTCAATAATTTAAAGAACTCCCAGTGGGTCCACAGATTTTAATCTTGGCCCAATCTCTACATAGCTGCTGGTGGTAGAATTAAGGGGAGGGTTTCATGGGTTGGTTAGATGAAAAATTCAAAGACTTTCAAGTATTAATCCAACTTACTAATACAGTTTGAATTTTGACCTTTTTTTAATCAAAATGAAAGAAAAACAGTTTTTGCTGGCATATATTAAGTGCTATTAGAACAAAATTTTCATGAAAGGAAATAAGGCCAATGGGAAATATCTGATTTAAATTTGCAAGGGAAGCAACGCAAATGTCCATCGATAGATCAATATGTGGACAAAATGTGGTCTATCCATACAGTGGAATATATTTAGCCTTAAAAGGAAGGATATTCTGGGGCACCTGGGTGGCTCAGTCGGTTAGGCGTCTGCCTTCGGCTCAGGTCATGGTCCCAGGGTCCTGGGATCGAGTACCATTTCGGGCTCCCTGCTCGGTGGGGAGTCTGCTTCTCCCTCTCCCTCTGCCGCCCCCCCTGCTTGTGAACCTGCTCTCTCTCTTTCTCTCTGTTAAATAAATAAATAAGTGAAATCTTAAAAAAAAAAATGAAGGAAATTCTGACACATGCTACAATATGAATGAACCTGGAGAACATTATGTTGAGTGAAATAAGTCAGTTGCAAAACAACAACTTCTGTATGATTTGACTCATGTGGAGTACCTAGAGGAGTCCAATTCATACAGACAGAAAATAGAATGGTGGTTGCCAGGGTCAGGGAGGAATGGGAGTTGGAGTTTCATGGGGACTGAGTTTCAGTTTTGCAGGATGAAAGTGTTCTAGAGATAGATGGTGGTAACAGTCACATAAGAATGTGAATGCCACTGAACAATTAAAATGGTTAAAATGGTAAATTTTGTGTTAAATATATTTTACTGCAATTTAAAAAAATTGCCGTAGAGATTTGTAGCTACAATTCCTACCACTTCCTAGCTGGGAGAGACCTTCCAAAAAGAATTCCTCGGAGGCTCAGAACTTTCCAAATAAAACATCCTCAAACATGGAAAATTTCAGAGACATGCACTTCTGTCTGGTTTGGGGACATCAAACTGTGGTTGACCTTGTTTAAATTCTAAAAAATCAAAAGACTTTTTGTTTCAAATGATTAGGAAGTAACACAACACCAGAATCTGATTTCGCCTCAGAGGCACACATGTGATCGTGAGTAGGGAGCTCCATTTCTGCATGAATAATCCAAGCAGGCAGCGGGGGAAGGCTGGTGGCTCCCAGAACACAGCTGTGTGCTCTGAGATTTGAAAGGCCGTCAAGACAGTCCTTTCTTTGCTGCTAATGGTGGCAGAGTGATGGCCACTTCCTTCTCCCCAACCCCAACTATAAATCCAGGTCTGGGCTAATTGCACCCTGCCCCTCCAGCTACCTCAGGGGGATTGGAGAGGATTAATGAGAAATGAGGTGAGAAACCCAGGGAGCTCGCTGGCCACAGGCTCGATACAATAAGAGGCATTTTTGTAGCTGGTCTGTCATAGTCACGGCCCCACGATCTCTGAATCCAGCCAGTAAAAAAAGAACCACAGAAAGACTGAGCAGCGCTAGATCCCAAAGAGCGAGAATTCAAAACCTGAGTCATTAAGGAGCTGGCTGTTCTCTGCTAATGCTTCTCCCAGGGTGAAATGTCCAGGGGAAGTCCGATCTGAGAGCATCAGCTTTTCTAAGTGGATTACCTCCTGGGAAATGGGTCCAGGGTTTTTACAGTGCTCAGAGTTAGGATTTCTATTTAAAATGATGTACTGGTGAGAAACCATTATGAAAACCATCATATATACATGTTTACGATACATATAACTATGTATATATATTTTATATAATATAAATATGATATAAAAATATACATATTTTTATTATTTTATTATAGTGTTTGTTATAAAAACAATATTTTATTATAAAAATAAGAATAGCTTTGTAAATAATGTGAAAATACTCGTAGTCCAGGTCAAGGTTGATTTTGGTTTGTTTTTGGTGTTTTTTTCTTTCTTTAAAAACATTATTATTGTTATTATTATTATTATTATTATTATTTTGCTTTTGTTTGTTTTACTAGCTTGCTCACATCCAAGGTTGCCGGTAAAAGAAATAAAACCTTTGTTATTTTTGCAGCATAGAATGACCATATATAGAGATTACATTTAGAATTAGAATCCTAGGATTTCTTGTAGAATTACCTTAGAGGTTATTCTAGCTTCCTCATCCCCATTTCACAGATGAATACACTGAGGTTGAAAAGAATAAAGAAACTTGTGAAGACACATACACATGGAGCAGGAATTAAAAAGGGACCTCCAACCTGAATCTTGCTTATCCCATTCTGCACCCAGTTCTGTACACCCTCTCCAGCTTTTCCATTATTTTGAATCTGTTTTTACTTTTACCTTCACACCCAGCCCCCCCTATCCCACCTTTGACCATTTCGCCAATGGCAAAAAGGGAAGTGGAGGTGAGGGTGCTCTATGGTTTGAGAAAACAAATACTGAAATGATCAGTAAGTGAGCCTTAAATTTTTAGGATAACATATTATTGTATCCCTCCTTATTAATGTTAAGGAGTCAAAGTTGGCTCACTTAAGTCTCATCTGTCCCTCTAAGGCAAAGACAGTTAACATTTACTGAACATTTATTAGATGCCAGTTCCAGGCACTGGTTTAAGTGCTTTATGTATACAGGCATACCCTGGAGATATCGCAGCTTCGGTTCCAGACCACTGCAATAAGGAAAACATTGCAATATAGGGAGTCCAATGAATTTTTTGGTTTCTCTGTGCATATATCAGTTATATATAGACTATACTGTGGTCTATTAAGTGCGCAGTAGCATTATGTCTAAAAACTAATGTATATACTTTGGGGCGCCTGGCTGGCTCAGTCAGTGGAACATGTGACTCTTGATCTCGGGGTTGTGAGTTTGAGTCCCATGTTGGGTGTGGAGATTACTTAAAAATAAAATCTTAAAAAAAAAGGTGTATATACCTTAATTAAAAAACACTTTATTGGTAAAAAAAAGATCACAGATCACCAAACCAAACATAATAATAATAAAAAATGTTGAAATAGTCTGAGAACCACCAAAATGTGATGCAGAGACATGAAGTGAGCAAATGCTGTTGGAAAAATGGCGCTGAGAGATTTGCTCAATGCAGGGTTGCCACAAACCTTCAATTTGTAAAAAAATGTAATATCTGCAAAGGGCAGTAAACTGAGTGAGATATGCCTGTCTTAACTCCTTTAATTCTTGTACCTCCTCCATGACAGAGACATAGGTATTGTCATCCTAACACCTATTTTACAGATGAGGAAACTGAGGCACAAAGGGGTTAAAGCACTCTCTTTATTGCCCCACATCCCCTCACACACACATATAACACTGAGAGTTACCAAAGTTTCTGCCCAATACAAAACAACTGAGGTAAGGTATTCTGTGCAGTGGGGAAGGCTCTAGAGATACAGGGCAATTGAGGCAGCACTGGTCTCAGAGCTCACACAGCCCAGCAGAAGAGGTGGAGGCACATGTACAACCGTAATAGAGGAGGGACTGGGAAGGTGTAGGGGCATGGACAAGTTCCTATGGGGCCCCAGTGACTGGCTGGGGGAGGGCCGTTCCACACAGTTGGTAAGAATTTAGCTGGGTATTAAAATGAAATAGGACTTACATGGTCAAGAGGGGCCAGGCCAGTCAAGATGTGGAAAAGGGCATGTCTGGCAGAGAACACAGCATAGGCAAGAGTTTGGAAGTCTGTACGTCATACCTTTTCACCCAGGTCCCCTGATATACTTATTCACATGACAGTGATTGTTGCTTCAACAGGGATACTGAAGAGAAGGAGGAGGAATTGTGTCCTTCTCTCTACATGCAATATCCCCCAGCCACCCCGGGGCCCCCTTTGGATGGGGAAGCCACAGGGGGTGGGATAGGGATTATGGATCAAAGGATGACAAATGAATGATTTGATAGGCAAATGCCTCCCCAGAAAGCATACAATGGTAGAGAGTAGTACCACGCTGGGCTGAGCAATCAAAACTGGATTATGTTAATGCTCCTTCTAAGTAGAAAGAATGGGCCAAGTCAGAGTTTAGGGTAGGAAGGAATGGGGCTACTGGGGAAGACATAGAAAATATGGAGATCAGGGACGCCTGGGTGGTTAAGCGTCTGCCTTGGGCTCAGGTCATGATCTTAGGGTCCTGGGATCGAGCCCCTCATCAGGCTCCCTGCTCAGCGAGGCGTCTGCTTCGTCCTCTCCCTCTGCCTTTGTCCCTGCTCATGTCCTCTTTCTCTCAAATAAATAAATAAATAAAATATTTCTAAAAAAAGGAAAATCTGGAGAACAATAACAGAAGGGGTCTTCTAGTAGAGGGGCCATGAGGGAATGCACTGTGTGCAGAGAAGAAAGTGACCGTGTAACAGAGTTTTGTGGCAGAATTCGGGGCAGGTATGAAAAAGGTGACTGACAGAAAGGGACACTCTGGGCCTGGGGTGGCACTGACAGGGCCACAGACACTGAGGGACTGTTCTGACAGCAACTGCAAGTGACCACACATGCAGGCGAGACTGGGCAGTGACCAGGGCCCCTGGGGCACATCTGACGACTCTCCCAGGGGAGCCCCAGATGGCCGCGTTGCAGAGGCAGGTGTGGTCACCTGAGAGCCACCTCCAGAAGGGGAACATCTGTGCCAGGCCCCCTTTGACCTCCTTTCTCTTCATCTTTACCCGCTCTGTGCTTCTCTTCATAGGGGTAGACTGCCCTCGTCTATGTCCACCCACAGATGTTCCCAATGTCGTCACTGAAAGTCTTACCCTCCCATGAACGGGATTGTTAGAGGAGGCGGCTTAATCATTACACTTATTGAAACATGGATTAACCAAAGACCAGAATGGGTTGAGGTTTGCTCACAGTGGGAGATCGTTGATAATGGGATGACATTGGTCAGGGCCCATCTGGCACCCTACTGGGAGGGGCTGGGGAGAGTGGGGAGCCACGAAATGAAGGCTTGTTTTCTCTGGAGCAGACAAGGGCCTCTATCTACCATCTTTCCAGCCACTCGGTAGGGAAGACAATGCTTTCCATTATGTTTAGCCATTCCCCAGACCCTTCAGTGAGCCTTCTTCCGTGGGCATGCATCTCTCCTCACAGCCTTCCACTAGCGCAGGTCGGTGGGCACAGCGCTGCTCCTGGGTACGGTTCTGGCCGCGGTTCTGAAGGTCTGGAAGTTTGGTTGTCACCTCTGTCTGCAAAGCAAGGCTCTGCCATTTGATTCTAGTATTTACTTAGCAAATGAGCCAGGCTACAAAATCATGGAATTAGCTGAGCTCCCGATTGCTGGGAGAAACGTACAGGATGGGGCTGTGGAGAAATCACCAGGGCAGCAGTTTGGGACTGAATACATGGCGGGGCTGTCACATCAAAGCTGCTCCCCGAAAGCCATCAGTGCCATTCCACCTCAAGCTGTGAGGTCTGTTGGACTCTGCTGACTCACTCTTTCAGAAAGGCGTGAAGTGGTGTAGCTGATGAAGGCTGTCACATTGACCTGATAAACCTGGCACTCCAGAATCCCAGGGAACCTTAGGAGGAGCCTGGATGGGGCAATACTTGTATGGAGAGAGGAGATACACTGTGATAGAGTATCTGCTGTCTTCAGGGCCCATTTGGGACCAAGATGGATTTCGGCCTGGATGGACACGTAAGTCCCCACACAGAGGTAATTTCTCTCTTCCATGCTAGCCATGATGCCAACAAGAACAACTTCATGGTTTTCCTAGGCTTCCTCACCACAGGATTTCTGCATGCTAAGGAGAGATGCAAGGGAAAGACAAACAAGATAAATGTGAATTTTCAGACGAAAAGCAGGCTGATTTAGGATTTTCAGTAAAGTTTTGATCAGTTCACATTTTATTATCTCGTAGGCATCATCAAAGTCCCTCCTCTGTAGTAACCACAGTCTTCTTCTTCTTCTTTTTTTTTAAAGATTTTATTTATTTATTTGACAGACAGAGACACAGCGAGAGAGGGAACACAAGCAGGGGGGAGTGGGAGAGGGAGAAGCAGGCTTCCCGCGGAGCAGGGAGCCCGATGTGGGGCTCGATCCCAAGACCCTGGGATCATACCTGAGCCGAAGGCAGACGCTTAACGACTGAGCCACCCAGGCGCCCCTAACCACAGTCTTCTATTTTCTATATTCTGATGCTCTGACTTCTTGGGGACATGCTGATCATGGAAGGACTGCCCCTCCCAGGCTTAGCCAATTCCTAGCGAGAGTAAACAGCTCACCTGGGAGCACATTTTTCACACGCAAACCAGCCAAGCCAGAGCCCCTTACCAGCCCCCTTACTGGGCTCTCACACTCTGGGCCACTATTCCCTCATCCTAATCACCCAAGGGCTAGGTACCAGACAGCAAGGGACAGCCCCTATGGCTCAAAGCCCTGAAAGTGTTCAGATCAGCCAATCCTAAACCTGCCTGCCCTGCTTCATTCTTTCCTTCCCACAAAAATGACAACAAAGGCTCTTGCCCAGTTTCCGCCTTACTCCCTCTGCCTCCTGCCTGCCCCTGGTGCCTCCCCATGGGACCCTCTCTCATGGCGTGGTGTGCTCCCTCTTCTCAGGAACTGTAACAAACTGTCTTTTCAAGGGCAATCATCTCCTAATCTGTTGGCTTTACCACACCTGAATAATAATAAAACCTACACTTACCACACTATGCTGAGCCAGCCAGGGGGCGCCCCTCCCATGTGGAGTCCCCCCTTCCCTGCCCCCTGCTCTCACCCCTTGCCCACTCCCTTCAGTCACATATTCTCCCATCAGCCATTTGAAGGTGATAACAAGCAGTTCTTCTCCTCCACTAAGAAACCCAGATGAAAAACCAAGAGAAACACGGCCTTCCTCTGCTTCCCTGCTATGAGGGAGATGGCTTTCATTTGGGTCACTTTGTACGCCTGGAGGAGCCTGACGGGTCAGCCTAGTTTCAGAGCACTTGGAACAGGGTGGGATGGAGAGGATGGTGGAGATGGAACTGTGCTGCCGACCCCCCTGGGGAGCCTCTCTCTCCTGGTAACCCGTTTAACGCTCACATGGCTGACTGCGGCTGTTCCTTCAGCAGGTCCTAAGTTAAAAGGAAGGATGTGGTTGCATTAAAAAATCTCTACTATTTTTTAAGAACCTCTCTGTTAATTCCCTATTTTCTCCTACCCATCTTGAAATCCTTTCGTCAGATCAGAACCACCCCCTTTGCAGGTGAGGTAGGTTCTCTCCTCTCCAACATGTTGAGGCAAGGGAGTCTGGAGGGCATGACTTAATGGGTTAAGGGATAAAAAAAAAAAGAACACCAAAGATGCTGTGGATGAGTCGGTCACGTTCCTGTGAGGCCAGTGACGGGACATGAGCCATCTGACCTGCCGCTCAAGGATGGCACCTCGCTAACTGGCCTCAGGCTCTCACTTTAGCAGGGAGAGAGGTGGAGGGACTCTTGGTGTCATGGGACTGTTTGGCCCAGGCAGGTGGCTAGGGCCTTCCCTCAGGTGCCCACTGGGTGGTGAGTAAATGGAAACTTCTCAGTGCTCATCTCTCAGGGAGAGTGAAGGGGTTTTTAGTGAGAAGCAGTGTGGGAGCCGATGGCAAGTGTCACTTGCCGTGTCTCTTTCTACCCTCGTTGCTCTATGTCTGTGGCATTTCCCCCCCTCCTACCATCCTCCTTGTGTTCCTTCAGCGTCTTCATCTTTTTCATATTTTTTCCTTTAGGTGAGGGTGCTACTGAACTCTGGAAAGCCAGCGTGAAAAGGCCCTAGCCCTTACCTCAGCTTTAGAGATGGTCCTAATGACAGACAGCCCCATTGCCACTCGGCCCAAACTCAAGTCAACAGCAAGCATTTCTGAGAGCCTGCCCCATGTTGTACCTGCGCTCGATGCCAGAAATGCGGGGACAGTCAGGATGCTACTGCCGCTCTGAGGCAAAGACTAGCCTGTGTTGGGGCAAAGAACCCAGGGCCCAGGCCATGGTCAGGTCAGCAAGGGTCCTGGAGGCAGGCCATGTGTAGAATGAATGGGCAAAAGGAGCGGAGAGTTTTCTTATAGAGGAGAAATGTGGCTGTATCTTCAAACATTTGAGGGCCAAGAAGGATAAGAGGGACTTGACTTGCCCTTTGTCCTCTCAAGGTTGAACACCAACCAAGGAAGGCAACCTTGGGGGATGCCTTTGCAAAGAGGAGGGGCTGAAATAGGCTTTCCTCGTTAGCATGAGTTCCCTGGCCCTGGAGATGTCTGGAACAGAATTACTTCAAACCCTGGCTATCAGACTGATGGATTGTGCTTTATTGATGAAAACTCAGGGGTAAAAATAATTGATCAGTGGAAGATATGGCTTCTGCTTTATGAATCCAATAGTGAAAGGGAACTTAAAAATACATTTCCATATCTTAGAAAACCACCTTGTGTGTGTGTGTGTGTGTGTGTGTGTGATTATACAACTCGTTAGGTGAGTTCTAGGGATGGACTAATGTAACTATAAACCCATATACTAATAGGCTGGGTTACAGTGATGATCTGTGTGATTTTACTCCTTGATGTAATCATGGGAAGTAATCGAGATAATAAAAATCCTAAGTCTTGACATGTAGTAAATGCTTGATGAATTGAAATAAATTGGATTAGAGAGTCCAAGATGGCGGAGGAGTAGGAAACCTTTATTTGGTCTGGTCCCAGGAATTCAGCTAGATAGCTATCAAATCATTCTGAACACCTGTGAACTCAACAGGAGATCGAAGAAAAGAATAGCAACAACTCTCTGAACAGAAAAGCGACCACTCTCTGGAAGGTAGGACGTGCGGAGAAGTGAATCCGAGGCGATATTCGGGAGGATAGACGGCGGGGGAGGGGGCCTCCGTCGGCAGCTTCTGGCAAGTGATAGAGCCACGGAACACAAAATCGGAACTTTTAGAAGTCGGCTCCGCTGAGGGACGTCGCTCCAGTGGCTAAGCGGGGGGGGGAACCCTCGTGGGACAGTGTGGTCTCAGGACCCTCGGGGTCACAGAAAGACCGGGGGGCCTGAGTGCGGCAGAGCTCCCAGGGATCGGAGCGGGGAAGCCGGCTGCAGAGACGGAGCCCAGGCGCGGGCTCTCAGCTCGGGGTTGCCATAAACCGTGATCCGCGGCACAGTCGGGCCACTGCTCCTCCAGTAGGGACCCAACAAGCGGCAGATCCGGGGAGACTCCCCTTCCTCCCCCGGGAGGAGCGGTGCAGGAGCGCACCGCGGGGATCTGCTGGGTTTGGAGACTCCACCTGGGGTCGGGTGGCAGAGATAGAAACCCGCGGTCACAGGCCAGGTGAGCACGGAGTGCGGCCAGAGACCGGGGAGACGGGAGTGACTGACTGCTTTTCTCTGGGGGCTCGCTGAGGAGCGGGACCCCGAGTTCTCGGCTCCGCCGGGGCGGAGACTGGGAGGCCGCCATTTTCACTCTCAGCCTCCAAAGCTGTACGGAAAGCTTGCAGGGAACAAAAGCTCCTGAGAGCAAACCCGAGCAGATTACTTAGCCCGGACCGGGCAAGGGCGGGGCAATTCCGCCTCCGGCAAAGACATTTGGGAACCACGGCAACAGGCCCCTCCCCCAGAAGATCAGCGAGAACAGCCAGCCAAGACCAAGTTTACCGATCAATGAGAACGGCAGAACTCCAGCACTAGGGGAATACTGCACATAGAATTCATGGCTTTTTTACCATGATTCTTTAGTCTTTCAAAGTTAATTTTTTTTCCTCTTTCCTTTTACAACCAATTTCTTATTTTATCAACTCTTTTTTAAAAATCTTTTTTTTAAAGTTTTTATTTATTTGACAGAGAGAGAGAGAGCACAAGTAGGCAGAGAGGCAGGCAGAGGGAGAGGGAGAAGCAGGCTTCCTGCTGAGCAGGGAGCCCGACGCAGGGCTCGATCCCAGGACCCTGGGATCATGACCTGAGCCGAAGGCAGACACTTAACCGACTGAGCCACCCAGGCGCCCTTAAAAATCTTTTTTAATTTTCATTTTTACAGTTACATTCTATCCCTTCATTGTATTTAATTTTATTTTTGTATATATATGTTTTTCTTCATTACAATTTTGGGATGCAGTTTCTTCTAACAGACCAAAACACACCCAAAGTCTAATGTATGGCTCTGTTCTATTCACCTGTCTGATCATATTCTCTTTTTCTTTTCTTCCTTTTTTTGTTAAAGTCTTTTTTAATTTTCATCTTTACGGTTACATTCTATCGTTTCAATGTATTTAATTTTATTTTGGTATATATATTTTTCTTTCCGTACAATTTTGAGATATAATTTCTTCTAACTGACCAAAATACACTCAAGAGATAGTGTATTGTTCTGTTCTGTTCACCTGTCTGTTTATATCCTTTCCATTTTTTTCTTGTGTTTTTTTTCTCTTTTGTTTTCTCTTGTCTTTTAATTTTCATTTTTACAGTTACATTCTACCCTTTCATTGTGTTTAATTTTATTTTTTACATATATAAGTTTTTCTTTCTTTACAGTTTTGGAATCTAATTTTCTAACAGACAGACCAAAATACAGGATCCAGTGTATTGCTTTATTCTGTTCACCTGTCTAATTATATTCGCTTCCTTTTTTTCCCCCAATTAATTAATTAATTAATTATTTTGGTTTTGGGTCTCTTCTGATTTTTTAGTTTATATTTCTTTGGGGTCATTGTTGCCATTTTAGTATTTTGTTCTCTCATTCATCTGTTCTTCTCTGCACAGAATGACAAGACAAAAACTCACCTCAAAAAAGAGAACAAGAGGCAGTACTGATTGCCAGGGACCTAATCAGTATGGACATTAGTAAGATGTTGGAACTAGAGTTTAGAATAATGATTATAAAGATACTAGCTGGGCTTGAAAAAAAGCATAGAAGACACTAGAGAATCTGGAGAAATAAAAGAACTAAAATCTAAACAAGTCGAAATGAAAAAGGCTATTAATGAGGTGCAATCAAAAATGGAGGCTGTAACTGCTAGGATAAATGAAGCAGAAGAGAGAATTAGTGATAATAGAAGACAAAAGGATGGAGAATAAAGAAGCTGAGAAAAAGAGATAAACAACTACTGGATCATGAGGGGAGAATTCGAGAGGTAAGTGATACAATAAAGCAAAACAATATTAGAAAAATTGGGATCCCAGAAGAAGAGGAAAGAGAGAGAGGGGCAGAAGGTATATTGGAGCAAATTATAGTGGAGAATTTCCCTAATCTGGGGAAAGAAACAGGTATCCAAGTCGAGGAGGCACAGAGAACCCCCTCAAAATCAATAAAAATAGATGAACACCCGACATATAATAGTGAGACTTGCAAATCTCAGATACAAAGAGAAAATCCTGAAAGCAGCTCAGGACAAAAGGTCCATAACCTACAAGGGTAGAAACATTAGATTGGCAGCAGACCTATCCACAGAGACCTGGCAGGCCAGAAAGGACTGACATGATATATTCAGGGTGCTAAAAATGAGAAAAATATGCAGCCAGGAATACTTTATTCAGCTAGGATGTCATTCAAAATAGGAGTGATAAAAAGCTTCCAGGACAGAAACTAAAAGAATTTGTGATCACCAAACCAGGCCTACAGGAAATATTAAAAGGGTTCCTTTAAGTGAAGAGAGAGCCCAAAAGTAACATAGACCAGAAAGGAACAGAGACAATATACAGAAATAGTCACTTTACAGGTAATACAATGGCACTAAATTTGTATCTTTCAATAGTTACTCTGAATGTCAGTGAGCTAAATGCCCCAGTCAAAAGACACAGGGTATCAGATTGGATAAAAAAGCAAGACCCACTGATATGCTATCTGCAAGAGACTCATTTTAGACTCAAAGACACCCCCAGATTTAAAGTGACGGGGTGGAAAACCATTTATCATGCTAATGGACATCAAAAGAAAGCTGGAGTGGCAATCCTATATCAGACAAATCAGATTTAAAACCAAAGACTGTAATAAGAGATGCGGAAGGACATTCTATCATAAAGGATCTATCCAACAAGAAGATCTAACAATTGTAAATATTTATGCCCCTAACATGCAAGCAGCCAATTATATAAACCAGTTAATAACAAAATTAAAGAAATACAGTGATAATGATACAATAATAGTAGGGGACTTTTAACACCCCACTCACTGCAATGGACAGATCATCTAAGCAGAAGATCAACAAGGAAATAAGGGCTTTGTTTTTTGTTTTGTTTTGTAATTTTTTAATTTTTTATTTACATATAATGTATTATTTGTTTGAGGGGTACAGGTCTGTGATTCATCAGTCTTATAGAATTCACAGTGCTCACCATAGCACATACCCTCCCCAATGCCCATCACACAGCCACCCTACCCCTCCCACCCCCCTCCCCTTTAGCAACCCTCAGTTTGTTTCCTGAAATTAAGAGTATCTCATGGTTTTCCTCCCTCTCTGGTTCATCTTGTTTCGTTTTTTTTCCTGTCTTCCCCTATGATCCTCTGCCTTGTTTCTCAAATTCCACATATCAGTGAGATCGTATGATAATTGTCTTTCTCTGACTGACTTATTTCACTTATCATAATACCCTCTAGTTCCATCCACGTCATTGCAAATGGCAAGATTTCATTTTTTGATGGCTGCATAATACTCCATTGTATATATATATATACACCACATCTTCTTTATCCATTCATCCGTTGATGGACATCTGGGCTCTTTCCATAGTTTGGCTATTGTGGACGTTACTACTATAAACACTGGGGTGCACGTGCCCCTTCGGATCACTACATTTGTATCTTTTGGGTAAATACTCAGTAGTGCAATTGCTGGGTCATAGGGTACCTCTATTTTCAACTTTTTGAGGAACCTCCATACTGTTTTCCAGAGTGCCTGCACCAGCTTGCATGCCCACCCATAGTGTAAAAGGGTTCCCCTTTTTCCACATCCTTGCCAACAGCTGTCATTTCCTGACTTGTTAATTTTAGCCATTCTGACTGGTGTGAGGTGGTATCTTGTTGTGGTTTTGATTTGTTTTTCCCTGATGCTGAGTGATGTTCAGCACTTTTCATGTGTCTGTTGGCCATTTGGATCTCTTCTTTGCAGAAATGTCTGTTCATGTCTTCTGCCCATTTCTTGATTGGATTATTTGTTTTCTGGGTCTTGAGTTTGATTAAGTTCTTTATAGATTTTGGATACTAGCCCTATATCTGATATGTCATTTGCAAATATCTCCTCTCATTCTGTCGGTTGTCTTTTGGTTTTGTTGACTGTTTTCCTTTGCTGTGCAAAAGCTTCTTATCTTGATGAAGTCCCAGTAGTTCATTTTTGCCCTTGCTTCCCTTGCCTTTGGCAATGTGTCTAGGAAGAAGTTGCTGCGGCTGAGGTCGAAGAGGTTGCTGCTGTGTTCTCCTTAGGATTTTGATGGATTCCTGTCTCCCATTTAGGTCTTTCATCCATTTTGAGTCTATTTTTGTGTATGGTATAAGGAAATAGTGCAGTTTCATTCTGCATGTGGTTGTCCAATTTTCCCAACATCATTTGTTGAAGAGACTTGTCTTTTTTTCCATTGGATATTCTTTCCTGTTTTGTTGAAGATTAGTTGATCATAGAGTTGAGGGTCCATTTCTGGGTTCTCTATTCTGTTCCACTGATCTAAGTGCCTGTTTTTATGCCAGTACCATACTGCCTTGATGAGTACAACTTTGTAATAAAGCTTGAAGTCCGGGATTGTGATACCACCAGTTTTGGTTTTCTTTTTCAACATTCCTCTGGCTATTCGGGGTCTTTTCTGGTTCCATACAAATTTTAGGATTATTGTTCCATTTCTGTGAAAAAAGTTGATGGTATTTTGATAGCGATTGCGTTAAATGTGTAGATTGCTCTAGGTAGCGTAGACATTTTAACAGTATTTGTTCTTCCAATCCATGAGCATGGAATGTATTTCCATTTCTTTGTGTCTTTCTCAATTTATTTCATGAGTGTTATATAGTTTTCTGAGTACAGATTCTTTCTTTGCCTCTTTGGTTAGATTTATTCCTAGGTATCTTATGGTTTTGGGGGCAATTGTAAATGGGATCGACTCCCTAATTTCTCTTTCTTCTGTCTCATCGTTAGTGTATAGAAATGCAACTGATTTCTGTGCATTGATTTTATATCCTGCCACTTTGCTGAATTTCTGTATGAGTTCTAGCAGTTTTTGGGGTGGAGTCTTTTGGGTTTTCCACATAGAGTATCACATCATCTGCAAAAAGTGAGAGTTTTGACTTCTTTGCCAATTTGGATGCCTTTTATTTCTTTTTGTCGTCTGGTTGCTGAGGCTAGGACTTCTAGTACTACGTGGAATAGCAGTGATGATAGTGGACATCCCTGCCATGTTCCTGACCTTAGGGGAAAAGCTCTGTTTTTCCCCATTGAGAATGATATTCATTGTGGGTTTTTCATAGATTACTTTTATGATATTAAGGTATGTTCCCTCTATCCCTACACTGTGAAGAGTTTTAATCCAGGAAGGATGCTGTACTTTGTCAGATACTTTTTCTGCATCAATTGAGAGGATCATATGATTCTTGTTCTTTCTTTTATTAATGTATTGTATCACATTGATTGATTTGTGGATGTTGAACCAACCTTGCAGCCCAGGAATAAATCCCACTTGGTTGTGGTGAATAATCCCTTTAATGTACTGTTGGATCTTATTGGCTAGTATTTTGCTGAGAATTTTTGCATCCATGTTCATCAGGGATATTAGTCTGCAATTCTCCTTTTTGGTGGGGTCTTTGTCTGGTATTGGGATAAGGGTGAATGAAAAGGTAATAATTTCAAACACAGTGGGCTCTGAAGTTGCTTTTCTTTCTCTGAAACAATAAGAATGATAATTAACTGTCACTTCACAATGTTTTCAAGGCTAAAAATTCATATATCCCGATATTATGCACTCATTCGTTCCTAGGTCCCGAAGTCATGTGCGCTGCATAGCACAGCAGAGTGGGAACTATGATAGTCCCGGGTGGCTTGAGCTACTCCAAAGGCCATGAGATATAGACTCTGCTCCCTAGTGCATTTTAACTTATTTGGAAGAAAGCACATATGCATTCTGGAAGGTGATTTCACTGAAACTGTAAATATGATTATAATAAATCACAAAAGGCAAGTGGGAAGGGGCCTTCAGGGTCTTCTGCTTGAAACTGAGCTGGGGTCATCCCCCACAAACGTGCTCCTCTCCTCTCTCCCATGTGCTAGAAAATAACACCCCCTTTCATCAGTCTGAAACCTGGGAGCCCTTCTTGACATCATTTTCTACCCCCTCTCCATGCAACCCACCACCACATTCTATTTGTCCTATTCATTCTACCTCAGAGGCATTTTGTTCTTCTGTCTCACTGGGTCCAAGCTCTGCTCTTGCCGCACGCACTCCCTACAAGTCTCCTAAGGTCTCCTGGCTTTCAGGCCACCCTCTCGCTGGCTGCAAGCATGATCCATAAACCCTATCACAATCTAGAAGGCTTGGTGTGGCCTAACACCTGCTCCTTGCTCTATTCTACCTCATGTCTTTTTCCCTTGCGTGACAACACTCCAACCACCCAGGTTTATGTAATTCCCTGCAAATGCCAAGATGTCCTCACCTTGGGGCTTTGCACACCTTTTCCTTTAGTCCTTCCCTATTCATTTTCCAAGTGTCAGCCAAATGTCATTTCCTCAAAAACATCTTCCCTAACCCTACCCCCCATCAAAACCCGTTTTTCCTGTCCAAGCTTTCACTGCACCCTTTGTTAGGTTCCATGAAGACACAATATGCACATCTTTCTTTATTGGAGGACCACCTGTTTACTAGAGTCCCGCCACTGAAGCCATGGCTTGTTGTGCATGACTATTTTCACAGTGAAAGGATGGTTCTTAAGGAGAGAAGATTGAGGTGGGGTAGTCATCAGGATGCCTCATCCTTTAGGTAGTGGCTGTGAGGAGGGACCTGGCAGAAGGGCAGCACACAGAGATTATGTAGGTGAGCCATGTGGATGTAATCGCAGGAAGATGTAGCCAGTTAGGAACCCGTTGTGGTTTGGGCAAGTGGTGAAGAAGACCTGGGGGGCAGCGGGGGACGTGCCAAGAAAGCACATGTTTCCTGTGTGTTTAGTGAAACAACAGTGAGAGAGATTCAAGGGAAAATGGCCCTGGGTACAAGAGAAATGAGAAGTTAGGCACGGAAAAGAAGACAATGAAAGCACAGGATTTAAAGGATTTTTAAAAATCACTCTAAGGGGGCACTAGGTGGCTCAGTCGGTTGAGCATCTGACTGTTGGTTCTGGCTTAGGTCATGATCTCACAGTTGTGGGATGGAGCCGCATTGGGCTCTGTGCTCATTGCGGAGTCTGCTTCAGACTCTCTCTTCCTCTCCCTTCCGCTCTCATGCTCGCTCTCTCTCTTTCAAATAAATAAATAAATAAACAAATACATAAATAAATAAAATCTAAAAAAAAATCACTCTAAGGTTAAATTTGTTCATGAGCTCAGAACCTTTCTCAACATCATTTTGCAATTTTTTTTCGTAACTGGGCTTTTAAAAAAAAGAGTTCACTTTGTAACTCATCAAATGGCAGTACACCAGTTGCAAGTTGGTGGGCAAGAGAAAGAACCATGGTGGACTCAACAGGCACAGACAGCAGCTTCCCAAGATCTTAGACAGATCGGGCCCTTGGCAGTGTTCTTCCAACTCGGAGACTGTTCTTCTCCCTAGTTTGTGTATCTCACAGATTCCTCCTTCTCTGAGTCTCCCCTTCCCTGAGAAGTCTCTCTGCCCGCTTTGGGCACCCAGGTGTCCTCTCCTCTGTGCGAGGGCCCAGCAGAAGTGTCTCCAGTGAAGCATCTACCTGACTCCATTGTAATGTCCCCTTGTCCACAGGCACACCTGGGGCCTACATGTATTGTCTATATTTATTAGCTGGGTGATCTTAGTGGGAATTCTTCTGGTTCCCAGCCCTGCATCCACCTGTTGGGGCTGGTCACTGCACTAGATGCGTTTATTCATTCATTCAACAAATACATAGCGAGCTCCTACTATGTGCCAGGTACTGTTCTAAGGGCTGAGAACATAACTGTAAACACAATAGGCAGAGTCCCTGCCTTCATGGGGTTTTACTGGGGAGAGGCAGACACTGAGCATGTTTACAGACAAATCATCTATCAAGCTCCGAGGGGAGGAGGAAACAAGGGGCCGATGTTGCCTCCCTCAGGAGTGGGGGTTAAGCAGAAACCTCCCTGCTGGTACCTCCAGGAAGGGATATTTGATAGCAAATGAAGGGTTATTTTTTAATCAGGGGGAAAGCTCTCTAAGGTAACACAAACCAAAACATTGGTCTTTTCCTGCAAAAAGCTAGAAGAACCCTCTAGCAGTGAGGAGCGAACAGGCGTCACCAGGCAACTGCCCCTCCTTGACATCAGCCGAAAGGAAGAGCCATTATGAAGACTCTGCCTTAAAGACAGATAATTATGGTGTCCTTTCTGATCCTGCACAGGATTTGTCTGATGTGTTGGAGCGGGTCAGAGTGGAGAGTGGAAACAGAAAAGGAGCCAAGGATAAGAAGTAAGAAATAAAGAGGACCAGGACATGCCAGGACAGGGAGATTTCCTTCAGCCCCACCTGGTTGAGTCCCGCCAATGCCATTAGGGAGGGATTAAAAGTAATATGGGCACATGCTATTTGCAGCTTTTGCATGTATGATTTATACTTATGGTAACAGTTGAATAAATGGTGTATATTTCCCTTTATCATGTGGTTTAGCTATTCCCAATAAGCCTTTCTTGTTTATATATGATACTGAATTAAATGCAAAACATAGGTCTAACAAAGGATGTGGATCTGGGATGTTTTGAGAACATTTAAAACTCAATTACAAGAAGGCAAAAATGGCCCAATTTTTTAAATGAGCAAAGATTTGAGCACACTTTACCAAAGAAGAAACACAATTGGCAAAAGGACATGAAAAGATGCTCAACATAACTAGTCATTTAGAAAATGCAAATTAAGATCACAAGGAGAAATCACTACACGTGTACGAGAGCAGCTAACGTTTCAAAAATGAACCATACCAAGTGCTGGCAAGGATGTGGGGAAACTAGAGCTCTCCCACACTGCTGGTGGGAATGTAAAATGGTATAGCTACAGAAAACAGCCTGACAGTTTCTTTCTTTCTTTCTTCTTTTTTTTTTTTTAAGATTTTATTTATTTATTCCACAGAGGGAGACACAGTGAGAGAGGGAACACAAGCAGGGGGAGTGAGAGAAGGAGAAGCAGGCTTCCCATGGAGCACAGAGCCCAATGCGGCGCTCGATCCCAGGACCCTGGGATCATGACCTGAGCCGAAGGCAGACGCTTAACGACAGTTTCTTAAAAGTTAACAATACACCCACTATATGATCCAGCCATTTCACTTCTAGGTATTTACATATTCAAGAGGAATAAAAGCATACCTCCACTCAAAGACTTGAAGATGAATATTCATAGAAGCTTTACTGTACTAGCCCCAAACTGGAAACAACCCAATGTCCTTTAACAGATGAATGATTAAATAAATTATGGTATATCCACACAATGGAATACTACTCACAAATCAAAGGAATAAACTGTTGATATATGCAACACTATGGATGGATTTCAAAGTAATTATGCTGAATGAAAGAAGCCAGACAAAAGGAGTACCAACTATGTTTCCACTTCTGTAAAATGCAAACGAATGGATGTGACAAAAACAGATCAGTGATTGCGAGGGGAGCGGTGGAAGGGGGGCAGGAAGGAGGGATTACCAGAGGCACTAGGAAGCTTGGAAGTGATGGTCATGTTCATTATCTTGATTGTAGTGAGAGTTTCAGAACTGTACACAAAGGTTAAAATTTGTCAAGTCATATACTGCAAATATGTGCAGGTTATTTTATACTATCAATAAAGCTGTTTTTTTTTTTTAATCATATAAAACGTGGGGTGGGGTGGGGAATAATAGTGCGTGAATGGCAGGAAGCAAGCAGGATTTGTCTTTAAAGTTCTGACACCCCAGAATGAATGGATGGCCCTGTTAAGTGGCACCCTGCAGGGTGATGTCTGGGCAGCCCTGTTTCTTCCTGGGGTGCCTATCGCACACTCCCCTGGCATCCTGGAAGGCCCAGGAACTTGAACACTCCCATTAATCATCTCACACTTGGATTTCCGTGTATGGCACAACTTTGATTTTCCAGTCCGTCCGCGGAGTGAGCAGGGCTGGAGACTTTGACGCCTTGTCTTTATGAATGTGTGTTCTGCACGTGCACTTCTGTCACCGTGGCGATTTACAGCTGAGATTCAGGTTTATAAGCAGTGAGAAGGATGAATTAGGCAACAGTGCATAGAATAAGAAGCAGTAGGAATCCAACTCTTGCAGGATATTTCTATAAATGTTCCATGTGCAATAGTGACATGTGGCGGGAACAGATGCCCAGGATTTTTACTTTGAAGTAGGTTTTTTCATAAAAGGGAATGGATAGGATAGTGCTAGCTGGAGGAGCAAGGGCCGGCTTGGGTCCCCCAGGTCAGCTGGGTTTTTCTGCTGCACAACAAGAAGTAAATGACTCTCTTAAACCTCAGTTCCCCCATCTATAAAATGGGCATAATATCTTACAGGGTTATTGTAGGGAATCCAAAAGAAAAAAGCTACGAACATGTTTCCTTTAAAATATTTTAACTGTTCTTCACAAATGTTAAGTATTTCCAAGTTTGACTTAAGGGAGAGGATTGGTCTGCTCCGGCTGCCATAGCCAAGTACCACAGACTGGGCGGCTGAAACAACAGAAATTTATTGTCTCACAGTTCTGGAGGCGGAAAGTCCAAGATTAAGGTGTCATCAGGATTGGTTTCCTTCTAGGGCCTCTCTCCTTGGCTTGCAGAGGGCTGTCTTCTCCCAGTGTCCTCACATGGGCTGGGACACCATCTATAAGGACACGTATTAACCAAGTGGCACCTCTCCTCCTGGCACCCTCCCCTTTCCCAGAGGCGGGCCGGAGCAGGCTGCAGGCAGCGTGACACTGAGACAGGTGGGCAGGGTGGAAACGCGGGGCCAGGGCTGTGAACACTGGCTTGTGGAAATTTGTGTCATGCAAGCCAGGGAGTGACTTCGTTCTTCCGGTTTTAGTTACAAGGGGCAATGAGTGATTTAGGATGGGGTTGGTCCAGGGTGGGTATTGTCGCCTGTGCTGCAACCTGGTACAGCATCTCCAGATGAGGTGGGGTGGAAGAGAACTGGCCCGGGGCCAGGCAGGTGACCCCTCCTGGGCCAGTGCCCCCGACCGGATCTCAAGTGTAAGATGACTGTTCGGGGCTGACTGGGGAGTGGGGTGGCAGCCTTTTCCGGGACCTGCTGTTCATTTGCTCTTGGAGCAAATGAAATGCAGGCCCCTGAAGGAAAGGCCCCGAACAATGAGGTGGCCGTGCTATGTGCTGCAGGAACACACGAGGCGGCTTCATCTGGGCGCCGCTCACCCCGCGCCAGCAGAGACCCATGCCACCGGGGCACCAGACAGCGGAGGGCAGGCACCTGTGGGTCGGCTCAGACGCAGGCCTCCTGCTCACCTGGTGGGGACACAGGCCTTGCACGGTAACCAGGCCAGGGCCAGGGGCACAGCATACAGGGGTTTGCAAGCATCTGCATCAGTAACCCGAGTCAGGATGAGCACCAATTTCCCCTGGGCACATCCTTAATCGCCGGGGATAACTTCCTGCACCACTCATCGCAAAGGCCTGTTGTCAGAGTGCTCGACACAGGTCTGAGGTCTTCCAGATTTGGGTGGGCACCTGCTGGCTTTCACTCTCAAGTTTTTGTGGGTACATCACACAATGAGCTCTTGCTCTGTTTTCCCTGACTCTTTACATTATTAGTGTCCAGGCACGTGCGCCCCTGAAATTCACGCAGAGCTCTGTACCTGTTTGAGTGTGTGTGGGGGGGGCATTTTTCTGGGGAAGAGATTCATCAGGTTCTGCTCAGCCAGGAGAGCCAGCGTGCGCCAAGGCACCAATGACTCGTTACCATGTCCCACGCGGAACAGAACTAACACCAATTGATGGGGGAAAGCCTGGTCATAGTCTCAGGAATCACCTGTCGCATCTATTTCTGAACCTTCATAATTTACATTTAATCACTAGCCTAGAGAGAGCCTGATGCGGGGCTCAATCATGGGACTCCAGGATCATGACCTGAGCTGAAGGCAGACACTTGACCGACTGAGACACCCAGAAGCCCCATGGCTTTCCCCTTCTTATAAGGAAACCAGTCACACTAGAGTAGGGCCCACACTACTGATCTCATCTTAAATTGATCATCTGTAAAGACCCTATCTCCAAATAAGGTCACATTCATAGGTACTGAGCATTAGAGTTCAACATCTTCTGTGGGGACAGGACTCAACCCATGACAACCCCTCTCTGTATCGCCACCATCAACACATGCTTATTCATGAACCAAGGTGTTGAACAAGGATGGCCTGAGCTGTCTGGCTCTGTGTGGATGCTTCTGTGGATTCTGAAGGTGTTCCTGCCTGGCCTGTGTGTACTGATCCAATCACATGATCTATCATTTGGGACCCCAGGCTGACCTGATCTTGAAAACGCATGGGGAGATCTGCTGAGGAAGTCAGGCTCTTCACAAGCTGTCAACAGATGTGACCAGCCTTTCTGAGAAAAATATCTGGCTATTCCAGAAGCAGGCTGGAAATCCATCTCTCTTTTCTTGTTCATGTGCTTTTAGTAATACTATTCCCTCCCTCTGCCTAGAATACGCCTCTCTGAGCCTTTTCTGTCTCTACCCCCCACCATCCCAATCTCTCTCAACACTCAGAACCCACCCAGCCTGCCCCTCTTAGGGAGTTTTTTTTGGGTCCACAAACTGGATGTGACTCTGAGTCTTCATTGGACTTCGGACCTGTTGCTTGGAATACATATTTGAATGTTAACTCATGTCTTTCAGGCTCCTAAATCCCAATCTGGCAGAGGATAAGGTTGGTGCCTCTGGGACATTTGCCCCCCTGCATTGTCTGGTCGGGTGTTCTGAAGCAGAACCACATCCTGGTAAGTGGGCCTGAAGCTTCAGATGGTGGCGTGGAATTAATACTGCCATCCCAGGGAACTTCCTACAATCAGCTGAGCATCCTAACTCTCTATAGGGCATCACACAGACACCTTGACCAAGAGTTCTTCTTACTTTCCAGACCATCCCAAGGCACACCTGGGGGGTGAGAGTCTTCTTTCAACATGGCTGAGTTGCCTGTTTGCACCTCAAACCCCCACTGCCATATTGCACTTGGGGCCCAGTCCTTTGGCTGCTGCACACTGCTCCAGACTGGTTTCCGGCAGTGAATAGGTATGTGCATGGTTAGGGTTAAAGGCTCCGTGGGCAGCATCTTCACCGTACTTTACTTTTCAGACAATGGTCTTGTTGAAAGGATGATACAGAGGTATTCTCCCCAAGTTCCTGGAATTGTCAAGCTTTTGTGCCACTATTTGCTCTGTCCCTTTGCCCAGAATGTTCACTCCACTTAGTCTGGCAGACTCCTCATCCAAGGACTATCTCATCATTTCTTCTACAAGCAGCCTTTCCTGGTTCCCTCTCCCACACGCCACACACCATCCTCTACAATTTCAGCTGGAGGAATTCTTTCCATCGCTGCGTTCCCGCACTGCTTTGTGAGAACCTCTGTTAATACAGCTGTGGGGTTTGTCTGTGTGTCTGTCCCCAGCTTGAGGACAGGGACCACACTGATTCACTTCTGTCTCCACTTCACGGGCAAATTCTGGTGCTCAGGGCTGTTCTGTTTACTTTAAATAATCCTAGCTCTCCTTTGTTCATGGGTCAGATGGAGGTATCGTGTTTTATTGAAGAACAGGCAGGACTTTGGACCAAATGCAGAGACGTCACAGTGATCAGTGCCAGGGAAGGGGACAGCACTCGTGGCCAGGTGCCCTTGGGATCCAGGTCAGACACATCACAACCAGGAAGCCTGAGGACTCTCTAGGGACCAGCCCTGGATGGCCCCACAGATGTAAGATCAGCCTAAGGCCATGCTGACTAGAGAGGACACGCAAATGGCAAAATGAAACAAAGGGCATGAAAAGGCTCTAGAGTGGTGATTTTCCAGTATTGGGTCATCTTATGAGTCCTAAAATGCCATTTCTCTGAAGAGCTGGAGGTGACTGTAGTGAAAATTGTCTTTTTTAACACCTGTCTTTGGCCAAACAGAACACGGACTACCCAAGAAATCCAGAAATCTGGGAAGGCCTGTGGTTGACAGCCCTTGTCGCATACACTTATCTGGTGCTCCCAGTATTATTACTACTACTATTATTATTATGTTATCATCTCCCACTATCAGGCATAACCAGAACCTGTGAGCAGGGTGTCAGGGCTGGGCTCTCAACACTCACGAACTCTAAGACAGCCCCTGCCTGTAAGGGTTTACAGTTCAATGGGAGACACGAGCCCTTGCAGTCCCGGAGGAGCTCACCATACAGAGTGGCATGTTAAGGGACACCCACAACAGGCATCCTATGAAGATCAGAGAACACTCGGCCTCTGGGAACCTCTGGTGACCAGCCCCGGGGGCCTGGTTCCCACTGTACTGGTTGGTTCTACTTTGGTTGTTTTTATATACTGGGGCTCTGCATATTGTTTAAAGAAAAGGTTCTGCCATTTTTTTTTTATAGGTTTTATTTATTTACTTATTTATTTATTTGCCAGAGAGAGAGAGAGAGACAGAGCACAAGCAGGGGGAGCAGCTGAGGGAAAGGGAGAAGCAGACTCCCCGTGGAGCAGGAAGCCGGATGTGGGGCTCGATCCCAGGACCCTGGGATCATGACCTGAGCTGAGGGCAGACGCTTAACCGACTGAGCCACCCAGGTGCCCCGAAAAGGTTTTGCTTTTAAAACAAAAACTGAAACAAACAACAAACACAAACCCTAGAATCGATTGGGTCTGAGCTCCTTGTTCCCCAGTGAAGAAACATAAACCCCGAGAGGTCTGAGGGGCTGTCCGGTATCATACAGCTGCTCAGCAGGAAGGTGGCAAACCCAGGCCCGAGCCAGGTCTTTTCACGGTTTTTACTTGTCTCTCCCCATTTGTGTCATATGTGTCCTTTCCTTTTGGGTCAGGGACTTACACTGCCTTTTCACTTGTGTTAAACACCGGGTAGAGAAATGTCCCTTCTGGTTTGCACAGCAGACAGCACGGTGTCTGTCACAGCTTTGTGCCCCAGGTAGCAGACTATCTAGCACACGTAGAGAAGGGCAGTCATGCCACTGAATCCTCACTTTCCAAATTCAACATTTTTATTGGACTCCTAAAGCACTGTCTGTATAATTTGTATTCCACTAACCACTATAGCTGGCTAACTATGGTTGGGAAATACTTCTGTGTTCCCCCTCTTGGAAGTCCTGCAGTAAAGGATGACGTGCGAGGTTGTACTTCTTCCCGCCTCTACTCTTATTTTCAGGGAGCCCGCATAGCCCTCTTCCAAGACAGTCCCTCCCACTACCTCTGCGGAGTAGGAAGTGGGTCACGTGGTTGCCTCCCCTGACAGCTGATTGGTCCCTGGCACTCAAGCTGAGCCAATCAGTTTCAACCTCCTGACTCTGCATTTTTAGATTTAGGGAACCTGACTGACTGACTTTGGGTCCCGGAGCTATAAAGCAGCACAGCCCGGGCGTGAGGGGGACGGGGAGGCTTCCATGCTGAGGAGCCATTTTGGAGCTATTTGCAGTAATGAGCAAGAAGAGAGAATTGGTTTCTAGGGAGAGGAAGAGACTGGAATGGATTTGCAGAGAAAATTTAAGGGAAGAAACCACACGAGGATGGAGACATCACAAAATGGTGGAGTAGGCAATTCTGAGCTCTCATACCACCACAGAAACATAAACAAACAAACAAACAAAACAAAAAACCAGGCAGCAACCGCCAGAAGCAACTTTGTCAGAACTCCAGAGAACAGTCAGAAGTCTACAGCAACCTCGTACATGCTGAATCAAGGAGAAGGCAACTTCAAGACGGTAGGAAAGATTTGTGGCGTTTTACTTGGTCTTGCCCGACTTCTCCCTGCCTGGCAGGGGCCTTGGAGATGTCGCCTACCTTTGCAATGTGGGACCCTGGTTCCTGTTTTTGGAGGGAACAGAGCAGACTTTATTTGCAAATAATTGTGGATGTCTGTTCTAACCTGTCTGGGGGACACCCGAAGAACAGACACAGGAGAAATAACCTCTGTTTCACTTAAATCGGAACTCAGGTCAGAAAAAGCAACAGGCATTGCTTGAAAACGTTGAGAGATGAACTAATAACCCACAGATGCTCAGGCAAAAGATTACAGTGGAAACATACAATAGACGGCTTAATACATACCATAGACTGTCTCAGACCGGGGAGCAAACCCTGAAAGTTTCTTTAGGAAATTAGGACATTGGAAAGTACCCTGTAGCCTATGCACGTACTCAGGGAAAGAGAGAAAAGACCCGAGAAGACCCTCAGCTTTCATCGCGGACTGATCTCTAAGCTCGGTGCAAGTCTGGCTATGTGTTGAACCAGTGACCTGACATAGAGCCAAACTGCAAAGACTAGGAGAGGTGATTTTCGTGTTTGGTGTGGTTTGATTTTGGTTTGTTAGCTCCTAACATTTAAGGAAATCTCTGAAAATACTAGTCGCATGAAATTAAGGAACAGAGAGACTCCAGGGGCCACACATGGCAGGGAATACAGCATCAGAGTCTGCAGAACTGGCTGGGGAATGTTTCTAAACAAATGGACTACTACAGACTTTAAAATGGAAAACAAACAAACAAACAAACCCAAACCAGAAAACCTTAGGGAACTGAGAGAATCTGATTTCCAGATTTACCTCTTTATATGATTCAAGTGTTTAGATTTCAACAAAAAATCGTAAGGCATATGAAAGAACAGGAACACGTGGCCATGAAAGGAACAAAATAAATTGATAGACACCCCAAATAGCCAAAACAGTCTTGGAAAAGATGAACAGAGTCTCATACTATCTGATTTCAAAGAAGATTACAAAACTATAGTAATCAAAACAGTGTGGTCCTGACACAAAAGCAGACTTTGAGTGCAATGGAATAGAATAGAGAGCCCAGAAATAAACCCTCACAAATAAACCCTAAACTCCATTGATTTGTGACAAGTGTGCCAAAACCACTCAATGGGGAGAGGCAAGTTTTTTCAACAAACCGTACTGGGGAAAATGGATATTCACATGCAAAAGAATGAATTTGGACACTGACCTCACACCATTTACAAAAATTAACTCAAAATGGTTAGTGGATCTAAATACCCCAAAACTCTTAGAAGAAAATAGGGATAAATTTTCATGACTTTGGATTTGGCAATGGATTCTTCGATACAACACCAAACGCACAAGCAACAAAACAAAAAGAGATACACTGGATTTCATCAAAATTAAAACTTTTTTGCATCAAAGGACGTTATCAAGAAAGTGGAAAGACAACATACAGAATGGGGAAATACATTTGCAAAATGTATATCTGATAAGGATTTAATATCCAGAATATCCCACAACACAACAACAAAAACAAACAACTCACATTAAAAAAATGGACAAAGAACTGAACAGACATTGTTTTCCAGAGAATAAATATAAAAGGCTAATAAGCATATGAAAAAGTTCTCAACATTACTAGCCATTAGGAAAATGCAAATCAAAACCGCAATGAAATGCCACTCCATACCTACTAGGATGGCTATAATTAAAACAAACAAAAAAACAAGATGGAAAACAAGTGTTGGCAAGGCTGTGGAGAAGTTGGGAGCTCTGTACATTACTGGTGTGAATACAAAATGGCACACTCACTGTGGAAAGCACTATGGCGGTTCCTCAAAAAGCTAAACGTAGAAGTCCACTTCTGGGTATATACATCTACCTCCAAGAATCGAAAACAGGGACTCAGACATCCTTGTAGTATGCTGGTGGCCAGAACAGCACTGTTACTGCAGAGTGGTAGAGTTTCTGTTCAGCGTAACGAAGAAGTTTCAGGAATATTTAGTGCTAATGGTTGCGTAGTACTGTAGATGTACTTGATGCTACTGGACTGTGCACTTAAAAATGATTAAAACAGTTTCTGGTTCCACATGGAAGGAGCTTGGAAGTCACCTCCCCACCCTAAGAACAAGTTAAAAGCTGAATGGACCAAAAAATCAACAACTCTTCTGGATCCATGAAGGGGAGGACACAGGGCAAACCATTGCGACCAAGATTGGAGAGACAGCCAGGCATAGAGGGAATCCTGGCTTCCTGGAGTAGAGACTGGGGTGGGGGGTGGAGGGTGGAGGGGGGAGGGATGGGGGAGGAAACCAACCTGAAATACACTAGGACACTGTTCTTTTTAACAATTCCTGCCCTCAGGGGAAACTAGTTAAACAGAGACTAACCTGCTAAGCTAGGGTAACTGACCTGGGTAAGGAAAGCGTCCAACTGCAGTCAGCTCTAGCTTTGCCCATGGGAAAAGTGAAATACCCAGTTCCAGCCTGCTTGGGCCATCCTGTCCACCTAAGGGTGAGAGAAACACTGAGATGCATGCCTGAGGCTCACAGTCCAGAGACCCTGGCTCACTAAAGGACAGAGACCTAATCATAGGACTACAGAGCACCTACCCTCTCCACACCTCATCACGACCTTGCTAAGCGCCTGTTTGCAGCAGTGGTACATTATGTCTGGCTATCAAGAAAAATGACAAGCCACATCAAAAGGGAAAAACGTGATCGGAAGAGACAGCAAGCATCAGAACCAAACTTGGCAGGGATGTTGGAATTAAAAATAATTAAAGTGACAAATTTTGTGTTATATGCATTTTAGCACAATAAAGAATTATGAAAAAGCAATCCCACAGACAACTAGTATAAACACATTAAATTTATTTATTTACTTATTTTTAAAGATTTTATTTATTTCAGAGAGAGAGAGCACGTGAGCACAAGCGGGGGGAGGGGCAGAGGGAGAGCAGACTTTTTGCAGAGCAGGGAGCCCAATGTGGGGCTTGATCCCAGGACCCTGGGATCATGACCGGAGCCGAAGGCAGACGCTTAATGACTGAGCCACCCAGGCACCCCAACACATTTAATTTAAAAAGCAATAACCACATGGCCTCTGAGAAAGTGAGTTCTCAGTTCTGGAAAACTTTCAATTCCTGGTTCCAGTCCCTCATGGGCTTGTCACTATTTCTGGCCCTTGGGGTCTATAAGACACCCCCATTGCTCAAATTATGTTAGTCTTTACTTGAGCTTCCTCTGACAGGTTCCTGTTTTTGTAACCAAATGATCCCTGATTTGGAGTGACTTCCTTTAATCTGGCCCTCTCTTTTTGCATTTGTCCACAGGGTCCCCAACACCTGCTAACATTCACTGGCTCCACAGGAACATTTTTAAGGGGGGACTGCCTGGTTGTGTATAATGTTTCGAGATAACAGCTTATCATCATAGTGTTGTAGAATGCAGAATGAATGTCTCACTTGGAAGTTGTTAAAAAGCTTTTTAAAACTAATTAACTTTACAAATTAACTGTAAATTATACATTATAATTTCTTTTAGAGGCATAAACTTCTTAGAGTACTGAATTCTGGTCTTATTTATGTAGGCTTTTTTTTTTTTTTTTTTTTTTACCAGCTGTGTACAATACTTCATTTTATTTCAAGCTTTCTCAGAAATCAGCTTAATTCTAAACATCCTATATGGCCCACCCTCAAGCACAATGCATGCAGCAATTTTCACAGCATGAAACCTTCTTTAATGTAATTTATTTGTTTAATTTCCTTGATTGATGCGTACTGCCCACCCCAACCCAGAATGTAAGCCTCACAAGGCCAGGAGCCTTATAATCTCATTCACCTCAATATTATTCCCAGCTCCTAGGCTCCAGGGACTCAATAAATATCTGTGGAATGAGTGAATGACACTTCCCACACCCATCCCTCCTATCACTTTTCCCGAGGTCTACCAACCTGCAAGCCCTCCAAGGTGGTTCCCAAAACACAGATATGGACTTGGCTGCCCTATAGCTTTATGGCCCAACTCTTTCTTTCTTTCTTTTTTCTTTTTAAGATTTTTATTATTATTATTATTTATTTGAGAGAGAGAGAGAGATCATGAACAGGGGGGAGGGGTAGAGGGAGAAGCAGACTACCCTGCTGATCAGGGATCCCGACGTGGGACTCGATTCCAGGATCCCGAGATCATGACCTGAGCTGAAGGCAGACGCTTAACCGACTGAGCCACCCAGGTGCCCCTGTGGTCTTACTCTTTCTCTCATTCTTTGAACCAGTTGGCCCTGCATGTCCCAGGCCACCTCTTATATTTAGCCCATTCAGCAAGTAGCTGCTCTTGTTTTCCTTCTGAGAAACACGCTCTGCTCAGAGATGGCAATCAAATCTTTGCCTGCCAGATGTTTAGAACTTGTTGTACCCTTGGGGATGAGGAGGGAGCCATGGCAACCTGCTCCACCTGGCGACACACTTTGCACTTGGGAAGGGCATCCGGCATGGTGCAGATGCAGGGGGTGGGTGAGGGAAGGAGAGCAACAAGCCTGCGTGCCTTTGTTGCCTCCATTGAACAGGACGCGGAGTCCTGGGGGAGGGAGGTACTAGCTAAGACAGCATTTGCTGGGAAGACACCATTTGCTAGGAGTGCTATCTTAGAGGAGTGGCCAATGGCCCAGCATGCTCACTGTATACGGTGGTGGGGCAATGATGCCGTGGTGCATCCTCACCCAACACCTTCTCTGCACCAGGCCCTTCCTCTGGGTTAATTTGCTCTCATTTGGTCCTTCCAGTAACCTTGAGGCAGCGGGTGCTCTCGGGAGCAATGAGGGCCCGAACAGAGCACCCTACCCCAGAGGACCCATTTTGGTTTTTGAGGCAGAGAAGAGTTACGTGCAGCCTGGTCTTTCTCCACGTGGTTTGTGGTTAAATGCCAAAGACTGAGGCCAGAGCCCAGGACGTGCCAGTCACCCTGGCCTCAAACCCACAAACGACTGTACATAGTCACTGGCGGAAGAGACCACATCCCCGGCATTTTGTACCTCATCAAATAAACCCAAAGAGCCCCACCTTCAGTTTGCTTCTAAACTGCAGGGTCCCTTCCTTTCTGTCCAAACAAACTGGGAGGGAATCCTGGACAGATTACAGAGAACCACGCATGGGGTGCGATCCCTCTCCCTCCTGCCTCGGTGGTCTGGACAGCAAATCTAGTTGGGACGCTAGTCTATCTGTCTGTCTATTTCCTTCTCTCTTTGCTTATGTTGGATCATAGCATTGGAAAAAGAATAACAGTGTTACTAAGCATCTCCTGTGGGTCAGGCATTGTTCATTGCAGCATTTTAAGATTTTTATGACACATACATGTGTAGATCATGTCGCCCTCGTCTATGGTGGGGGGAATTAGAGGTTCGGGAAGGTTAAGTGGCACACTGGCAAGGGAGAGATCCAGCTTCTTTTCACAGCTCATACTGAAGCTTCCCCGAACTCCTGCTCCACAGATCCAAGGCTTGGACCCCCCTCGAACCCACCAACACCCAGGGCTCTGAGAGCAGAATGTGGAGGTCTGAGTTCTCACTGTTCTTCCGGCTGCATAGACGCATGAGCTTGGGGAGTGGCCCGATGTAGAGCCATCGTGATCCACTCTGGGTGGACGGGCAGGGCAGCAAACAGAACAGACTTTTCCGAACTGTGCGGAACCGGGCAAGAGCAAGTAATCCGGAAACCAGCCCTTAGTTGATGTTCTCATCTCCCTGCTGCCCTAAAAAGTGGGGTCAGTGCCAGGTTCACACTATAAATAGCTGTCCATGGGCAGATTATTACAGGGCTCCATGGTCTGTGTTGGAAGACACAGGTTCTGGTAAGTCTGTGACTTGGTTGTTTCCTACCCCAAATTCAGGGCACAGAGCCTTTGTTGGACTAAGCAACATGTTAGGAGGCCAAGAAGAAACTTTGGGAGGGATCGGCCACCCAGATGGACTGATACCATTTGATGATCCTTTCCACCAGCCGTTGGTGAAAAGTGGGGGCCATGAGGTCACAGAGCCAAGCGGCCTCCCTCAACCTTCAGGGGACTTGGAAATCTGAAGAGGGCAGTAACGCACCAAGACTCACAGTTCTACGTGCGTGTGCTAAGATCCGGCTCCTTGCAGCAGCACAGGCTGGAAAAGTTTTCTTCTAAATGGTTTGCTATGTGGGGTTTATTCCCAGACAGATGGAAAGTCATGAAAATAATTCAGTTAATTCATGAGTAGCTTCTATATTCTTTACAGTTCTCCAAATGCTTTATGTACCTCTACTTTCCTGAGCCTCACGCCATTGCTGTGAGTTAGGTAATCCTCTTATTACTCCCATTTTACAGATGCTAAGACAGAGGCCCGAGGATGCACAGGCGGTAAACAGTACAGCTGGGCCTCACACCTGGATCTGCCGATCTTCAGCCCCTGGTTTGCCCCTCAACTCACACCAACGGCCATGATGTGATAAAAAAAGGAAACCCTTTAAGAGCCGGCACCCCCTACCTGACTGAGTCAGCGGTAAGCCGTCAGTAGATCTTGCTGTCTGCTGAGGTTCAACCTGGTCCACCTGTATGTTGACGAAAACCATAGGGAGAAGGGTGGCATCATGGGGGGTTCTGGTAGGTTGAGATGAAAGTGGCTATGAGGTATGTCCCGTCCTGGATGGGATGGTGGTCCTTTCTGAGCATGGAATAAGAGACCTCACTATAGTGCCGGAAGTGGTGCCCAGCAGGGCCACTGCCCTTGAAACAGTGGGATTGGGATGGCAGCTCTGAGGTCTGTAGGCAACCTGGCAGGCTGGAAACTCAGGCAGGAGTCAACTTTGCAGTCTTACGGCAGAATTTCTTCTTCTCTAGAAAACCTGTTTTGACTCTTGAGGCCCTCAACTGATTAGATGAGGCCCACCCACATTATTGAGGTTGATCTTAAAGTCAACTGATTGTAGACACCAACCATGTCCACAAAATATGTTCACAGAAATGCCTAGATTGCTGTTTAATTAAAGAACCGGGTACCGTAGCCTGGCCAAGCTGACACACAGAACCAATCACACCCCTCGAACACGTCTTTGGCTTCCTAAGGTGCGGTGGTACCCCATGGAGGGCTTCTCCAAACTCCAGTCTCCAAAACAAATCGCCTGGGCCAATTTTTTGTTAGTTTCTGGGTCTCCCCTCTCCTTTTGTGACGTGTGCAACGGTGGATTCCCGTTACATGGATGGTTTTAGGATGGAAGAAAGGAAGGCGAGCGGCTCTGTGCCCCTCCCCCATGCTTCAGTGAGCAGCCATCCCCCCAGGTGGCTGCCCCCGGGAAAGGTCACGCCCAGCTCACCCTACAGGGCTGTGTGAACGGCCACAGCTCTGCAACAGGGCCGCATCACGAAGGCTGTGGACGTGAAGGGAACAAGGGCAGCAGACAAGACATAGGGCAGGTAAAAGTTAGCACAGGAGTTGGTCCCTGGAAGCTTCCCTCCGCTTCCCTTGCAGACAAATCCGTGCATCAAAGCTGCATGTTCTCCTGGCTGTAGCCCAGCGGGTATTCAGCTTGTCATGGTCGTGTGACAGTCTAAAGAGGAAGGGAAGGCTGGGAAGCCAGGGTCTGTGATTTCTGGAGGAGATGGCTGTGCAGGGGGGACCCCGAGGGCAGCTTCTTGACTGAGCCTGGGGGAGGTTGCTGACTTAGATTTGGCCCCCAGAGGCTTCACTCTGTGTCACTTCGGGGCTGACAACACTAAGTGGAAAGCGAAACAAACACTAAGTGAACATGATGGGCAGGGTGGGCCAGGGTCCTGGTCTGCTTTCTGAGAAGTGCCCACTGGTGATGGTGGTGCCCCAGGGAGGGGGTCCCAACGTCCATGAAATGGGGGGTGTGGTGGAGGTGGGAGGAAGGGCCCCCGAGCCCCTGCACCTTTGCTGCCTGATTGGAGAGGACACTCCCTGTCTGCAGCTGGGTGGGGTGGGGCCGCATCCCCTCTGTGTCTCAGACTCAGACGCTGGGACTCTGCCTTCACCCTGGACTTTCTGTGATTCCTAGGAGGAAGGGAACAACGTTTCTATGCTCTCCTGTCCCCACTCGCCCACTCCTGGCTGGCCTACCCTGTTTACATGAGCTATAGGATGTGCAACTCAGGCTTCGCAGCAGAAATCCCTGCATGCTATAATCTCCAGGGGTGGAAGGAATGATCCTAACTCCATTGGTTTAGTTTGTAGATTGTGTTAGGATAATGTGATAATGAATTCCCTCCCTAATTTGTTTGGGTAATGCTCACACCTGTCTGGGTGATGTTCATACGTGTCTGCTCTGCACTGATCCCTTACCTACCAATAGGGACAAGCGCACAGAAACTGTAGAGAAACACCAATATGAGAAAGCCTAATTAGAATGAATGACATAAAATTCTTGGGTATTAATTATTGAACACTTTATGTTTGGTGCTGTTTCTCATGCATTATTTCATTCACTTCTCCTAGTAACCCTTGGGAGGTAAGAACAGCCATTACCCTCATTCTGCAGGAGGAAAAGGCAGCTTGGTGATGTCAGATCATTTGCTTATCAGAGGCTGAGGCAGAACACCAGCCCAGGGCAGACAGACTCCAGTGCCTCATGCAGGTAACTGTGTTCTTTTATTGAAGGACAAGTTTCATCTAGGAAATCCCATTTCCTTATTGTTTTTGCTCAGAGAATCAGCGATTCGTCTCTGTGGATGGAGCAGAGACGGCCAGCTCTGTGAACACTGATGCTGGTCTGTGGCTCTGGTTGAGAACACCTGCCTTCCTCCTTCCTTCCTCAGTCCCTCTGCTGTGCAAAGCACTTTCCTCTACCTGAAGGCGCTGGTGAGATACTGAAACATGGCCCATAAGACCTAAAGACCCTCCAGATGGAAAGCCAGGGTAAACATAGGGGACGGTCTCATCAAGGTGGTTGTGACTAAGCTGCTCATGGAATAAAAAATGCTGTGTAGAACGCCACCAATCAGGCGAGGAAAATAAGGTGCTGGGGGAACAGGGAAGGGTACCCTGAAGCTTTGTGTACATGGCAGAAGGGAGTCTGGAGGTTCGGATAATCAACAGATCCTGTGATATCCCGGCTAGACAATTGGGAAGGAGTCCTAAAGGAACATTCCAGGTCAGTGGTTGATGGAGTTACACACACAGACAGAGCTTGGGAAGCAGGATTAGAGCCTCTTCATTCTGGAATGATTTTCTTAAAAAGCAATTGCTTACGTTAATTGATTTAAAGTCCTGGGCTCATTGATGCTTGTCCTTTCCCTGAGTACACATGCACGCTGCTCTCATGGTGATTCTAAGGCAGGAGCTCTGCTCCTACTTCAGTAACTCATATTTTGGAATATGGTAAAAATTAGTCGTTTGAAAATTTCGGGCTGTGACCTAAATCTGCAGCGTCTTCCTGGAGGGCAGGCCAAGTTGAACTGAAACCCGGCCTCCATGATTTCTCAGCTGCAGTTCTCAAAGCTCGCCTTGGTGCTTTTCCAGAAGGACACCAGGGCACTGGGGAGGCAGAGCATGTCCAGCCTTTCCCTTCGTAGAGCCCCGTGATTGCCCCCCAGAGAGACCTTGCTGCCGTTTCCCCCAGGATGGGCTCATCATTTCTAATGCTAGATGAATAAATAATGATGAAGGGTACTTAACATGTTAATGGGTTATTAATTATTGCTGAAAGCCAGAGGGATTCTGGGGGAAACAAACAGCGAAGCACACAGATAGGGAGTGAAGACATTCAAAATCGCCATGATCACAATGAAGATGACATAAGTAGATAATAATGGGATGTTTGAAATTACTTGTTGCTTATTGCATTTCTAAGGCTCTTGTTCTGCCTCTGGCACCTTTTATGTGAGAGGGATCTTGAGGGTTGAGGCAACTCAGCTTTGTATTTGGAGAAAACCCTTATTCTCTTGTATTGTCTGATTTAGTCCCTGCATACGGGTCAATCTCAATGTAAAAGAGATTTGAAGTGTTTGTAAGAACAATCCTCCCCTCAGGGAACCCAGTGAAGGCTCCCAGAGAATGTTTTAATCCTGCTCTTGCATTTTAATTTTTTTTTAAGTATAATACTACTGAAGAGGGTCAAATAGAGGTGATTAATGGTCACCACTGTATGTTAGCAAGTGTTCTGGTTTCCCTTCTTCTAGACAGTTTGGATTGCACACCCTATGCCCCCTTTGAAGTCAGGACATGTGATTTTCTTTCTTTCTTTTTTTTTTTTTTAAAGATTTTATTTGACAGAGAGAGAGACAGCAAGAGAGGGAACACAAGCAGGGGGAGTGGGAGAGGGAGAAGCAGGCTTCCCACGTAGCAGGGAGCCCCATGCGGGGCTCGATCCCAGGACCCTGGGATCATGACCTGAGCCAAAGGCAGATGCTTAACGACTGAGCCACCCAGGTGCCCCTGGGCCACGTGATTTTCTTTGACCAATATAGTGTGTGACGTGTGTCACTTCTAGTCTGAAGCTTTATGAACAGCGTGAGATTTACTGTAGACTTCTCCTGGTTTGGTACACATGGAAGGGTATGTCAAGACAGAGCCTCCATCGTCTTCAGTCCCTGAGCTGTGACAATGACTAGAGCCCCTCTCCTAGCCGTGTTACAGCAAGAGTGGGAAAACTTTAGAGCAATAAGCCACTCACATTTGAGGGTGGTTTGTTTCAACAGCCCATCTTGACTGAAACAACTTCAGAAACAGTGGCTCTGGGGCGCCTGGGTGGCTCAGTTGGTTAAGCGACTGCCTTCGGCTCAGGTCATGATCCCGGAGTCCTGGGATCGAGCCCCGCATCGGGCTCCCTGCTCCGCGGGAGGCCTGCTTCTCCCTCTCCCTCTGCCTGCCGCTCTCCTTGCTTGTGCTCTCTCTCTCTCAAATAAATAAATAAAATCTTAAAAAAAAAAAAAAGAAACAGTGGCTCTGTGTAAATCCGAGGCATGGGACCTGTCCCAATGCTTGCTAATAATAGGATGATGGTTTTAAAATATGTTCCTAAATTCCTTTATACTCATCCTTCAAAAGGTAGAGCTCAGTTTTCCTCCTCTGAGTATGTACTGGATTCAGTGACTTGCTCTAATTAATGAGACCAAGGCTGATGCCATGGTGTAAAGTCACTGAGGCTTTGGGCTTCCTCTTTGTTCTCTCTCCAGGTTCATTTGCTCTGGGGAAAGCCACTGACATATCATGAAGACATGCAGGTTACCCATGGAGAGAGAGCTCATGTGGTGAGAAACTGAGGCCTCCTGCCACCATCCATGTGAGTGCGCCATCTTGGAAATGGCTCCTCCAGCTCTGGTCCAAACCTGAGATGATGCAACCCTCGCCAGCATCTTGGTTGCAATGTGATGAGAGACCATGAGCTCAGCCATTCCCAAATTCTTGACCCAAAGAAGCTGTGAGATAGTAAATGTTTGTTATATAAGCTACTAAGTATCGGGTAATTTGTCATGCAGCAATAGATAACTAACACAGTAGGGAGAGGAATAGACCCCAAAATTTAGGAATTAAAATATTTACTTCTGGTGGTGCTGACACTACATATTATTTTGCTTATGGAGGTCTTCAGTCCTCTTTCCCCCATAATCTCCAAGATCTCCCAAAGTTAGTCCAAAAGAACGTGAAATAAAGTTTAAAAAGCAATGAACTTGCTAAGCAATCACAGCTTTACGACAAATCCCTTAATGCCCTTGCCCAACCCGATGGTGACCCTAAATTCCTCCTCTGTAGCAATTCTAGAATCACCACCAACCACTTAAAAACTCGGATTCCCAAATAATTATGGGACTATCTCTAACATTTCCTCTTCATCTCAACAGAAAGCAGTTTCTTAAATGCAGTGGTTGTTGTGAGTCATGGGAAGATCATCTTTATGACAGATAAACTATATTTCTGTATTTATTTAATCATTTGTTAAGCTCCAGTCAAATGCAAAATAGTTTTTCAAGCAAACAGCAAGTCTTAGTAAACACCTACAGTCAGCTCAGGACCAGAGTTGGGGGAGGCCTGAATGTGGTACAAGCCCAGTCCTTGGCCACCAGGAGTTTAAGATGTAGTTGGAGAGACCAGACCCACATGAGACAAACCACAGCACATGTAATGAAATTCAAGGGGTGAATAGTGTGATATGGACTTGGCCTGTTGTAATGGCCACACTCGCTACCTGCAGAAGGGTTACGTTCTCAAGCCTGAGCAGGATTGCCCTGGCCTGTGGTTTTATTCCCAGGAGGTGGGAGAGGTGGCTGCAGGGAAAGCAGAGGGCCCGAGCAGGGCAGAGAGGGCAGGAGCAGACCCCCTGTCTCTCAAAGTGCCAGGGACTTTGGACAAGGATGGCTTAGATGACCATTGGCGTTTATTCCAAACGAAGATTCCATGCTGCTGAGACTCATTCACATTTGATTTCACTTCATTTATTATTTTATTTCCTCTTTCACATTTGAGAGTTTCTTTTTGTGTTGGTAATACTACTTATAGCTATTATTTCCTGAGCCATTTACCATGGGCCAGAGTATACTGACCGCTTCATATGCATAATCTTAATCTTTATGATAACAGAATAAAGGAAGACAGGATGCTTTTCATTTTATGAAGGAGAAATCAAAACTCCAAACGTTTAAGTAACTTGGTTAGGTCACAGAGCTTGGATGTGGCAAGAATAGGACTTGAGTCTACTCTCTAGGTAATCAAATCTGCCCTCCTCAGCGCTGACAGTCGGGCGATTTCCCCACCCTGTCCCACTGTGGAAGTGGCAGGAGAATTTCAGAGAAGAAGCAGACATTGCTCCATCAGGACCCCTAGGAGAAAGAGTCACTTGATCCTCTCAGCCCAGGCAGGCCCACTCCTGGGTGGTGGTCTCAGCAGTTTCAGGATCTCTGGGAACTTCCCTCCTTCTAGAAACTGGCGATCTGCTCATGCGCTGTGCAGGTGACCTTTATCTGATTCACCCCAAATGCATTGCCAAGTTAAGTCTGGAGTTCTGTTCCTTAGCTCCTTGACTTGACAGCCTGCCCTTAGTTTAGCTTTTCCAGTGGCCTGTAGAGCAAAAATGGGAATATGCCACCAGGGTGGAGGGGAGGGCCCTATTTTAGGTCCCACTGGGCAGTGGGAACTGAGAAATCATTGCATTCTGGGCTTGGGGAAGTTCTGAAAGCTGCTTTCATGTAAACAATAGGACCCAACAGAAAATGAATTTCTGGTCCATTCTCCATGACTTCAGTTGACGTTCTAAAACATGAGGCCAAAGACCCGAGCAGTACAATAATCCCCAAGGAATGCACTGCCCTGAATGTCTTATTGCACTTACAAAAAGGAATTTGTAACCAAGACTGGGAGAAGGACCAAGGCCAGACCCTGTGCTGGGAAGAGCAAAGTGTTATTGCAAATCATCATCAATAATGAAAGCTCTATACAGCTGCGCTTACTGGAAGTCATCTAGCGATTCCACTGGCAGTCGGAAAAAGAGGTCTAGCTCCCTCAGCCTCATTCCCTCCCACGGAAGACAGGAATACAATCTGTTTGACTATAATGACTCCCTTTGCTTCTTCCTCCCTCCTTCCACATAGACTTGCTTCTCTGCCTTTGAGCTAGAATCTGTTTCGTTCTGTCTACAAAATGAAGTCCCTGGTGGATGCTGGCTCTTTGAATTCACGTGCTGCTTAAGCTCAAGAGAAACAAAGGACAGGAAATCCCTCCCCAAATCTGATGTTTTAGTATATATGCATTTGCTTCTATTTTTCTTAGAATTTTAGTTTTAGTATCCACTAATGACAACCTGGTCCTACTGGGGATCACTAAAGGTATGTGGCGGGGAGGGGCTGGGAGATAAGAAAGAGATTCAGAAGAAGGTAGGGATAGGAAAAATGTTCCTACAATGAAATTTAGGGATGAAGATTGGAAACTGAGCTCAGGAGGGTCTGTCTGACAGGAGCAAGCAGGCTTGACCGGGCTCTGGGGTGAAGAGATCACAGAGAATGCTCAAGCCCAACAGCCCCTGCCCCTGCCCCTGTGCCCTGGGAGGGACCCTGAGGAGTACCCTCACCCCTGATTAGCAGGTTGGGTAACAGTCAGGTCAAGCTCATCAGACCCTGGCACCATGGGGGTCCAAATGAGTCAGAAGTTAACAACTGAGCCCAAAACCAGAGCACGGCATTTTGGATAGGGGACACACACACTCAAAAACAAGAATGAAGAGAGAGAATGGGGGGAGAGAGGAAAGAAGGAATCTTCTAAAGTGAAATTATCTGGAACAAGAAAAAAAAATTAATACATAGACATGCTGAAATTTAAAAAAAGGAAGAGACTGAAGATTTTTTAAAAGATTTTATTTATTTATTTTAGAGAGAGTGCATATGTTAGCGGGGGTGGGGGTGGCCAGAGGGAGAGGGAGAGAGAATTTGAAGGAGACAATGAGCTGAATGCAGAGCCCTACATGGGGCCTGATCCCACTGCCCTGAGATCATGACATGAGCTGAAATCAAGAGTCTGTTGCCCAACTGACTGAGCCACCCAGGTGCCCCGCGACTGAAAATTTTTAGTAAGTAAAACATGATAAATGGAAAGAAGATAAATGGAAATTAATTATACAGTACATATTTCTTATAATAATTTAAAAAAATATAAAACATTATTAGTAGCCTCTTCATTGTGTGTGTGTGTGCGCACGTGCGCGCGTGCGTGCGCGTGTGTTAATTTCAGTGAATGCTGAAAAAGAAAGCACATTACTTTCTGCCTCAGGTTCCCACCCCCTGCATCAGCAGCTCCCAGGAGGTGGGTGCTGAGAACAGTGAGATGGAAAAGGCCTGGTTCCTGTCCTCACAGCCAGTGGGACAAGAGAGGGGCCAGATGTGGTATGAGGACTGAGAGTGATGCTCAAGTTATGTGGCAACACAAAGACCTTTCTCTTCAGCTGCTGCTGCGTTTCCATGCTTTCCCTCAATTTCCGTCCTGTCAGGTGTGTGACGTGCTGTCTTCTTGAGGACTTTCAGGATGCCTCGCCATGTCTCACTGGTGCAAACTGACCTTGGCTCTCCAAAAGCAGAACTGAGCAGGCCAGGTAACTCTGCACACGGCTGATATGAAGGGTTTTGTTGATGTTTTGTGGAAGAAGGGCATTTGTCGTGTCACTGAAAATATGGAGCTCTCATGAAAGATTTCGGCAGATGCCTGAGCCCTTTCATGAGATGTGGATGCCCTTGAATTTCAACCCTCTGTTTCAACCATGTGGCTGGTCTGGTGGGGCCTGGGCCTGGTGGGGGGGATCAGAGATATGGAAAGGTAACCCCAAATCATGGCCAGATGGGCCTCACAGCAAGAAGATGTCAAGCTCAGCAAGAAAATGAGTGTTTATGGAGCATGGGCAATTCATCAGGAACTTTCCCATGTGCTTTTATCTCTTTTAATTCTGTTAGGAGGCCAATTAGGCAGGATGGAGTTAGGACAGGACATAGTCAAACATCCACCCGTGCTCTTGACTTTGAGACCTGTGTGCTTTCAGGGACATCGGGATTTTTTCAAACCCCTGGGAGGTCATAGGTATATTCTCAGGGAGTCTGTTTTGAAAATGTACCCAGGATTTGTTTTTCTCGGATATGGTAAGACATGCAGACATGGAAATGACTCCTGAAAGAAGTTTTTATGCTCACATTAACTGGGAGGCATGCCATGCAGGGATACACAGAGAAGCACCAGGGTCAGTCAGGGAGGCAGAGGTGGGGGTGGAGGAGGGCGGCTTATAGGCAAGGGTCTTTACTGTGATTTTCATGGGAAGGAAGAGATGACACAGGGTTACTAGGCTCAGGATTGGCTAGCTAAATAATTTTCAGTGAGCTCTAGGGAATTGGGGCTGTCCTTAGCTGTCTGGTTCCTGGCCCTGGGTGCTCCAGGCAGGGGAATGGTGGCCCAGAGTGTGCGAGAGTGTCATAGAGGGGCTCATTGTGGTGTGGCTTGCATTTGAAAAACTCCTTCTCCGGTGATTTGTTTACTACTATCTCTAGGATTGGGCTAACCCTTGGAGGGGCAATCTCTCCAGGGTCAGCAAGACCCCAGATGTCAGAGCATCAGAATACAGAAAACAAGAAACTATAGTTAATATGGAGTCTGACTGTTCTCAACAAAAATGTTAAAGTTATACTTTAATTTCAAAGATCAACTTTATATATATGTATGTATGCATCTGTAGTTTTTCTTTTTCTGGATCATCAGGGTGACAAAAGTGAATACTGCCACAGAAACTGTATTTCTAAGCCTTAGCCTCCCTGGAGAGACTTACTGATGCCCCCGTTCATAACAAAATGATAGAAGGAACTGTCTTACTAGGCCAACTGAAGGCCTAGTGACATCCCCCCCAGGCTCTGCAGATAGGAAGTGGGCAGTAATTCATGCAGAGAGAACGGTGGGAGAACTGAGTGAGTATACGGCAGGGCGGACATACCAAATCGAAAAGAACCTGTAAAGCTGGGGATCATATTCACTCTGAGAATATCTATGTAGTGTCTTCAAAACAACATCTGACATGTTAGTATTATTGGGGCTAGCTTTATAGATACTTTTCATCTTATAGCTTTTTTAATATTCCTGTATTTGCTAGGTTTTATAGTTGTATAAGAGCTAGACACAGAATGTAAACCGAGCTTTATGTGTGTACTTTGTAAATAAAATACACACATAAAAAATATAAAGACAAAACAAATCCACATCAGAGAACTGTCAGAATTTCTTTTCACAATAATAACAAAAACACCAGTGTGTTCCTCAGTTTGGATCTCAGCTGATTACAGGTCCTCCACGAGGCCAGCATGGTTCTCCTCTGAGGGGGGCCTGCTCAGTGAAAACACAGTGTCTGGTCCCACAGAACAGTCTGGGTTGAAGACGTGCACAGACGCATGTTTGACTTTCTCCTGTGTGTGGCTCGTGCCAGTCCTGTGACGGCTGCAAACACAGTCAACGGGACAAAGATTATTGTGGTAAAATATACATAGTATGGTATTTACCATTTTAACCATTCATGAGTATACACAAATACATTAAGATTGTTGTGTAAAAATCACCACTACCTATACTCAAAACTTTTCCACATCTCTAACAAAAAGTCTGTACTCATTACACTCTCCCCACCCCTACCCCCCCAGCTTCCGGTGACCTCTATTCTTCCTGTGTCTCCGAATTTGCCTATTATAGGTACCTCAAAAAATGGAAACTTACAATATTTGCCTGTGTCTGACTTATTTCACTCCGTGTAATGTCCACAAGTTTCATCCACGTTGTAGCACGTGTCAAAATTTCATTCCTTTTTAAGGCTGAATAATATTCCATTGTTCATTTCTGACACTTGCGGTCACCAAATGTGTGGAGGTTTTTCCCCACACCAAGCAGTTCTCCATGACACCAGCTGGGTGTCCTACAATTTAACTCAATTCTGACACTACGTGGAGACAGCATTAAATCCCAAAGGTTAAGGGCTCAGCCCCACAAGACCACCCTCACTTCAGATGCCGATTGCAAGTACAAGGTTCCCAGGTTACCCACAACTTCTTTCTTACTTGGTTGCAATTTGAAGGTTTCTACGAACCCCTCCTCAGGTTTGATTAACTTGCTAGAGTGGCTCACAGAACTCAAGGAAACACTTACTTACATTTACCAATTTATTAAAAGATATGATCAAGGATCCAGATGAATGGCCAGAAGAAGAGATATAGAGGGTGAGGTCCGGGAGGACCCCAAAAGCAGGAGGTTCTGTCCCTGTAGGTTTGGGGTGTGTCACCTCCCAGTGTGGATGTGTTCACCAGCCTGGAAGCTCCTTGAATCCTCTACTATTTAGGATTTTATGGAAGCTTCTTCACCTAGGTGTGACCAATCATTAACTCCATTTCCAGCCGCTCTCTCCTGCCTGGACGATGGGGGGGTGGGGGGTGGGTGGGCTGAAAATGTTCAAGCTTCTAATTATGGCTTGGTTTTCTGGTGACTACCTTCCATCCAGGAGCCGTCCAGGAGCCCACCCAGAGTCACCGCATTAGAACAAAAGTTGCTCCTAGTGCTCTTATCACTTAGGAAATTACAAGGGTTTTAGGAGCTCTATGCGAGGAACTGGGGGGCAGAGGCCAATATATATTTTTTCTATTATCTCACAATCCCACATTTTGTTTATCCATTCATCTGTCAATGAACAGACGTTTCCTCCTTTCAGCCATTGTGAATAATGCTGCTGTGAACATGGGTGCGCAAGTGTCTGTTTGGGTCCCTGACTGCCATTCTTTTGCATATACACTGGGAGTGGAATTGCTGGGTAATTCTATGCTTAACCTTCTGAGAAACCGCCAAACTGTTTTCACAGCATTTTCACCATTTTATATTCCTACCAGCCATAGGCAAAGGTTCCAATTTCTCTACCTCCTTACCAATACTTGTTATTTTCCTTTTTTTTTTGTTTTGTATAACCATTAGGATGGCTATAAAGTGGTATCTCATTGTGGTTTTGATTGCTTTTCCCTAATGACTAATCATCCCGAGCATTTTTCATGTGCTTATTGCCCATTTGTGTGTCTTCTTTGGAGAAATCTCTATTCGAGTCCTTTGTGCACCAGACATTGTTTTGCCTTCTCCCAGATGGTCCTTCATCTTCTTTGGTAACAGAACCCAGCCTTGTTTGGGTCTCCCCCTCTGGGACGGTGATCCTGTCCCCAGCTCAGGGCAAATCCTAAACTCTAGTCTACAAACCAGTCACAGCCAACCATATTCCTTGCTGATTGTTTCAGGATGGGCAAGTTCTGGCCAAGGAATTGTGAAAGGAAGTTTGCTGGGGTGGGGTGGGGGACTTCTGAGAAAGATTTTTGCACAACTAAAATGTGCACAAGGAGAAGACAGTCCTTTCTCTTCTGGAGACTGTTGTTTAGGATGAGATGCAGGCATCCTAACCACCATGAAAGTGATTGTCCTGGAGAAGATAGCAGAGCAGGAAGAGGAAGGTCCCTGGTCCCCAGAGATGTTGTTGAGTTGCCAGATTAGCCAAACTTGGAGCTGTCCCACCTTGCGACATCTTTTTTTTTTTTTAAAGATTTTATTTATTTATTCATAAGAGACAGAGACAGAGAGAGAGGCAGAGGGAGAAGCAGGCTTCCTGCTGAGCAGGGAGCCCGATGCGGGACTCGATCCCAGGACCCTGGGATCATGACCTGAGCCGAAGGCAGATGCTGAACCATCTGAGCCACCCAGGCGCCCCCACCTTGCGACATCTTGTCATATGAGATCACACAACCCTAACTGACGGGGACATTGGAGTCAGAGTTTTCTGTTTCTTGCAGCCACAAACATAGTTTAGTCACCAAATATTTATGCACCAAGTGTTGGTTTAATCTTTGTTAGGACTCTAATAGCTCACAGTCTTCTGTAGAAGATGAGCAGAAGTGATATAAACCTTACATTTAAGTATCAAAGGAAATCCACAGACAGTAAGGTGTTCAAAGGGAGAAGTGAGACTGGGGGCTGGGGTGGGGGCCCAGGTTGAAGTGGAGGTCACATCTGGGTTTGACCTTGGAGGCACACAGGATGGGAATAAAGGGAAGGCAAGGGAAGGGAAGGACTTTTTTCCTGTCCTCCCTTAGTGACTTTTCCTCCTGAAAGAAAAAAAGAAAATGCACATCTGCCAAGGATTGACGGAGGAATGTCTGAGAGCGATCGAAAGCAAGACTCTCTAAGCAAAGATCAGTTTGAAAACTTCACCCTCTCTGTGTTCCTTCAAACACAAACCATTTTCAAAATATTCTAGCACATTTTTTGCAAACTGTTTTCATCATCTGGGACTTGCTATCTCACCTAAAAGGAATGTGGGTTTATTCAGTTCAGAGGTTCCAAATGTGATAGGAGGAAGGCATAAACTGAAATGTGAGAGATGAAGAAATCTGCCCAAGGGGCCCTCGGAAAGATCTTCACGCTTGTGATTGTGGGTGGGATCCTTCAGATTCTACCATGTAGCGCTTAAAAGAAAAAAGAAAAATGACAGCGAAACCCCAAAGGAGTGCCTTCCTGCAGTGTTTGCTCAATCCATTTGAACCTGGTGGAGAAGCTGGAGAGAGGTAAAAGATGTGTTCCCCAGTTCGGAGTGGCCAAGTGTCCCCTTCTCGTGTTAGGTCCTGTACCGAGGGACAGCCCTGAAAGGCTGCATCCTGCTCTCTGGAAACTTGGCGGTTGTGTGTAAATAATTATCATTCCCAGGAAGGGCGCACCTGGGGAGAGCCTCTTGATCCACAGTGAGGGGCAGTAGGAGAGGGCAGAGAGCCAGGCTTGGGTCTGTGCCAGGACCTGGAGGGTCACTGAACCTCCCATTTACTCAACATTGAAATGGTAACAAAAGCGCTCTGCTCACATAGTCTCCGTAAGCAATAAATAAGATCGTTTCTGCAGAGCTGTCGTTGGCAATGGGGCTGTGCTAAGTGAGGGGAGCGACATCAAGCTTCGGCATTTAACTGTATTTCCAAATGAGACCATCCACAAAATCAGTGTGCTGTGTGTGTGTGTGTGTGTGTGTGTGTGTGTGTGGTGGGAGGGAGAGGTGTTAAAAGTATGAATTTGTTAAATATGAACATTAAAATACACCACTGATTCTATTTGGATATACATATATATACACACACAAATGGACCCTAAAGGTCACCTCTTCTTTTTTTTTAAATAAACTTTCGTTGACATATCGAAGGCACACCAAAAAATGCACAAGCCAAAAGCATACAGCCCAGAGCATTTTCACACAATGAGCCTACCCATGTCATTCCACCCAGATGCAGACAAAGAACATGCCAGAGACTTCCTCATGCCCCGCCCCACTCAAGACCACCTCTTTCCAAAAGTAACCGCTATCCTCACTTCTAGCATCTTGGGTTGCTTTGGCCTGTTTTTAACCTTTATGTAAATGAATCATACAATTTGTGTTTCTGGCTTATTTTACTCAACATTATGTTTATGTGATTCATTCATATTATTGCACAGAGCATATTTTCATTGTTGTATATGATTCCATGGTATGAATACACCACAATTTGTCTGTTCTATTGAGGGTCATGTGGGTTGTTTCTGGGTTTAACTACTATAAAGAAAGCTAATAGAAACATTTTCCACGTATGCATTTCAGGGAGGAGGCAGATAGATATAGCTAGGAGTAGAACTGCAGGGTCATAGGGTAAATGTGGGTTCAGTTTCTGACGAACCATTATCCCAGATGGGCGTACTCCCCACCAGCGCTACGTGAGAGTTCCTGCGGCTTCACATCTTCACCAACTTGGGGTATTGTCGGTCTTTCAAACTGTAGCTATTCTGGTGGTCATGAGGTGGTCTCTCATCTCATACTATTCAATTTGAAGTTCCCTGGTGGTTAATAAGGTTTACTACCTTTTCATATGCTTATTAGGTATTTGCATAATTTCATTTGTGAAGTGCTTATTCAGATTTTTGCTAATTTTTCTATTGGGTTGTCTATCCTTTTCACATTGATCTGTAGGAGTTCTTGATATAGTCTCAACATGAGCTTTTTATTACATGTTTCAGATACCTTCTTTTTATTTTTTTATGGTATGTTTTGATGAACAGAAGTCATAAATGTTAATACAGTCCAGTATATAAATCTTTTCCTTTATGGTTAGTGTTTTTTGTTGTTCTTATTGTTCTTCTCTACCTCAAAATCATGGAGACATTCTCCAACGTTATATTCTATAAACCTTATTATATACCTTTTTCCTTTTGATCTATAGTCCACCTGAAACTGCTTTCAATGTGGAATATTGATCAAGATTATTATTTTGGGGATATTCAAATGGATATCCAATTGACCCAGCATCACGTATTTTTTTTTTTTAAATCCTTTCCCCATTGTTTCATGTGCCACTTCTATCATTAGTCATGTGTCCCTGTAATATGGTTCTATTTCTAGACTCTCTGATCTGTTCCACTAGTATACCTGCATTTTCCATTGCAGTCGGCACTGTGTTACCGGCACATTATGGTAAGTCTTAATATCTAGTCCTGTTTGTTCTCCAACTTTCTTCTTCTTTTTAAAGTTTGTTTTAGCAATTCTTAGCCCTTGAAATTTCAATATAAATAATAGAATCTGCTTGTAAGTTTCTACTACAAATGCTGTCAGGACACTGATCAGACTTCCATTAAATCTGTATAGACCATTTTGGAAAGAACCATCAACTCCAAATATTTAGCCTTTCAACTCATGAATGTGGTATATTGTTCCATTTGTTTAATATTTTAGTTTCTCTCAGGAATGTTTTACAGTTTTCCATGTAGAAGGTTTATGCATCTTTTGTTAGATTTATTCCTAGCTATTTGATTTAAAAGAAAAAGTTTTTACTTCATTTCATAGCTGATGATATTATGATGAAATACAATTGACTTTTGTCTATTAGTGTTGTATCCAGAAACCTTGGTAAATTTATTGATTAATTCTAATAATTCATATATAGATTCTTTTGGATGTTCTGTGTATAATACCATGTCATTTGGGAATAATGACAGTTTTATTTCTTCCATTCTAACTTGTATACATTTTATTTCTATGTGTTCTTTATATGTTTTATCTCACTAGCTGAGATCTCCAGTATCATGTTTAACAGAAATTCAGGTGGTAAGCAAATGTGTCTCATTCTCAACCTCAGAGGATAAAAGTTAATTTTAATATAATGTTTGCTATATCTTTAATGAGATAAAGAAATTTTCATTCTATTGCTAGTTTAAGAGCTTTTTTAAAAAAAAAATCATGAGGGGCGCCTGGGTGGTTCAGTCGGTTAAGCGTCTGCCTTCGGCTCAGGTCATGATGCTGGGGTCCTGGGATCGAGCCCCGCATCGGGCTCCCTGCTCCGCGGGAAGCCTGCTTCTCCCTCTCCCACTCCCCCTGCTTGTGGTCCCTCCCATGCTGTATCTCTCTCTGTTAAATAAATAAAATCTTAAAAAAAAAAAATCTGCCTAAATAAAGAGGACAACAAAACTTAAGGAAGTCTTTTTCAAAATTGTTCAAGTAGCAAGCAACTTAAAATTGCAGAACAATTCCTTCTTTGATAACTCCATGAGACAGTAATAATGAAAGCTACCTTTGAACACTTGCTCGTGTTCTGGGTACCTTCTTCATTGTCTTGACCATCATAACAACTTGGCAAAGTGGACCTCGTTAGTCCCCATTTTGCAGTTCACAGACTGAAGCCTTGAGAGGTAAAGTGATGTTCACGGAGCTCTGATGGTGATCCATCACCTCTGAAGCCCACATTCCTTCCTCCTTGGTGTGCTACCCTCTCCCATTCTGATACTTTCAATTTCAGTACATGAAGGAGGAATAAAAGTACTAACAGAGTGCATCCCTATATTCTAAGTATCTGTTGTAAAATGATAAGCATATGAGCACATAAAAAATATATGATTGAAGTCAGTTTAATCAGCTATTTATCATTTTGTCCGTGTATTAGTTTCGTCCTGTTTCCATTTGTTTTGTTCTCTGCTACCTCTTAGCCGATAAGTAGTAGGAGGCATTAAAGTTTCAAGAAAACTTTATGGGAGGAAATTGAAAATAGAGAATGTTCTCTCTGTTAATTTAATTTTAGTTTAATTGGGGCGGGGGGAATCCCTGTATTATTCCATTCTAGCCCAGGGAAGCGTGGGTTGAGGCCAGGGGCGATGGGAGCGCCATCTAAGAAGCATGAGGTTGTGCCTCTGCTATTCTGCCCCCCATCTGACCTTGCTCCTCCCCTCCAGCTCCAAGAGAAGACAATTCAGTCAGTGGGTGGTTGTCAGCCCTTGGCTTCCTGGAGAATGTCCACATGGATGGGCAGCTTGAATTGAGCCTTTTTTGTGATGTTAAACCCTGGGGAATCTTCTAACTGGGTTTGGGCCATTACCTCATTTCACAAATACTGTAAGGGTCAGAGAATTGACCCAAGGGCAGAACTGATATCCTGGCCTCCTTCCTGCCTTGCCCTTAGCTCTTCAGATAATCTTATTTTAGGCACCTATCCGTTATGCCACACTCTTGGGGCAGTTTTCCTATCAGGTTTCATAGACAGCAAGCTCCAGATTCAGGCAGGCATTCACTTTCTGGCCTTGCCTCTCACCAGCTCTGTCCTTGGGCAAGTTACAGGGCCCCATTAAGCCTCAATCATCTTTTGTTTTAAATGGGTGATGATAACACATAGAGTTATTTTAAATATTGAATGAAACCATACCTGGTACATAATAAATACTCAGTGACTGTTAACTGCAATTTTAACATTGTAAACTCTTTCAGAAACTGTGGAGTGACAAGTTTAAAATGCCCACTCTATGCTAATTGTGCATGTAACAGGGTTGACTTAAAAGCTTCATCCGTTCATTCAACAAATGCACAGTGAGCCCCCACCTGTGTCGGGCGCTGTGTGGCCCACACACCTACCTGGCTGCACTGATGAGCCGTAGATCAATGGGATCTTCAGTGTGACACAGATCCAACACTGGCTGAGGTGAGAATGGCAGGGCCATATTGGCTTCAAATGTGGGCTGGTTACTGGCTACCATGTCAAGAGCAACAACGAGCAAAGTTTACTAAATTCCATTGGTGGAACATGACAGAAAAATATTAAATCCAGGGTTAAGGTCCTTCAAAGCTGAAACCTGATGCTACCTCACGTAACATCACTTAATAAGTAATGGCCATGAAATACCATCGGTGATATTGGAAAGATAGTAGAGGAAACATGAAGAAAAGATTTATTCAGTAGGTGGTAATTGTTCTCCACCTTCTTGACCTGTGATGTGCATGTGTGTTTGACCTGTGACATGTGTGCTCAATGACACATGACCTGAGTCCTCACTACTGGTGACACACGTGCCTGATGGTCAGCTTCCCTGGGACTCTTCACTGCCCCATTAGAAATTCCTCTACTTTGGCGCAGCTGGGTGGCTCAGTTGGTTAAGTGTCCAATTCTTGGTTTCACCTCAGGTCATGATCTCAGGGTCATGAGACCGAGCCCCACTTTGGGTTCTGTGCTCAGCAGGGAGTCTGCTTAAGATTCTCTCTCTCCATCTCCCTCTGCCCCCCCAAAATAAATAAATAAATCTTAAAAAAAAATAATTAAATTGGATAATGTAAACCCTTCCAGAAGCATGAGCTTTCTTCCCTTGGAAAGAAGAAGGACACCATATATATCCCAATGGCCTTGGCCAACTAATATATGACTCTTCCTGAACAGAGAGAATCTCAAAGAAGGAAAGAGAAGGTAGGGAAAGAATCCAGTGGAGGATGAAAGGTGTCAGTGAGGAGACAGTTTAGAAAACACACAAGTTGGGGCGCCTGAGTGGCTCAGTCGGTTAAGCGACTGACTCTTGATTTCAGCTCAGGTCATGATATCAGGGTCCTGGGATCAAGCCCCACGTCAGGCTCTGTACTCAGCATGAAGTCTGCTTGTCCTTCTTCCTTTGCTCCTCCCCCACTCTCTTTCTCTGTTTCTGTCTCTCTTAAATAAAAAGAAAAGAAAAGAAAACACAAAAGTTGAAGTCCACGAGTCTTCTACCTAATGAAGGACACCTGGGCACCTTGCCCTGGCCTGGTGGTTAGCTCTGATTTCCTGTCCCTCCTCAGGCTGGGTCTTTCCTTCTTTCCCCCTCCTTGCAGCTTCCAGTAAAGTCTGAGAGGCACAGAAGCTCCAACAAGGGGCTGAGTCATTCTCATCTGAGCCTCTGCTTTCCTGAGGGCCCCGGGACCACCAGTCCTTCTAGAATAGTCCTCAATTTCTGCAGCAGCCAAGACTTGTCCAGCTTCTCAGGTCACATCCTGAGTTTCTTGCTTTTATTTCCTTCCTGATGCCCTATTCCAGCCCAATTCCAGTGACCAGAAACAGACTGTGCTTGGGCTGCCCACTCTCTGTTGTCTGCACATGGTCACCCTGTCAGGGACAGTCTGAACTGTGGGTCCTGGTGGGGAGCACCTGTTCTCCCTGCCTCTCACCTGGCCTCCCGCCTTTTCCTTCTCTTCTGCCTCCCCTTTCCGCTTCTTGGTCTGCTTCACACACAGCACCCCCAAACGCAATTTTTGTGTCTGCAAAATTCCCGTACCGTCTGTATTATTCACACACTAATTCTGCTTCTGGGCTTCATTAGTTCTCTATCAGCGTGTGAGGAAAGAAGAAGAACAATGTATTACCATTCTGGTTGTGTACGGGGCATTCAGTAATTGTTTTCATAAGTTAATGAGTAAGTATTTATCTCATGAGCTTAAATAAGGAATTACTTCATTCATTGTTCATTCATTCATTCCCAAGTGCCCCCTCCGTGCCAGGACTCCTCTGGGTCCTACGGCAGAGACTTGCCCAGGACACTTTAGGAAGTCGTGCACCAGATGCCCTGCTGAAGATGCATGTGGCCTCTAAGATGTGGAGTTTGGAGGTGAGTTTTTAGGCTAAAAAATAGCAGCCTTGGACATGTCACCTGGGGAAGTATATTTCAGCTGCCCGGGCTGAAAGGACACGCTTCTGAGAGACGATCTTTCTATGCTTCCCTCAGGCACTAAGCAGTGTGCGCTGGGGTCCAGATGTAGCTTCTCCAGCAGTTTGGCTCTTTTCACACGGACGGCACTGCTGGGCTCGCTGACACCTTGGGCGTCTGTCCCATGTCCTTTGCGCTCTCCCCGCCGGGCAGGGTCTCTGGGAGCTGACGGCTGCTGGGGGTGCTCTCCTGAAGGGACTGCACAGACTGGGACGTGTTTATGCCATGTTGCCACACCAGGGCCTGGGCTCTATTAGTAGAGCATTGCTTGGGTGTCTTGTCAGCGAAGACCATAAATAATTGGTTTCTCTAAACCTGACAAGCAAGTTGCTGGCGCCATCTTCCCAAACAAAGTCTGGGCCTTTGAATGCCCCTGCCTGTGGCGCCCTGGCCATCCCCCAAGGGCCCACTAACAAGGCCCGGCTGGGCAGACCTGCGCGTAGCCTGAGAACAAGGTGAGGGGTTCAGGCTCAGTTCTGGAAAATGACTTGTGTGGCCCCAGGAGAGTCTTGGCCTCAGCACCCATCCCGTCTCTGTGACTCTCTGTCCAACTGGCAGCACGAGCCGAGCCTGCCTCTGAGTCTGGCTGTTGCTGGCTCCAGGACACCTGGTTCCCTGCTCCCTCCCGACGGGTGGGCCCTCCAGGAGACGCTACAGTGAGCCTGCTGGGTCAGCTGTTCGTCCACTCTGGATCTAACTGCCACCAGAAAACCCTCCCACAAACTTGCAATTGAAATCTGGTGCTTTATTTCTGTCATTTTCTGAAGATTTTCTATTTAAAATTCTGCCCCTTTATTTTTAAACCTGATTCTTTTTAAGGGTGGGATGATAGGATCTGCTCCTTGCCATTTGAGGTAGCTTCATTGCGATTTGCAAGATCTAGGCCTGGGTTACTGTCACCTAAGCTTCTGGTCTGCAGGGCTATCCCGGGCAGGAGGGGGTCTGGGTAGGTGAACAGAGCAGAGGCGGGTGGGGAAGGAGCATTCCTGCCCCCCCTCCCGGGACACGTGCCCGTGGCTCAGCCTGCTTCCTCATTCGTATCCCCTCTCTTCTTAGCTCTCCTGTAAACCAGCTCCCAGGAAGGGCTTGGCAAACATTCGTTTCCTCTCTGGGTTATACGGGAAAAGTCTCTATGTGCAACTCCTCAAACATTTTTTAAAAGGGTCAAGGCCTCCATTTAAAAGAAAGTATCTCTGATTATGGAGTTTCAGGCCCTGGAACATAATGAGAATATATGTGTGTGTGTGTGGTATTTGTGTGTGGTGTATGTGTGTGTGTGGTGTGTGTTCGTGTTCGGGTGTGTGGGGGTGGTATGTGGTATGACGGTATGTGTGTGGTACGTGTGCGTGGTGTGTGTGTGAGAGTGTATGCGGTGTGTATGGGGCCTGGGGCTGCATATGGTGTCTACGGTGTAGGTGTGCGGGGGTGTGGTGTGGATTATAATGTATGTGGGGTGTATGGTGCGTGCGGCATGTGTGCGTGGTGTGGGCGGTGTGTATGATTTTTGTGGTATACGTGAGCGTGTGGTGTATGGAAGGGTTGTGTATGTGTGGTATGATGTATGTGTGCGGGGGTGTGTGTGTGAATGTGTGTGTGGTATACGTGTGTCAATGGGACAGGGTGGGGGTAGGAGACGGGGGTAAGGAGGAAGCTTTCTTCAGCCCTGGAAACGAAAATGTCCTCATTCATTAAACGTTTATTGTGCATGTACGTGCCAAGCATTGTGCAAGCACTGGAGATGTAGAAATGAAAGCCAGAATCCCTAGACGCATTTTGCTCCCAATTAATTAGACCACTGTAGCTCTTTGGAACATTTGTGGTTTTCATTTGTTTGTTTTTAATTTATATCTTAATTGCTTTACTTCAGGAGACACATTCATTCTGCTTTTCTGGAATCAACAGACCACTTAGAAGTTCTGCTTCCTAAAGATACTTTAAAGGTCATTCCTTCAATCAGTAATCATTTATTACATGCCATCTGAATGCCCAATGTGCACGAGACTGTCCACAGCCTGTATGCTAAGTGTAGTAGACAGCAAACGGGAGACATCATCTATACCTTCCAGAAACTACGAAAAGTCTTAGTCCAGAGGAGAGCCCATCGGCTAGCCCTGCTCTTTGCTTCCTGTGACCAATGTGTGTTCCCAAAGCTTTCTTTCCTCTCTGGCTGAATAGCTGTCAAGTCACTATCCCCTCCACTCCTTCCCTGGGGGAGGGAAGCTCTTACAGGAACCCTGGGGAAGAAACCCGGCAGGGGGCCAGTTTATTCTGGGCCGCGGTCACTTTGCTCTGCTTGGATTTGCTGACGCCGAACATCAGGAGTGAGTCTGGCCCAGGGCCTAATCTCAGGTCAAATGTTTGGCACCAGTTCAGTTCCCAAAGGCTCTTGGAGTGAAAATCATGTGATAAATGGGACCAATCAAAGTGGAAACGTTTTCTCCAGAGGGAAGCTTGCAGAGACTCAGGAAGGGGCAGGAGCAGTGCAATTCAACACGACATCGGGGTTTCCACCCAGAGAAGCATTTTTAGCCAGATAACTGTAGTATCCTTCTAAAGTCACTGCCTTGAAAAACCAACTTGTCAGACTCTGGACTACCTCCCGGTGAAGCACGGCCTTCCCAGAGCCCAGCAAGATCAGACACCTGGCAAAGGAAGGACAGTGGGGCGCAGCATCGCGTCTAGAAGACCTTTCCCCTTATCTGTGCAGATGGGGAGCTGGGAGGTGCTCAGCATAGGTACTGCGTACCAGGCACTGATAGACCCCCCCCGCACACACACACCCCACTCTGCAGGGTGCAATGGAGGCAGGCTTCAGCTTTGCAAATACCCAAGTGGCAGGCTGGGCTTCTGCACCTTCCCTCACAAATGCAGTGTCAGTGTGTGAATGCAGTGACAGGAGGGAGGGACAGAAATTAGAAGTCTCAGAGCAGAGGAAGTGGAGAAGAATAGGCCACCAGTCTGCCTCTCTCTCAGTTTAACTCTTTGTTGCTATATGAACTCACGTATTAATTCAATAAGCTTTGACTGGGCTCAGACACTTTGTAGACACTGAGGGAAACAAAAGGATACGAAAATGCCAGCCCTCTAGCTCAGGGCTTTCAAATATTTTTTTTTTTATCATAATCCACAGTAAAATGTACAAAATGTATTTTACATTGTGATCTAGTACACACACACACACACGCACACACACACACACAGGAAAAATAAAAGTTCTACAAAATGAGCGAATCCATACTATGCATAATCCATGCGTGATACATCCTAATATGTTCTATTCTGTTCCTTTATTTTACTACTGATCACAACTCACTACACGGATTTCATGATTGACTAAAAGGCCAGGATGAGAAGTTTGAAGGATGCTAGAGCCCTCAGTTTAATTGGAGAACCAAGTGAACAAACATCCACAATGGCAAATTCTCTAGCAGAGTTGCCTGGAGCTGGGTTCAGAGGAGGGAAACAGGTGCCCCAGGGCATCTGAAGCCACACAGCAAAGGAGGTGGGGCTGAATCCAGAAAGCAAGCTGGAGATGCCACATGAGAAGCACGTTTGTATGCTAGGGGGAAGATGTAGCAAAAAGGTTCCTGTGTGTCTTTACTACCGAATTTATGGAATGCCTAGTACTTCTCTGGTCCCCAAAGCTTCAGCATTTGGTCTCCCGTGGAATGTTTGTGATTTGGGCTCCATTTAGATAGAGTGAGCTAGTCTCACAAGTATCATTACATATATCTATATAGTGTCATATTCTACATATTGAGCTATATAGATGGTCCATATTGGACATTGCTGTGTGTATCATATGATGTATTGTATGGCATATTATTATATAGTATGCTGTCAATTGAAGATTGATACTTCATCTGCTCAAATGCAATAACGATATGATAATCTTGTGAGCTGCTTTAGGGCAAAGCAGTGATTTTTACACCTTTCTTGATTCAGACACATGACCCCAATGAAAGCTTGCTCCTGACATGCTCTTCTCCCAATTTGTAAATTAGATCAATATCCGTGCACAAGGTCAGTGGTGTTTCATGGCGGAGGGTACAAGGCAAAACGAGCAAACAACAAAAACAAATGTGTCTGTTCCAGACAAGAAAAAAATGCCAAGGGCACAGCAAAAGATTCACGTCACCAGGAAGGTGTTGCCAGAAGCCGGCCGGGTGCTGGACCCCATAGCTGTGACTGACCCAACGAGGGCGGTCCCAGGGAATCCACCCCGCGACAGATGTCTTCTCTTCTCCCTTAAGATCTTCCTTAAGACAACTCCTAACTCAGGCCACACTTCCTTTCCAACCTCCTAAAGCTGTTTCTGTTTCAGTCCCAAACATGCTGTTGCTTCTCTCCCTTTCTCACTTAGTTAATTAAAAAAGGAGTAATGAGCTGTTCTGGGACAGATAGTAAAGAGAATGCTGAAGAAGTTGGTGTTTGACTCCGGCTTTTAAAAGTAAGTTGGAGGGGCGCCTGGGTGGCTCAGTTGGTTAAGCGACTGCCTTTGGCTCAGGTCATGATCCTGGAGTCTCGGGATCGAGTCCCGCATCGGGCTCCCTGCTCAGGGGGAGTCTGCTTCTCCCTCCGACCCTCCTCCCTCTCATGCTCTGTCTCTCATTCTCTCTCTCTCAAATAAATAAATAAATAAAATCTTAAAATAAAAATAAAAAAATAAAATAAAAGTTGGAGAAGAAAGAGTGCTGTGATCCAGACCAGTAGCTGGCAGTGAGACCTGTCGCTTGAATACATTACTGTCCCCGGGTGACAGGCGAGGAAGTGCCAGCTCAAGAAGCCACCCTCCCGGGCTGCTGGATGTTCACACCTGCATCAGGGGCAAGTTGCACCCCCGTGTGCCTGTAAGCACACACTAATTGGTGTATATTCTACAGCTAGAATTCATTTTAAGGTTAGATTTGCAAAAAATTGCCCCAACAGCCACATCCTGCTGGTGCTACAAAAATAATACATCCGATGTACTACACTGTCAATCCAAATAAAAGTCACCTGTTTTCTCCTCTGCTCTCTTAAATGATCTGCTTTAGCCAGGGTCCCCACGGGGAGGGATGTGCCTCGCTCATGAAGCAGGGGGTGCGGTGGGGGGGGGTGAGGGGGTGGGGGAGAGCTGCGGCAGACGCAGAGCTGGACTGACAGGACGCAGAGGCAGCAGGTAGAGGCCACAGGGAGCTGTCCCTGAACACTCAAGGTCCTGAGGGCAGGTGAGCCCGGCCTCCATTAGATCCCACTGGCCTCAAGGATCCAGAAGCATCAAGGAGGGGCAGGAGACCTGAGGGCAGTGAGGGCTCACGGCAAAGAGAGGTGGCCAAGCCTCCACAGGCCAGGGGTGAACCAGGCTCCCCAAGGGGCGTGGGGAGGGGGATGAGAGAGGCTTCTGTGAATGAGCCTGGGAAAGCCGAGAAGGTGGGGGACTTAGGTTCTAGTGTCTCCCCTCCTGGGGACTCAGCGCTCAGGTTATAGCACCAGTGTTGGTATCTCGTGGGGCCCGCAGCAGGTGCTGAGAGCCCTCCAGGAGTCTGGAATCCAGACAAACGGAGGACTAACAGGGTCTATAGACTGCACTGTCAGAGGGGGCCTGAGTGATGGAGCTCAGGAGAAAGGTTACCAAAGGCCAGCACTGAGGTCATAGTTTACACCTGCACAGGGGTGTCTCTGTCCAGGACAGACAGCACAAGGATGTGTGTTGACACCAGGAGGAGGGTCTGGGGACCATGGGCAAGTGAGACGGTGCTGCTGGGGTGTGGTCTGTGGTTCACCTGCTTCAGACTCCCGGGCCCCGCCTCAGCCTCTGACTTGGAATAGGAAGCTGCATTTTAACTGGCTTCCCAGAAGCTCCCCCTGGTCAGCCTGGAGACCTGCAGATAGGAGGGGTGGAAAGAGGAGGAGGAGGGACACATGAAGGAGACAGAGGAAAGCCCCCCAGAGGGGCCTTCAGGCGTGGAAAGCCCCGTCTCACAGTGCCCACCCGCCTCTACGACCCTTGGAGTGTGGTGGGTGGACAACCCACGAGTCCTGCCTGGCAGATAAAATGTCCCGCATCTGCTCTGTTGCCAAGCTGCGCCCTGTGGCAACAAAATTGAGTCTTTGCCCGGCGTCGGCAGCTCCCTGGGAATCAGACTTCTGGAGGAAACGCGAACCAGTGGCCTGCTTACTCTGGGGACGGAGGGTTCGTGAGGGACCAAGCTTATGGCTCCTTCCAGAAATGTAATGAGCACAGTATTACAATTAGTCAAGGTCTGCATGGCCCCTGGCCGACCTGGCTGCCTGCAGTCCTTTAATTAAGCTGTAGCGATGAGCCTCCCAGGTGCTCCCACAGAGCGGCCAGCAGATGAGCTCATTTGCCCTGAGCCATTAACCTGAGAGGGCGTTAGTTCTCCGGGAGATGGCCTTAATGGGAATCTGCCATCCTTGGCTGAGATAAAGAAGGCTCTGTGCCGTCAGCTCTCGACACTCGGCTCCTCCTGAGTCGGAGGGTGGCTGGTCTTGAGTCAAATGGCCATTTTGTAGAGTCGGGAGCAGAAAGACAGCAAATAAGAGAACTTCATACACAACCGAATCAGTTCTTCCTCTCTTCAAACACCATGGGCCCTCACACTCACCAGCGCACAGACACACACCGGCACATGCGCTCATGCATACACACACACACACACACACACACACACACACACAGAGCTTCTGGAGGCCCACGCGGTAGACATTCTCTTCTAGGACCTGAATTATGGGACCTGTTGCCGCATTGGCGGTCTCCCTGACTGAGTTCTGCTGGCCCAGATTTGTGATCATTTGGTCTGAATGAGAGCTATGTTTGGGTGCTATTTGTCTTTACGTTACTTACGAAGAGAGTGTTAGAAAGCTAATTCCTAGTCTATACAAGATTGGGGCAAATTAAATGTATTAGACCGGGCTGCCTGTTTCATGCCATTGGTGTTTGCTACAAATTACAAGTGAATCGACGCTTTTCCATCCATGCTCCCCGACTTGCCTGCTTAGAGATGTTTTATAAACATGAATCTGGTTACTTTCATTTGAATGGAACAAAATGGCATTTCTAAAAAAAAGAAAAAAGAACTGCACGTCGGACTTGACTAATGCAGATCACCTCCTCCCCAGCTTGTCCTGACTGGTGGGAGTTGACTGTCCCGCTCCGGTTTCCGCTGCCTGCCTCTGAAGAGGACTTTCCATGGCAGTCTGGAGCTGGGGGTGCCATGGAGGAGCAGTCTGGAGCTGGCCAGCATGGCTAAGCGCTTTCAGACTCAGGGCGCCCCTGTGGGCCAGCTGAGAAGGAGGGGGGCTTCCTGCATAAGGCTCAACTCAGGGCAGACCCCACCTCTGCAGCCACACCTGTCCCCTCTGAAGAGTGGGACATCAGCTGAGACTTCCTCAAGCAGGCAAGACAGAAATACAGTTGACCCTTGAACAACACAGCCTTGAACTGCGTGGGTCCACTTATATGTAGATTTTTTTCCCCAATAAATACTGTACAGTCCTGTAAAGGTATTTTCTCTTACTTATGATTTTCTTTTTTTTTTTTTTAAGATTTTATTTATTTATTTGAGAGAGAGAGAGAGCACGAGCAGGGGGAGAGGCAGAAGGAGAGGCAGGCTCCTTGCTGAGCAAGAAGCCTGATGCAGGGCTCCATCCCAGGACCCTGGGATCATGACCTGAGCCGAAGGCAGATGCTTAACCGACTGAGCCACCCAGGTGCCCCTCCTTATGATTTTCTTAATAACATTCTTTCTCTAGCTTACTTTATTGTAAGGATACAATATACAATACATATAACATACAATCAATTGTTTATGTTATTGGTAATTCTTCTAGTCAAGTGTAGGCTATTAGTAGTTAAGTGTTTGAGGAGTCAAGAGTTATACATAGATTTTCAACTGGGCAGGGGTTGGCACCCCTAATCCCTGCTTGACCAAGGGTCAATTGTAATTATATAATATAAATTAACTCAAAAGCCGAAAATGTGGTAGACCCTGTAGTAATATAAAGATGAGTGTGAGTGGGGCGCCTGGGTGGCTGAGTTGGTTAAACATCTGCCTTCGGCTCAGGTCATGATGCCGGAGTCCTGGGATCAATTCCAGCATCGGGCTCCTTGCTCAGCTGGGAGTCTGCTTCTCCCTCTGCCCCTCCCCCTGCTCATGCTTGTGTACTCTCTTATTCCCTCTCTCTCTCTCTTTCCCCTCTCTTTCTGAAATAAATTTTTAAAAAATCTTAAAAAAAAAAAGATGAGTGTGATCTATGGTGATTTTTTGATCTTTTTTGTGATTGATCAGGGAGACAGACAGACACACCATACAGAGACAGAGGTCTCAGAAGTAGCTGCAGATGACTGCCCAGCATTGTGGAGGGATCCCCAGGAAACACAGAAGGCAGAGAACTTTCTATGCGGGGCAGGAGTCAGCAAACTCTTCCTGGAAAGGGGCAGACGGTAAATGTTTTTGACTGTGGGGCCACACCATCTTTGTCTCAACTCTGGTGTTGTAGCACGAGGTCATCCATAGGAGGAGTGTGGCTGTGCGCCAATAAAACTTTATTCATAAAAATTTGTACTTGGTTGCATCTATTGTCAGGAAACTTTAAAGGTAAATTGCTATTATCAGCCTTCTCTCTTTTTTTCATGGTATAAATCTACTGGAATATTTTTTAATAATATCGTTATTAATAATTTTTCTTTTTTAGAAAATTATGAAAGAAATACACAGTCATTATAAAATGATGACAAAATAGAGGTAAGAAAAAAGAAAAAGATGGGATTACTGGGCTACTCTTCACCTTGCTTCTTCCTTCACTCACAGATGTCCCTCACCCTCCCATGGCCACCCACAAGGAGGGTTGTTCAGCCAGGCAGAGAGGGACGGAGAGCATGGTGACCTCAGCTAGTCACTCATGAGCTGCTGACCCATAAGTGTGGACTGAGCCTCACCCACGTGTGATGTGTGTCTCTCCACAGGAGAGCTCGAAGATCTCTGTTGAAATCCAGTGTCACCTGCCTCCAGCAGGAGGGACCTTCATGCCTCAGCCTGCCCTGATGACCTCGGGATTCTTGTGGGGTGAGCTGTTCTTCTCTAAATGGCAGGAATTCTTACTGAGGCGAGCTGACATCTGAAAGTAGAACCTAGTCTCCTGCATTTAGCCCCCCTCACTGAGTCAACAAGTGTTGGTCGGGCATCTAGTGTGCGCCACGAGATGTGGTCAACGAGAAAGTCCCAGGGAGCTTTTGTTCTCATCGCAGAGGTTAATTTAAAGCTAATAAATACCATAAAAATGGTCATTTTTATTTTGGATAGTGATCGCTGCTGATAATAAACTGCAAAGTGTTTGGCAGAAGCATGGGTGTGGAGGGGCTATTCCTCCCTTGGGTGGCCAGGGAAACCTCTGAGGAGGGGATAAGAGCACGCCAGCCCCAGGGACACTGGAGCAGAATGTTCCAGGCAGAACAAAAAGCAAATGCGAATGTCGTGTGGAGTGGCCGGGACTGTGGGCTCAAAAAGAGACAGGAAGAAGCCCCTCGGGTTGGAAAAAACAGACTGATCAAGAATAATAACAGATGGAGTCAAGGAGGGAAACAGGGCATTTGACTGTGGGAAGGCCTTAAGATTTTCATCGGCAGCAATGGGAAACCAGGAAAGTCACGTAATCTGACTTATATTTTTGAAAGTGACATCCAGCTGACAAGGGAGAACAGGCTGTGAGGGCAGAGAGAACAGGCTGTAGGGCAGAGAGGGCAGGCTGTGAGGGCAGAGAGAATAGCCTGTGAGGGCAGAGAGAACAGGCTGTGAGGGCAGAGAGAACAGGCTGTGAGGGCAGAGAGGGCAGGCTGTGAGGGCAGAGAGGGCAGCCTGTGAGGGCAGATAGAACAGGTTGTGAGGACAGAGAGAACAGGCTGTGAGGGCAGAGAGGACAGGCTGTGAGGGCAGAGAGAACAGGCTGTGAGGGCAGAGAGGGCAGGCTGTGAGGACAGAGAGAACAGGCTGTGAGGGCAGAGAGAACAGGTTGTGAGGAGAGAGAGAACAGGCTGTGAGGGCAGAGAGGACAGGCTGTGAGGGCAGAGAGGGCAGGCTGTGAGGGCAGAGAGGACAGGCTGTGAGGGCAGAGAGAACAGGCTGTGAGGGCAGAGAGGACAGGCTGTGAGGGCAGAGAGAACAGGCTGTGAGGGCAGAGAGGACAGGATGTGAGGGCAGAGAGAACAGGCTGTGAGGACAGAGAGAACAGGCTGTGAGGGCAGAGAGAATAGCCTGTGAGGGGAGAGAGAACAGGCGGTAGGGCAGAGAGAACAGGCTGTGAGGGCAGAGAACAGGCTGTGAGGGCAGAGAGGACAGGCTGTGAGGGCAGAGATAACAGGCTGTGAGGGCAGAGAGGGCAGGCTGTGAGGGCAGAGAGAATAGCCTGTGAGGGCAGAGAGAACAGGCTGTTAAGGAAGAGAGAACAGGCTGTGAGGGCAGAGAGGGCAGGCTGTGAGGGCAGAGAGAACAGGCTGTGAGGGCAGAGAGAACAGGCTCTGACGGCAGAGAGGATAGCCTGTGAGGGCAGAGAGGGCAGGCTGTGAGGGCAGAGAGGACAGGCTGTGAGGGCAGAGAGAACAGGCTGTGAGGGCAGAGAGAACAGGTTGTGAGGACAGAGAGAAAAGGCTGTGAGGGCAGAGAGAACAGGCTGTGAGGGCAGAGAGGACAGGCTGTGAGGGCAGAGAGGACAGGCTGTGAGGGCAGAGAGAATAGCCTGTGAGGGGAGAGAGAACAGGCGGTAGGGCAGAGAGAACAGGCTGTGAGGGCAGAGAACAGGCTGTGAGGGCAGAGGGCAGGCTGTGAGGGCAGAGAGAACAGGCTGTGAGGGCAGAGAGAACAGGTTGTGAGGGCAGAGAGGGCAGGCTGTGAGGGCAGAGAGGACAGGCTGTGAGGACAGAGAGAACAGGCTGTGAGGACAGAGAGAACAGGCTCTGAGGGCAGAGAGGGCAGGCTGTGAGGGCAGAGAGGGCAGGCTGTGAGGACAGAGAGAACAGGCTGTGAGGACAGAGAGAACAGGCTGTGAGGGCAGAGAGAATAGCCTGTGAGGGGAGAGAGAACAGGCGGTAGGGCAGAGAGAACAGGCTGTGAGGGCAGAGAGAACAGGCTGTGAGGGCAGAGAGGACAGGCTGTGAGGGCAGAGAGGACAGGCTGTGAGGGCAGAGAGGGCAGGCTGTGAGGGCAGAGAGAACAGCCTGTGAGGGCAGAGAGAACAGGCTGTGAGGGCAGAGAGAACAGGCGGTAGGGCAAAGAGAACAGGCTGTGAGGGCAGAGAGAACAGGCTGTGAGGGCAGAGAGGACAGGCTGTGAGGGCAGAGAGGACAGGCTGTGAGGGCAGAGAGAACCGCTTGTGAGGGCAGAGAGAACAGGTTGTGAGGGCAGAGAGAACAGGCTGTGAGGGCAGAGAGGACAGGCTGTGAGGGCAGAGAGAACAGGCTCTGAGGGCAGAGAGAATAGCCTGTGAGGGCAGACAAAACAGGCTGTAGGGCAGAGAGAACCGGCTGTGAGGGCAGAGAGAATAGCCTGTGAGGGGAGAGAGAACAGGCGGTAGGGCAGAGAGAACAGGCTGTGAGGGCAGAGAGAACAGGCTGTGAGGGCAGAGAGGGCAGGCTGTGAGGGCAGAGAGAACAGGCTGTGAGGGCAGAGAGGACAAGCTGTGAGGGCAGAGAGAACAGGCTGTGAGGGCAGAGAGAACAGGCTGTGAGGGCAGAGAGGGCAGGCTGTGAGGGCAGAGAGAACAGGCTGTGAGGGCAGAGAGAACAGGTTGTGAGGACAGAGAGAACAGGCTGTGAGGGCAGAGAGAATAGCCTGTGAGGGCAGAGAGAACCGGCTGTGAGGGCAGAGAGAACCGGCTGTGAGGGCAGAGAGAATAGCCTGTGAGGGCAGAGAGAACAGGCTGTGAGGGCAGAGAGGACAGGCTGTGAGGGCAGAGAGGACAGGCTGTGAGGGCAGAGAGAACAGGCTGTGAGGGCAGAGAGGGCAGGCTGTGATGGCAGAGAGAACAGGCTGTGAGGACAGAGAGGACAGGCTGTGAGGGCAGAGAGGGCAGGCTGTAGGGCAGAGAGAACCGGCTGTGAGGGCAGAGAGGACTGGCTGTGAGGGCAGAGAGGGCAGGCTGTGAGGGCAGAGAGAACCGGCTGTGAGGGCAGAGAGAATAGCCTGTGAGGGCAGAGAGAACAGGCTGTGAGGGCAGAGAGGGCAGGCTGTGAGGGCAGAGAGAACAGGCTGTGAGGGCAGAGAGAACAGGCTGTGAGGGCAGAGAGGGCAGGCTGTGAGGGCAGAGAGAACAGGCTCTGAGGGCAGAGAGAATAGCCTGTGAGGGCAGACAGAACAGACGGTAGGGCAGAGAGAACAGGCTGTGAGGGCAGAGAGATAGCCTGTGAGGGGAGAGAGAACAGGCTGTGAGGGCAGAGAGAACAGGCTGTGAGGACAGAGAGAATAGCCTGTGAGGGCAGAGAGGACAGGCTGTGAGAGCAGAGAGGACAGGCTGTGAGGGCAGAGAGAACCGCTTGTGAGGGCAGAGAGAACAGGTTGTGAGGGCAGAGAGAACAGGCTGTGAGGGCAGAGAGGACAGGCTGTGAGGGCAGAGAGAACAGGCTCTGAGGGCAGAGAGAATAGCCTGTGAGGGCAGACAGAACAGGCGGTAGGGCAGAGAGAACAGGCTGTGAGGGCAGAGAGAACAGGCTGTGAGGGCAGAGAGAATAGCCTGTGAGGGCAGAGAGGACAGGCTGTGAGGGCAGAGAGGACAGGCTGTGAGGGCAGAGAGAACCGCTTGTGAGGGCAGAGAGAACAGGTTGTGAGGGCAGAGAGAACAGGCTGTGAGGGCAGAGAGAACAGGTTGTGAGGACAGAGAGAACAGGCTGTGAGGGCAGAGAGAATAGCCTGTGAGGGCAGAGAGAACAGGCTGTGAGGGCAGAGAGGACAGGCTGTGAGGGCAGAGAGGACAGGCTGTGAGGGCAGAGAGAACAGGCTGTGAGGGCAGAGAGAACCGGCTGTGAGGGCAGAGAGGACTGGCTGTGAGGGCAGAGAGGGCAGGCTGTGAGGGCAGAGAGAACCGGCTGTGAGGGCAGAGAGAATAGCCTGTGAGGGCAGAGAGGACAGGCTGTGAGGGCAGAGAGGACAGGCTGTGAGGGCAGAGAGAACCGCTTGTGAGGGCAGAGAGAACAGGTTGTGAGGGCAGAGAGAACAGGCTGTGAGGGCAAAGAGAACAGGTTGTGAGGACAGAGAGAACAGGCTGTGAGGGCAGAGAGAATAGCCTGTGAGGGCAGAGAGAACAGGCTGTGAGGGCAGAGAGGACAGGCTGTGAGGGCAGAGAGGACAGGCTGTGAGGGCAGAGAGAACCGGCTGTGAGGGCAGAGAGAATAGCCTGTGAGGGCAGAGAGAACAGGCTGTGAGGGCAGAGAGGGCAGGCTGTGAGGGCAGAGAGAACAGGCTGTGAGGGCAGAGAGAACAGGCTGTGAGGGCAGAGAGGGCAGGCTGTGAGGGCAGAGAGAACAGGCTCTGAGGGCAGAGAGAATTGCCTGTGAGGGCAGACAGAACAGACGGTAGGGCAGAGAGAACAGGCTGTGAGGGCAGAGAGATAGCCTGTGAGGGGAGAGAGAACAGGCTGTGAGGGCAGAGAGAACAGGCTGTGAGGACAGAGAGAATAGCCTGTGAGGGCAGAGAGGACAGGCTGTGAGAGCAGAGAGGACAGGCTGTGAGGGCAGAGAGAACCGCTTGTGAGGGCAGAGAGAACAGGTTGTGAGGGCAGAGAGAACAGGCTGTGAGGGCAGAGAGGACAGGCTGTGAGGGCAGGGATAACAGGCTCTGAGGGCAGAGAGAATAGCCTGTGAGGGCAGACAGAACAGGCGGTAGGGCAGAGAGAACAGGCTGTGAGGGCAGAGAGAACAGGCTGTGAGGGCAGAGAGAATAGCCTGTGAGGGCAGAGAGGACAGGCTGTGAGGGCAGAGAGGACAGGCTGTGAGGGCAGAGAGAACCGCTTGTGAGGGCAGAGAGAACAGGTTGTGAGGGCAGAGAGAACAGGCTGTGAGGGCAGAGAGAACAGGTTGTGAGGACAGAGAGAACAGGCTGTGAGGGCAGAGAGAATAGCCTGTGAGGGCAGAGAGAACAGGCTGTGAGGGCAGAGAGAACCGGCTGTGAGAGCAGAGAGAATAGCCTGTGAGGGCAGAGAGAACAGGCTGTGAGGGCAGAGAGGACAGGCTGTGAGGGCAGAGAGGACAGGCTGTGAGGGCAGAGAGAACAGGCTGTGAGGGCAGAGAGGGCAGGCTGTGATGGCAGAGAGAACAGGCTGTGAGGACAGAGAGGACAGGCTGTGAGGGCAGAGAGGGCAGGCTGTAGGGCAGAGAGAACCGGCTGTGAGGGCAGAGAGGACTGGCTGTGAGGGCAGAGAGGGCAGGCTGTGAGGGCAGAGAGAACCGGCTGTGAGGGCAGAGAGAATAGCCTGTGAGGGCAGAGAGAACAGGCTGTGAGGGCAGAGAGGGCAGGCTGTGAGGGCAGAGAGAACAGGCTGTGAGGGCAGAGAGAACAGGTTGTGAGGACAGAGAGAACAGGCTGTGAGGGCAGAGAGAATAGCCTGTGAGGGCAGAGAGAACAGGCTGTGAGGGCAGAGAGGACAGGCTGTGAGGGCAGAGAGGACAGGCTGTGAGGGCAGAGAGAACAGGCTGTGAGGGCAGAGAGAACCGGCTGTGAGGGCAGAGAGGACTGGCTGTGAGGGCAGAGAGGGCAGGCTGTGAGGGCAGAGAGAACCGGCTGTGAGGGCAGAGAGAATAGCCTGTGAGGGCAGAGAGGACAGGCTGTGAGGGCAGAGAGGACAGGCTGTGAGGGCAGAGAGAACCGCTTGTGAGGGCAGAGAGAACAGGTTGTGAGGGCAGAGAGAACAGGCTGTGAGGGCAGAGAGAACAGGTTGTGAGGACAGAGAGAACAGGCTGTGAGGGCAGAGAGAATAGCCTGTGAGGGCAGAGAGAACAGGCTGTGAGGGCAGAGAGGACAGGCTGTGAGGGCAGAGAGGACAGGCTGTGAGGGCAGAGAGAACCGGCTGTGAGGGCAGAGAGAATAGCCTGTGAGGGCAGAGAGAACAGGCTGTGAGGGCAGAGAGGGCAGGCTGTGAGGGCAGAGAGAACAGGCTGTGAGGGCAGAGAGAACAGGCTGTGAGGGCAGAGAGGGCAGGCTGTGAGGGCAGAGAGAACAGGCTCTGAGGGCAGAGAGAATTGCCTGTGAGGGCAGACAGAACAGACGGTAGGGCAGAGAGAACAGGCTGTGAGGGCAGAGAGATAGCCTGTGAGGGGAGAGAGAACAGGCTGTGAGGGCAGAGAGAACAGGCTGTGAGGACAGAGAGAATAGCCTGTGAGGGCAGAGAGGACAGGCTGTGAGAGCAGAGAGGACAGGCTGTGAGGGCAGAGAGAACCGCTTGTGAGGGCAGAGAGAACAGGTTGTGAGGGCAGAGAGAACAGGCTGTGAGGGCAGAGAGGACAGGCTGTGAGGGCAGGGATAACAGGCTCTGAGGGCAGAGAGAATAGCCTGTGAGGGCAGACAGAACAGGCGGTAGGGCAGAGAGAACAGGCTGTGAGTGCAGAGAGAACAGGCTGTGAGGGCAGAGAGAATAGCCTGTGAGGGCAGAGAGGAAAGGCTGTGAGGGCAGAGAGGACAGGCTGTGAGGGCAGAGAGAACCGCTTGTGAGGGCAGAGAGAACAGGTTGTGAGGGCAGAGAGAACAGGCTGTGAGGGCAGAGAGAACAGGTTGTGAGGACAGAGAGAACAGGCTGTGAGGGCAGAGAGAATAGCCTGTGAGGGCAGAGAGAACAGGCTGTGAGGGCAGAGAGGACAGGCTGTGAGGGCAGAGAGGACAGGCTGTGAGGGCAGAGAGAACAGGCTGTGAGGGCAGAGAGAACCGGCTGTGAGGGCAGAGAGGACTGGCTGTGAGGGCAGAGAGGGCAGGCTGTGAGGGCAGAGAGAACCGGCTGTGAGGGCAGAGAGAATAGCCTGTGAGGGCAGAGAGAACAGGCTGTGAGGGCAGAGAGGACTGGCTGTGAGGGCAGAGAGGGCAGGCTGTGAGGGCAGAGAGAACAGGCTGTGAGGGCAGAGAGGACAGGCTGTGAGGGCAGAGAGGACAGGCTGTGAGGGCAGAGAGAACCGGCTGTGAGGGCAGAGAGGACTGGCTGTGAGGGCAGAGAGGGCAGGCTGTGAGGGCAGAGAACCGGCTGTGAGGGCAGAGAGAATAGCCTGTGAGGGCAGAGAGAACAGGCTGTGAGGGCAGAGAGAACCGGCTGTGAGGGCAGAGAGAATAGCCTGTGAGGGCAGAGAGAACAGGCTGTGAGGGCAGAGAGAATAGCCTGTGAGGGCAGAGAGAACAGGCTGTGAGGGCAGAGAGGACAGGCTGTGAGGGCAGAGAGAACAGGCTGTGAGGGCAGAGAGAATAGCCTGTGAGGGCAGAGAGAACCGGCTGTGAGGGCAGAGAGAACAGGTTGTGAGGGCAGAGAGAATAGCCTGTGAGGGCAGAGAGAACAGGCTGTGAGGGCAGAGAGGACAGGCTGTGAGGGCAGAGAGAACAGGCTGTGAGGGCAGAGAGAATAGCCTGTGAGGGCAGACAGAACAGGCGGTAGGGCAGAGAGAACAGGCTGTGAGGGCAGAGAGAATAGCCTGTGAGGGCAGAAAGGACAGGCTGTGAGGGCAGAGAGGACAGGCTGTGAGGGCAGAGAGGACAGGCTGTGAGGGCAGAGAGAACCGCTTGTGAGGGCAGAGAGAACAGGTTGTGAGGGCAGAGAGAACAGGCTGTGAGGGCAGAGAGGACAGGCTGTGAGGGCAGAGAGAACAGGCTCTGAGGGCAGAGAGAATAGCCTGTGAGGGCAGACAAAACAGGCTGTAGGGCAGAGAGAACCGGCTGTGAGGGCAGAGAGAATAGCCTGTGAGGGGAGAGAGAACAGGCGGTAGGGCAGAGAGAACAGGCTGTGAGGGCAGAGAGAACAGGCTGTGAGGGCAGAGAGGGCAGGCTGTGAGGGCAGAGAGAACAGGTTGTGAGGGCAGAGAGAACAGGCTGTGAGGGCAGAGAGAATAGCCTGTGAGGGCAGAGAGAACAGGCTGTGAGGGCAGAGAGGACAGGCTGTGAGGGCAGAGAGAACAGGCTGTGAGGGCAGAGAGGGCAGGCTGTGATGGCAGAGAGAACAGGCTGTGAGGGCAGAGAGGACAGGCTGTGAGGGCAGAGAGGGCAGGCTGTAGGGCAGAGAGAACCGGCTGTGAGGGCAGAGAGGACTGGCTGTGAGGGCAGAGAGGGCAGGCTGTGAGGGCAGAGAGAACAGGCTCTGAGGGCAGAGAGAATTGCCTGTGAGGGCAGACAGAACAGACGGTAGGGCAGAGAGAACAGGCTGTGAGGGCAGAGAGATAGCCTGTGAGGGGAGAGAGAACAGGCTGTGAGGGCAGAGAGAACAGGCTGTGAGGACAGAGAGAATAGCCTGTGAGGGCAGAGAGGACAGGCTGTGAGAGCAGAGAGGACAGGCTGTGAGGGCAGAGAGAACCGCTTGTGAGGGCAGAGAGAACAGGTTGTGAGGGCAGAGAGAACAGGCTGTGAGGGCAGAGAGGACAGGCTGTGAGGGCAGGGATAACAGGCTCTGAGGGCAGAGAGAATAGCCTGTGAGGGCAGACAGAACAGGCGGTAGGGCAGAGAGAACAGGCTGTGAGTGCAGAGAGAACAGGCTGTGAGGGCAGAGAGAATAGCCTGTGAGGGCAGAGAGGAAAGGCTGTGAGGGCAGAGAGGACAGGCTGTGAGGGCAGAGAGAACCGCTTGTGAGGGCAGAGAGAACAGGTTGTGAGGGCAGAGAGAACAGGCTGTGAGGGCAGAGAGAACAGGTTGTGAGGACAGAGAGAACAGGCTGTGAGGGCAGAGAGAATAGCCTGTGAGGGCAGAGAGAACAGGCTGTGAGGGCAGAGAGGACAGGCTGTGAGGGCAGAGAGGACAGGCTGTGAGGGCAGAGAGAACAGGCTGTGAGGGCAGAGAGAACCGGCTGTGAGGGCAGAGAGGACTGGCTGTGAGGGCAGAGAGGGCAGGCTGTGAGGGCAGAGAGAACCGGCTGTGAGGGCAGAGAGAATAGCCTGTGAGGGCAGAGAGAACAGGCTGTGAGGGCAGAGAGGACTGGCTGTGAGGGCAGAGAGGGCAGGCTGTGAGGGCAGAGAGAACAGGCTGTGAGGGCAGAGAGGACAGGCTGTGAGGGCAGAGAGGACAGGCTGTGAGGGCAGAGAGAACCGGCTGTGAGGGCAGAGAGGACTGGCTGTGAGGGCAGAGAGGGCAGGCTGTGAGGGCAGAGAACCGGCTGTGAGGGCAGAGAGAATAGCCTGTGAGGGCAGAGAGAACAGGCTGTGAGGGCAGAGAGAACCGGCTGTGAGGGCAGAGAGAATAGCCTGTGAGGGCAGAGAGAACAGGCTGTGAGGGCAGAGAGAATAGCCTGTGAGGGCAGAGAGAACAGGCTGTGAGGGCAGAGAGGACAGGCTGTGAGGGCAGAGAGAACAGGCTGTGAGGGCAGAGAGAATAGCCTGTGAGGGCAGAGAGAACCGGCTGTGAGGGCAGAGAGAACAGGTTGTGAGGGCAGAGAGAATAGCCTGTGAGGGCAGAGAGAACAGGCTGTGAGGGCAGAGAGGACAGGCTGTGAGGGCAGAGAGAACAGGCTGTGAGGGCAGAGAGAATAGCCTGTGAGGGCAGACAGAACAGGCGGTAGGGCAGAGAGAACAGGCTGTGAGGGCAGAGAGAATAGCCTGTGAGGGCAGAAAGGACAGGCTGTGAGGGCAGAGAGGACAGGCTGTGAGGGCAGAGAGGACAGGCTGTGAGGGCAGAGAGAACCGCTTGTGAGGGCAGAGAGAACAGGTTGTGAGGGCAGAGAGAACAGGCTGTGAGGGCAGAGAGGACAGGCTGTGAGGGCAGAGAGAACAGGCTCTGAGGGCAGAGAGAATAGCCTGTGAGGGCAGACAAAACAGGCTGTAGGGCAGAGAGAACCGGCTGTGAGGGCAGAGAGAATAGCCTGTGAGGGGAGAGAGAACAGGCGGTAGGGCAGAGAGAACAGGCTGTGAGGGCAGAGAGAACAGGCTGTGAGGGCAGAGAGGGCAGGCTGTGAGGGCAGAGAGAACAGGTTGTGAGGGCAGAGAGAACAGGCTGTGAGGGCAGAGAGAATAGCCTGTGAGGGCAGAGAGAACAGGCTGTGAGGGCAGAGAGGACAGGCTGTGAGGGCAGAGAGAACAGGCTGTGAGGGCAGAGAGGGCAGGCTGTGATGGCAGAGAGAACAGGCTGTGAGGGCAGAGAGGACAGGCTGTGAGGGCAGAGAGGGCAGGCTGTAGGGCAGAGAGAACCGGCTGTGAGGGCAGAGAGGACTGGCTGTGAGGGCAGAGAGGGCAGGCTGTGAGGGCAGAGAGAACCGGCTGTGAGGGCAGAGAGAATAGCCTGTGAGGGCAGAGAGAACAGGCTGTGAGGGCAGAGAGGGCAGGCTGTGAGGGCAGAGAGAACAGGCTGTGAGGGCAGAGAGAACAGGCTGTGAGGGCAGAGAGGGCAGGCTGTGAGGGCAGAGAGAACAGGCTCTGAGGGCAGAGAGAATAGCCTGTGAGGGCAGACAGAACAGACGGTAGGGCAGAGAGAACAGGCTGTGAGGGCAGAGAGATAGCCTGTGAGGGGAGAGAGAACAGGCTGTGAGGGCAGAGAGAACAGGCTGTGAGGACAGAGAGAATAGCCTGTGAGGGCAGAGAGGACAGGCTGTGAGGGCAGAGAGGACAGGCTGTGAGGGCAGAGAGAACCGCTTGTGAGGGCAGAGAGAACAGGTTGTGAGGGCAGAGAGAACAGGCTGTGAGGGCAGATAGGACAGGCTGTGAGGGCAGAGAGAACAGGCTCTGAGGGCAGAGAGAATAGCCTGTGAGGGCAGACAGAACAGGCGGTAGGGCAGAGAGAACAGGCTGTGAGGGCAGAGAGAACAGGCTGTGAGGGCAGAGAGAATAGCCTGTGAGGGCAGAGAGGACAGGCTGTGAGGGCAGAGAGGACAGGCTGTGAGGGCAGAGAGAACCGCTTGTGAGGGCAGAGAGAACAGGTTGTGAGGGCAGAGAGAACAGGCTGTGAGGGCAGAGAGAACAGGTTGTGAGGACAGAGAGAACAGGCTGTGAGGGCAGAGAGAATAGCCTGTGAGGGCAGAGAGAACAGGCTGTGAGGGCAGAGAGGACAGGCTGTGAGGGCAGAGAGGACAGGCTGTGAGGGCAGAGAGAACAGGCTGTGAGGGCAGAGAGAACCGGCTGTGAGGGCAGAGAGGACTGGCTGTGAGGGCAGAGAGGGCAGGCTGTGAGGGCAGAGAGAACCGGCTGTGAGGGCAGAGAGAATAGCCTGTGAGGGCAGAGAGAACAGGCTGTGAGGGCAGAGAGAACCGGCTGTGAGGGCAGAGAGAATAGCCTGTGAGGGCAGAGAGAACAGGCTGTGAGGGCAGAGAGAACCGGCTGTGAGGGCAGAGAGAACAGGCTGTGAGGGCAGAGAGGACAGGCTGTGAGGGCAGAGAGAACAGGCTGTGAGGGCAGAGAGAATAGCCTGTGAGGGCAGAGAGAACCGGCTGTGAGGGCAGAGAGAACAGGTTGTGAGGGCAGAGAGAATAGCCTGTGAGGGCAGAGAGAACAGGCTGTGAGGGCAGAGAGGACAGGCTGTGAGGGCAGAGAGAACAGGCTGTGAGGGCAGAGAGAATAGCCTGTGAGGGCAGACAGAACAGGCGGTAGGGCAGAGAGAACAGGCTGTGAGGGCAGAGAGAATAGCCTGTGAGGGCAGAGAGGACAGGCTGTGAGGGCAGAGAGGGCAGGCTGTGAGGGCAGAGAGGACAGGCTGTGAGGGCAGAGAGAACCGCTTGTGAGGGCAGAGAGAACAGGTTGTGAGGGCAGAGAGAACAGGCTGTGAGGGCAGAGAGAACAGGTTGTGAGGACAGAGAGAACAGGCTGTGAGGGCAGAGAGAATAGCCTGTGAGGGCAGAGAGAACCGGCTGTGAGGGCAGAGAGGACTGGCTGTGAGGGCAGAGAGGGCAGGCTGTGAGGGCAGAGAGAACAGGCTGTGAGGGCAGAGAGGACAGGCTGTGAGGGCAGAGAGGACAGGCTGTGAGGGCAGAGAGAACCGGCTGTGAGGGCAGAGAGGACTGGCTGTGAGGGCAGAGAGGGCAGGCTGTGAGGGCAGAGAGAACCGGCTGTGAGGGCAGAGAGAATAGCCTGTGAGGGCAGAGAGAACAGGCTGTGAGGGCAGAGAGAACCGGCTGTGAGGGCAGAGAGAATAGCCTGTGAGGGCAGAGAGAACAGGCTGTGAGGGCAGAGAGAACCGGCTGTGAGGGCAGAGAGAACAGGCTGTGAGGGCAGAGAGAACAGGCTGTGAGGGCAGAGAGGGCAGGCTGTGAGGGCAGAGAGAACAGGCTGTGAGGGCAGAGAGAACAGGTTGTGAGGACAGAGAGAACAGGCTGTGAGGGCAGAGAGAATAGCCTGTGAGGGCAGACAGAACAGGCTGTGAGGGCAGAGAGGACAGGCTGTGAGGGCAGAGAGAACAGGCTGTGAGGGCAGAGAGAATAGCCTGTGAGGGCAGACAGAACAGGCGGTAGGGCAGAGAGAACAGGCTGTGAGGGCAGAGAGAATAGCCTGTGAGGGCAGAGAGGACAGGCTGTGAGGGCAGAGAGGGCAGGCTGTGAGGGCAGAGAGGACAGGCTGTGAGGGCAGAGAGAACAGGCTGTGAGGGCACGGAGGGCAAACAAGGGGGCGCGGCTGCAGGGGGCTGGTGCTGATAGTGGGCTCACCGGGGGTGATGTCTGCCGGGAAGGGGAGCCACGGGACCCGCTGCAGGCTGGAGAGGTGAGAGAGATGCCCCTCAGCCCAGCTGGAAAGATGAGGGCGAGCTTGGCCCAGCGGAAGCAGAAACCAAGCATGGCATCCAGGTGGACAAGCCAGAGGGGCTGTCAGCCTCCACCGTGCAGAATACTCTGCTTCGGGGGACTCAGGAGTTCTGGCAAGAGGAGGATTGTTTTTCTTTTTTGTCCTTTTTAAGGTTTTATTTATTTATTTGTGAGAAAGAGAGGGGGTGGGACAGAGGCACTGGCAGAGGGAGAAGCAGACTCTCCCACTGAGCAGGGAGCCCGATGCAGGGCTCGATCCCAGGACCCTGGGATCATGACCTGAGCCGAAGGCAGTCGCTTCACCGACGGAGCCACCCAGGCACCCCGGCAAGAGGACTTTTTAACAGTCTTGACCAGACGCCCTCGGTGTGCCAGTCCCAGGCCTGCCCCATTGCATCCTGGCCTGCAGTGATTGCCCGGGTTGAGCTGAGCCCTCCCTTCCTCCCACCTAGGTACAGCCTGACCAGGCCACCTGCTGGCCCCAGATCCTCAGGCCAAGAGAATCAAACATGCAGCCTTCACGACCTTCAGCCCTGCTGAGTCAGTGCCAGGCAGGATCTGACATCCTTGGGTAAACAAGAGAAGGGGAGATTTAGGGGCTCTCTACTGAGCATTTGGGCTCCCACATGGCCCTCACAGGCCCAGCCGTCTTTTTGGAAAGATGCCACAGGCACTCTTAGTGGGTCAGACATTAGCAGTGACACTTCAGTCTTACTCCACTGCGTTTGCAAAATAAGCAAAGTTTCTAGAGGTCTCTGTCTTCTGTGTGTGTGTGTGTTTTTAATCAACTTACCGCAGTTGCAAAATCATCCAATTAGAGTTGTAAAATGTGGACTGGCCTCTGCATGAACAGTTCTCCTCAGCTCCGACCCGAGGTTGCTCCTGGGACATCCTCAGAGGGCCGCTCTGGAGCCCACTGCTTTGATGTAAGAGCTAGGCTGGGGATGGGGTGGAGGTGCCGAGAGGGGGGCTGGCTGATGTCCTCTGCACGGGACACCCGCCCTGAAGGCCCGAGCTGCCCATACACAATAGAGGCAAATGTTGTGGTAGTGGTAAGTAGGGTGACTTGTGAGTCAGGCGCCCCGCACACCGAACACGGGTGGGGGAGGTGGGCCAGGGGCTTCCTGCATTTGGGCCGTTAGATGAGAAGGAAGCTGGAGTTTGGCCTGCCTGTCCATCAGCTCCTTTCTAATAGGCAGGCTTGCCCTTTCCCCACATTTGGCTCTGACTCTGGGTTTATGGGCCACATGGCAGGAAGTTCACAATTGCCGTGCTGATGGAAACCAGAAAAGAGGCTGTTTTTCCAGAGCCATGGCCTGAACAAGCCTGACAAGAGGTGGGGGGAAGGGCCCTTTATGGGACCATGGCCATGCAGACACTGGGACTCCCTGCTCAATGAAGTTATAGATCATAAATTCAAAGAACTCCAGAGCTGGAAAAAATTATAAAAATCATGTCCAATGTCTTCATTTTATTATGAAGAAGACCCAGGAAAGTGAGGAAACTTTCTCAGAATAGTGACAAAGGCAGGACTAGAACCAATTTCCTGATTCCTCAGCCCCAGGACAAGGACACATTGCCCTCTATCCCCTCCTGTGAAGACTCCCAAGCCTCCTGGGCAGGACTTCGCAGACCTCCTCAGGCCATGGCACTCAGAATAAAGAACGTTTTGCGCAACCACCTGTGAGAAAAGGATAAGGCTGCCTCAGGAGCAGGCAACCTACCTGGGGACCCTTGCCACCTCTGTCAGGCTTCAGCACACCAACCAGGGAGCTCTGTACACGTGTGCGTGTGTGTGAATGTGTGCATGCACGTGTACGTGTGTGCGCGCGCGTGTGGGGGGTGTGTCCAAGTGTGCATATGTGATTACAGAGAGCTGGTTCTGCAGCTCTTCTGCCTTAGTCTTGGAATGGTTTCTAAGAATCGATTATTTTTAAAATTAAAAAAAAAATTTTTTTTAATTTAAATTTTACTTCATTAACATACAGTGAATATTTGTTTCTGGTGTAGAATTCAGTGATTCATCACTTAACATACAACACTCAGTGCTCATCACCCCAAGTGCCCTCCTTAATGCCCATACCCCGTCTAGCCCATCCCCCACCCACCTCCTTCCATGAGCCCTCAGTTTATTCTCTATTATTAAGGGTCTCTTATGGTTTGTTTCCCTCTCTCTTTTTTTCTCTACCTTCCCATATGTTCATCTGTTTTGTTTCTTAAATTCCACATATGAGTAAAATCATACGGTATTTGTCTTTCTCTGACTTATTTCACTTAGCATAATACACTCTAGCTCCATCCACGTCCTTGCAAATGACAAGATTTCATTCTTTTTGATGGCTGAGTAATAGTCCATTGGATATATACACCACATCTTCTTTATCCATCATCAGTTGATGGACATTTGGGCTCTCTCCATAGTTTGGCTATTGTTGATAATGCTGCTATAAACATCAGGGTGCATGTGTCCCTTTGAATCTGTATTTTTGTATCCTTTGGGTAAATACCTAGGAGTGCAATTGCTGGATCATAGGGTATTTCTATTTTTAATTTTTTTAAAAGATTTTATTTATTTATTTGGGGAGAGGTCACAAGTAGGTAGAGCAGCAGGCAGAGGGAGAGGGAGAAGCAGGCTCCCCACTGAGCAGGGAGCCTGATGTCAGACTCCAACCCAGGGCCCTGGGATCATGACCTGAGGCGAAGGCAGATGCTTAACCAACTGAGCCACATAGGTGCCCCTATTATTAACTTTTTGAGGAACCTCCATACTCTTCTCCAGAGTGGCTGCACTAGTTATTTGCATTCCCACCAACAGTGCAAGAGGGTTCCCCTTTCTCCACATCCTCGCCAATACCTGTTGTTTCTTGTGTTGTTGATTTTAGCCATCTAAGAATCCATTATTGATTGAGGACTCTGAAAAGGACAAAAGTCATTTGTCGCACCACAAAACTCTTTACACTTTCTTATTATAGGAGATTAGTTCACATGAATTTTCTTAGGTGGAAGGAAAGAAAACTATAAACAGATCAAATAATTTTCTTAGGTCACTCAGGATGTTTGTGATGAGCTGAAATGTGATGAGTTTTTGTGATGAGCTGGACCCATGTCTCCAAACCTGGAAGAAAAGATAGCCACTATTAGAAATCAGACAAGTATAAGGAAAATAGAAATTAAGGCCCAAAGTATCCCCATTGTATTATATGGGTACGTTGATCACTCTCATCAGACCCAACTGCTGAGGTATTAGATCTAAAAAGTAGTCCCAGACACTAGACCTGTAATTTACCTTTAAGGTTGGTACAGTGTATTGTGAGGAGCACTAACTAAGGGGTTTTAAACAAATTTTTAAAAAGCAATTATGCAGGAAAATATGTTTAGGGAATGCTGGGTAAACAATATTAAGCAAGATTTTTAGAGCAGGACTTCTCAGAACCTTGAAATGCTAGCATGCATTGGGAGTCTCCAAGAATGATATAAAGCAAAAAAAAAAAAAAAGAAAAAGTTTCTGAATGTATTTGATCATAGACTATTTTTCACCAAAAACCTAGTTGATCAAGTGTTTTTCCAAAATGCCTTTATGGAGGGCAAAATGTCTTAATATGGCTTTCTAGTGCAACAAAATACTGATGCTCCTATTTAATAATGGAAGAGGGGCAGGACTTACAAAATGGCATAGTAAGGACCTCTATAAATCTGCTCTCCTATAAAAACAAAAATACTGGGCAAGTGGTCAAAATAAACTTTTTCAGAACTCTAGAAATTAACCAAAGACTTGCAACCATCAGGGGAGCATTTGTTCAAGAAAAACTGCTGAGCTTTGGTAAAAGAAACAGGGTTGTGGTATTTGAATACCCATCCCGTTCTAATCAGTTCCATGTTAACCTTGATAACCAGTAGCCGGACAATCCAAGTAATTGTGAAAACCACCAATCTTGCAGCCACAAGAGGAAACAGACTGGATTTGAGGCTCCTCAAAATGTCCCATCCTCTGAGCGTTGTCATTGTTAACTTGTCATGCAGACTCTTGGCAAAAACTCATTATAAATGAGGGCATTGTTGATACTTGGTCTCAGAGCTCACTTTGCAGGAAAAGCTTTATCCCAGGGCATTTGTCAAAAACTATCAAGAGCAATTGTTAAACACTGCATCTGCCTGATGCTGCAATACCAGTTAGAACAGTCAAGAGTCTGAGTAAAAATTTAAAGGAATATCTGGAGAATGAGATGTCTACAGGGGGGATTTGAGAAGATCTGATATATTCCTGGGGATTGGGAAGGCTATGCACATGTACCAGGGTGTTCATATGCTCAGGAAAGAACTGAGAAGGTCCTGATCTGTTCATCTGGGCTGATCACGAAGCTCAGCACAAGCAGAAAGTACATACGAAAGCAGAGTTGTAAACTGCTTAAGCATTGGAGGGATGCTTCAACACACAGAGAGCCCCTTGGCAACAGGCAGAAGACTTATTGGTTCAAGGCATTTAAGGAAATCTCTGGCCAATCATTAGCTGACCACTAAGCTAACAGAGCAGAACTTCAGTGGCTGCACAATATAAGGAATGCCAACTTTATAGAATTAGTCCAGGAAAGTCACTAAACAAACTAACCAGAAACTAAAACAAACAAACAAAACAAAATGAAAAACCAGCAACAGCAAATCCTGAGGAGGTGTATGTGTCTTATTTTGAAACCTGCCACATTATATTATCAAAAATATTCTGTTTTCAACAAAAAGTTTATGATATAGGAAAATAAAGAAATTTATGGCCCATATATGAGAAAAGAAGCTCTGAGCAAGTCCAGATGTTGGACTTACTAGGCAAAGATTTTAATTCAGCTATCTTAAATATGTTAAAAGAACTAAAGAAAATGATGTCTAAAGAATTAAAGGAAATTATAACAATTATGTATTACCAAATGAAGAATATCAATAAAGATACAAAAATTACCAAAAAAATAGAAATTCTGGAGTTTAAAAGTACAATAACTAAAATGAAAAGTTCACTAGAATTGGAAATTTGAACTATCAGAAGAAAGAATTAATGAACTTGAAGATAAACCAATTGAGATTACCCAGTCTGAAGAACAGAAAGAAAAAAGAATACAGAAAAAGGAATAGAACGTTAGAGGCCTGTGGGACATTATCAATCATATTGACACATAGTGGGAATCCCAGAAGGAGAAGAGAAAGAGAAAAAGGCAGAAAGAATATTTGAAGAAATAGTATCAAAGAACTACCCCAATTTGATTGCAAAAATTAACGTATATATCCAAGAAGCTCAACAAATTCCAAGTGGGATAAACTGAAGGAGATTCACACCTAGACACATCATAGTCAAACTGTCAAAAGCCAGCAAAAAAAGAGAATCATGAAGGCAGCAAGAGAAAATAAGTTACCACATACAAAGGAACCTCAATAAGATTAACAATTGATTTCCCACCAGAAACCATAGAGGCCACTGGACAACATATTGAAAGTGCTGAAAGACAGTCAACAAAGAATTCTATAAATTCAATAAAGCTATCATTCAAAAATAAAGGAAGAATACAAACATTCCCAGATAAACAAAAACTAAGAGAATTCTTCACTAACAGATCTGTCCCACAAGAAATACTAAAAGGGGCCCTGCTAACTGAAAAGATCCTAGGCTCAAATCCATATGAAGAAATAAAGAGCTAACCATTTAGATACTTATAAAAGACAGCATAAATGCATTTTTTACTTCTTTTCTTCTCCTATCTGATTTAAAAGATAACTGCCTAAAGGAATAATTATAAAACTGTGTTGATGGATTTATAATATACAAAGATAAAATTCCTATGACAATAATAGGCAATAAAGGAGAGAGGAGGGATGGAACTATGTGCTAATGAAAGTAAGTTAGTGTCAATCCAAATTAAATTGTATTAAATTAAGCTGACAATTGTAATCTCCAGAGCCACCACTAAGAAAATAACCAAAAATCATATAGTATAAGAATATACAAGGGAATTAAGATGACACCTAGAAAACATTTAACACAAAAGAAATTAGTGATGAAAGAATACAGAAGCAAGGATATAAAACACAGAAAACAAATCTCAAGATGGCAGATGTAAATCCTGCCTAATCAGCAATTACAATAATTATAAATGGAATAAAAAATTTTAATCAAAGTCTGAGATTGACAGAATGGATACCAAAGAATAATCCAACTATGTGTTCTCTATAAGAGACACACTTTATATTAAAAGATATAAATATCAGACAAAATATATTATATTATATTATATACTAATATCAGACGAAATGAGTTTAAGTTCAAGATTATTACTAGAGACAAAAGCTATAATGATAAAAGGGCCCACTTACCAGAAAGATACAATGATTATATGTATATATGTATGCATATAACAACAGAACCCCAAAATACATGAAGCAAAAACTGACAGTATTGAAAGGAGATATAGATAATTAAAAAATTATTAGAGACTTCAATACTCCACTTTCAATAATGAATAGAATAACTAGGCAGAAGATTATAAGAAAATAGACTACAAGAACAATAGTATTCTATATTCCACCTAACAATAGCAAAATACAAGTTATTCTTAATTACATGTGGAACACTCTCCAGAATAGGCCATATGCTAGGCCATAAAACAAGCCTAAATAAATTCAAAAGGACTGAAGTTTTACAAAGTATTTTCCCCAACCACAAATAGAAATAAAATAGAAATCAGTAACAGAAGAACACTTGAGAAATTCACAAATATGTGCAATAAACAACACATTCCTAAATAACCAATGGATCAAAGAAATCCATTGAGAAAAGAAGAAATCACATAGAAATCACAAGAGAAATTAGAAAATATTTTGAGATTAATGAAAATAAAACTAAAACATATCAACACTTAGGAGATACAACTATTACAGTGGTAGGAGTAAAATTTATAGTTGTAAACACCTATAGCAAAAAAGAAGAAAGATTTCAAATCAATAACAAACTTCTGATTTAAGAAACTAGTAAAAGAAGACCAACTCAACCCAAAGAGAGCAGAAGAAAATAATAAAAGTTATAGTGAAAATAAATGAAATAGAGAACAGAAAAAACAAACGAGGGGGCACCTGGGTGGCTCAGCTGGTTAAGCGTCTGACTCTTGATTTCAGCTCAGGTCATGATCTCAGGGTTGTGAGATGGAGCTTAGCACTGGGCTCCATGCTAGGCATGAACCTGCTTAAGATTCTCTCTCTTCCTCTCCCTCTGCCCCTCCCCCTGCTTGTGCTCTCTCTCTCCCAAAAACAAAGAGGATATCAACAAAACCAACAGTTTGATAAGAACAACAAAATTGTCAAATCTTCAGCTAGACTGACCAAGAAAAAAAGCAAAAAGAAGAATGAAAGAGGGAGTATAACTGTTGATCTTACATAAATAAAAAGAAGTATGGTAAATACTATGTACAAACTGTTTACCAATATATGAGCTAACTTAGGTAAAATGGACAAATTCCTGAAAAAACTTACTCAAGAAGAAATAGCAAATATAAATAGATATATGAAACAAGCAAAAAGATTTAATTAAAAATTTAAAACTCCCCACAAAGAAAAGTCCATGCCCAATTCTACCAAACATTAAAAGAATTAATACCAATCCTTCACAAACTTCTAAAAAAATAGAAGAGAAGAATACATCCCAACTTGTTCTATGAAGCCAACATTACCTGGATAGCACAACCAGACAAATAAATCACAAGATATAACAGGTTTATACCTCTCATGAATATAGAAGCAAAAATCCTTAGCAAAATTCTAGTAAGCTAAATCCAACATATATACCATGACCAAGTGCGACTTATTTCAGGGATGAAAGGTTGGTGTAATATCTGAAAATCAATTAATGTAATATAACATATGACTAGAATAAACAATAAAGACTTTTATCTATGAT